>NC_139831.1:26328075-26928075 GCF_963691815.1 Echiichthys vipera
AAGTGTTTGGCCATGTCTTTCAGATAAGGATGCCACCAATGTTTCAGATTTCTCATCATCTGAGCCACACCCACATGCCCCACACCGTGTGCTTCAGCTAAAGCGGTCTGCCTACCGTCCGGTGGCAAAACGAGACGCCCATCCAAGCCTCTCCACAAACCATCCATTTGTGTGGCCCCTCTAGCTTTCCACATGGTTTTCTCCTGTGGAGACGCTGCTGCTTGTCCATTTTTGAGTGCACTCAGATCAGATAGCTCTTCTGCCTCTGAACACACCACTATCTTCTTTGTGGCTTGATCAGCTGCGTCATTGCCTTGTCTTACTTGTGTGTTGACTTTGTCATGTCCTTTGCATTTTATTACTGCTACCTCGTTTGGGAGTAATAATGCATTCGCCAGTTCTCTCATTTCAGTTTCATGTTTGATGGGTTTTTTGTTGGTCGTCAGAAAGCCTGTCCTTAACCATTGTTTTAATTCTACATGCACCGCGCCCGTTGCATACGCGGAGTCTGAATAAATGTTTCCTCTCTGTCCTTCACCTATTTCTAGGGCCGCTATAAGGGCCAGAACCTCCGCTCTTTGGGCTGATTGCTGTCCCTTTATTCGTTCCGCGCTCCGTGTGACGAACTTTCCTTGTAGATCCTCTACCACCGCGAAGGCAGCTTTTAACCCCTCCTTCTCGTCTCTAAAGCAACAGCAGTCTGTGTAGAAGTCTCTGGCGCCATCAATTGCTTGTGCCTGCAAGTCAGGTCGTACTTTTTCATCCCTATATATTATGTCCGTGCACGTGCGAGGTTCTCCTGTTCCCATTTGATCGGCCATATTAATTCCTTCATGTGTGAATGTTAAATTCGGGGCTTCGAGTATATGACTCAGTCTTCGTTGTCGTAACGCCGTTATTGTGAATGCTTGTGAGTTGACATATGCTACCACACTGTGTGACGTCAAAACGTGTAATGGATGGCCCATGACGACATGAGCCGTTTTCTGGATGATTTTAGCCAAACCTGCTGCGTGTCGAGTGCAGTCATGATGTCGTTTTTCCATTTCGTCTAACATGACGCTTACATACAATAATACTATCCTATCTCCCCCTTTTCTCTGGAACAAAATGCCGTTGGCACAGGCATTTGTGATGGAGACATCAAGGCAGAACGGTAATGAGTAGTCTGGAATGGCCAATTCAGCGGCGGACGAAAGTGCCTGTTTAAGATTGATAAAAGCTTCTTCCGCCTCCTGGGTCCAGTCAAGAGACGCTGAGAGATTCCGCATACCCTGTTCTTTCACGAGGTTGTGCAAGGGAGTCGTCAGTCCAACATAGTCAGCAATATATGACCTATTATAGCCTGTGAGTCCTAAAAACGACAGCATGCAAAATGGTGGATTTATGCTGTGGAGAGAGGCTAGTCCCCTTCTGAGAAATTACCCTTCCCAAAAAAGAAACCTGCTTTCGACAGACCTGCAGTTTGTTTTTGCTGACTTTGAATCCCCCTTCTGCCAAATGAATCAGAACGAGTTGCGTCGCTTGTAGGCATAACGCGGCCGTTGGTGCAGCAAGTAGCAGGTCGTCTACGTACTGAACCAAAGTCACTTGGACGTGTAAGGGACAGTCGACTAACAGTTCCTTGAGGGTCTGATTAAACAGCCCAGGGGAGAGGGCGAAACCTTGTGGTAGGCGGGTGTATCTAAGTCGTTGTCCTTGGAAGGTAAATGAAAAAATGTCCCGTAACTCGTTGGCCAAAGGCAAACAGAAGAACGCATTAGCCAAATCAATACAGGTGAACCAATGTTGTTCCGGAGCCAAATTCGTGAGCGCAACATATGGGTTAGGAACTGGTACTGTGGGAGTACGAAGGATGTCATTGATGGCCCTCAGATCATGTGCCATGCGATATTTACCTGTCCCTTTCTTTTCAACCGGTTAAATAGGCGTGTTCCATTCGGAATGTGATTGCTCCAGGACCCTTGAGTGGAGAAGGCCCAGGATTGTGTCAGCTATCCCCTCCTCAGCTTGAGACTTATGCGGATACTGCCTGATCCAGATACGACTGCCGTCCTGTATCTGGAAAGTGACCGGCGAGCATTGTACCATGCCGACGTCCGTCGGGCCATTTGCCCATAAACTAGCAGGAAGTCCGGCAAGTATGTTGGCGGCCTCTGGGTGATCTGTCTGCTCCGACCGTGATGTCTGGACAACTGTGCATGTTCTAAGATTACCCGATCAGTTCCTGAAACTAAAATACGATAAGTGTTAGTCGTATGCGAATATTGGACCAATCCGTTTGCTGTATTGCCCTTTTAACAATGCTCCCAAGTTCCTTGGCCTGATGTTGAGGATGCAGCACCAGAGAAACGTGTGGCGACGCCTCGTCATCCATCATGTACCAGGAAGTCTGTTCAGATGTTAAGTTGACCGCAGCAGCCACGCCCTCTGGTGCAACATAAATGTATTGTGTGTCAATTTCCAAAGTCTGCCCTTCAAGGCAGCTTTGATATTTATCCTGATACCAATCAGTTTGTGCTCTATTATAGAACAGTGTGACATGTGGTGGATCCGGAGGAGAGATGTAGGGCTCGATTTGAGATATCCAGGGTTTCCAGAGAGAGTAAGCCGAAAGAACGCTACCCTGCCCCGGCGTTTGTGGTTGTATAGTTCCCCAGTATATGTCGACGCATTGTTCGGTTACAGGTTGCAGTAGATATTGTCCAGCTGAGGCTGGGCCGTTCGAGCATGGCAGTCGAGTACCGTCCGGTAGAGTGACAACCAGTCCATCAGCACAACACAGGATGGATGCTCCCATTTTAATGAGCAAATCCCTCCCCAGGAGATTCATAGGGACCATGGGATAATGCACAAAGGGATGCGCAAAAGTCTGTGGGCCAATTTTTGTTAACAGGGGTTTGGTAATCGGCAGAGTTTGTTTTTCCCCAGAGAAGCCCACAAGTGTGATGGTGTTTGAAGATAGAGAACCGGGAGGTAAAGATTTTATCGTTGAGCACGTGGCCCCCGTGTCAACCAAAAATGGCAATTGGTTCTGCCGTGGGATTGTTGTCCGTGTGGTTCTCGGGGGTGTGTCAATATTGGCTGGACTCCTCCCAGCCACCCTCCCACTGTGGAAACTGGCCGGGATCTTCGTTGCTGCCCTCTGGTGGGGCCTCGTCAGTGGCATGCCGAGGAGCACATGGGAGGTCGTCGTCCTCCAGATGCACGGCCTCTGGCCCGGAAACGTGACGGACCGCCCTGTCCTCTGGGGCCGTCTCTGGCCCAGTGTCCTTGGTCACCGCATACAAAGCAACCCTCCCTCATCTGACCACGCCCTGTGCTGCCCTTTCCATGACCTTCTCGGAACCTGCTGCCACCCCTCACGAATCCCCTGCCACGCCCACTGCCCCTCGTTTGTTGTGGGTGTGGTGGCACCCATGGAATGTGATCAGAGTGGAATGAGTCGGGCGTGTATTCTGCGGCAACCATCACCTTCCCAGAGTCCTTATTAGACTTCTTTTTGTCATTTACTTTTTGTCTCGCATCAGATAATTGTAATTTCAGTAGTTGTGTCTGTAATTCTTTAAGATCCTCTGTCTCTTTTTGAGTTTGGTCTTGTGCACGAGTCAAATGATGTATGAGATGTTTTTCCCAATTAGTTGACTCCGCCCCTAACATATCTGGGTTATTGACCATAGCCACTCTGACTTCCTCCGGAACTCCTTCCAGTACCGCCTGTCTAAACCATTCACGTTGTGTACCTTCTTTGCCAGGGTGCATGCCTGTATATTTTAACCATAAATCTTTGCCGTTGTCAATGTATTCTCGCGGATTTTGCTTAGGATCCCACCTCATTTTGGGCATGGCGGCTGCGCTGGGCAATGGGTATTTTTCCCTTAAAAACTGACCAATCAGAGTGCTCAGCGCCAAAAATGGAGTATCATCACTTAGGCCAACGGTCCCTGCCTGTTGTTCAAGAGACGCTAAGTCTCCTCCTGTCATGCAACGTGCAGCTACCGCTCGGAAGTCACCCAGTCCTAGTTTCTGTCCCGCAGTCAACGCATCTAATTTGGCTAACCACAAGTTACCCCCTTCGGACATCGGTGGTAGTTTTTCAACGATGGCGCCAAGGTCTCCATGACTATAAGGTTTATATCGTCCTCTATTGTTATTTGACGTCACCAGTGGATAATTGCCATATGCCCCTCCAAAAAGATTTTCCTGACGGCTTGTGCGATTTCTGGCCGCAACCCTGCTTCCAATAGTATTTTCCAGGGCTTTAACAGTGGCTGTTGATTCCCAAATTCTCTCCTGTAAAGCAGACCTCTCGCGTTCTAGTATGTCTGTCACAGAAGGAGACTGACAGGCAGGTGCCGGATCGTTATCGTCCCAGGATCCTTACAGATCCATAGTGACAGGAACGAAATTCCCAGTCTGTTCTTCTTCCCCTGTCCCCCTAAAGGTGGCCCGCCCTCGACCCGTTAAATCGAGTGCTGGTAAAGGAGTATTGGAGCTCGGTGTGGGGAAGCCTGTAGGCTGCGACGGTGGCTGTGCTGTCGGAGTGGGGGCAGTGGTGAGTGGTGGAGGTCGGGGTTGGGTCTGTTGCTTCAGTGTCGAGTGGTACTTTTGTAATTCACTTTCTAACCTAGCCCATTCTTCGGCTTGTTTTTCACGTTGTTTGCGCAGATCAAATGGAGTAGTGTCCATTCCGCCTGAGCTGGTGTTAACCGTCGGTGGCAGGGGTGGAGGTGGCTACGAGGCCCCTCCTGTTGCCTGTGAGGTGGGTCGAATTTGCCTTCTCCTCCTTCCGATCCCGGACGAGCCCCCAAATTGTTGAGATCAACCTGCAGTTACCTCCCCGGGTCCGTTGATCGGAGGATAGAAGGAGAGATCTTGAGACGATGGCTTGAGATCACACCAATATCTTTATTGGAGCACTTTGCAAAGCGGAGACAAGTTCTGATACAACACACACTAGGTCATACATCAGAAGAGTCTGTTATTGTCTAGGGGTAGAGGCTTAAATACCCTTCTGTCGATGGTAACGCCTTAAAGGAAAAGAAGGTGGCAATGGGTGTTAATCTGCCTGGTAACACATTATAACACTAAAAGCTGTGTGGGGGAAACTAGTGCATGTCCCTATATGGCTATCTAGAGAGAACAGATGTGTCTGTGTTTGCACCACAGGAAATTGTCAGTTAATGAGTGTGTGTGTGTGTGTGTCATAAAATGAGGAAGTGAGCATTCCCCTGTTCTTTAGGGTCATCACGAGGTGAGTGTGATTGAGCACGAGATCTATATCTTCCACAGTCGCTAAAGTGCACAAAAAAACATACAGACAATAGTGCTATTTATTTCCAATGTGCACAATGTCACATGTGCGTCCAAAACCTGGCAGAGGGACAGGTTGTCCCATGCTTCCAAGCGGGGACCTCACTCACATACATGCTGCTAAACTGCAAAAATATAACTCCTATTCACTTAGAAAGCAGCAGAAAACCCTCTTGAAACTCTTAACAGATTAAGTAGGTTATCACAATCATGTCCACTCTTTCTTACACCAACAACATACCTGGAAGTGGGGAGAAATAATCATGAGATTGATGGTCTACTTGTTTTCCATCAAGAACTTTTAGTTGTATGAGGAAAATAACGCAACTTCCCCTGGTACTTGGGTATTTTTTTATTTTTTTATTCCGGGCATGTCAGTTAGATCAATCATCATCACATGTTATCTTGGTTTAAATCATACAGTTCACATGGCTTAAAGGGAAAGTGGGAGAAGCAAAAGCTTATCTAGTCCCGTACCCGTTACCCACATAATATATTATCTTCATCATACTAGTTTTGTTATGACATTTGACATAACATGTTTCAACAGCAGGTAGTAATCAGGGCTGCAGTCATGAGGGAGCTTATGCACAAGTTGACATTTGCCTCGTGCTGTGCTTTTCAGTGTCAGCTATTGTTTGGGTACAAGTGTTTTTGTTTTTTTCTCCCATACCGCTTCAAGACAGTGTCTGCTGACCCCTGCATTTGACCTTTAACAGCCCCCATCCTGGGTCATTCTGTAATGATTAATAGTCATATGTACATACTTCTTTTTGAGATGCTCAGTTTTGCTGCGTACGTTCGCGGAGACAGAAGCAAACGATCTCAGGATCTCAGATTGAGACCACCTTATAGATCACAGAGAAAACAGTTTTACATCCTAAATAAAACAAATAACGAATAAGAAATCCAACAGTCTAACAGGGCTTTTACTCATGGCTGCCCTGGCAAAGTTTCTGAATATTGCGAATATTTCTTTTAATTCTATTTTTTGACAATTTCTTCCCTTCATCATCAGTGCATTAGGCCTGTATTAAAATGAACGGAAAGGTTCAACTCATTCTCCAGAAAAAAAACATTGGTAATATCCGGACAAAAAGACATACATATATTCAATAGGTCATACGTTGAATCTCAGCATTACTGAACCGCTGTAACTCGTTTTCATTCCATACTGTCACATACCGTTCTTTACACTCCATGGTCACAGTTCCATCCATCCATCATCAGGGTCTGGAGCCGATCCGAGCTGACTGTGGGGGTGAGGCGGGGTACATCTTGCACAGGTTGCTGGTCTATCGCAGGACACAGAGACAGACAGAGACAGACAACCATTCACACTCACATTCACACCTATGGGCAATTTAGAGTCATCCTCACAAACCTCAAGCAGCGGTGAGGTTTGTCCTGTCTTTGGGTTTTTTGTCTTGTGAATTTCCTGTTTTATTTTGAAAGATAACTCTCCTCATGTTCCAGGTCACTTGCCCTTCCTCTTGTGTCACCGGTCTGACGTCATTCCCTGATTCCCGATTGTTTCCACCTGTGGCTCCCCTTCCCTCATGTGTATAAAGTCTGTGTCTTTACCCCTGTTCTGTGCCAGATTATTTTGTACCGTGCGTCGAATGCATCCAGCGTTTTGTTCCACAGTCTTGTCCATGTTCTTGAGATCTTTGTTCAGGTTTTTGTACTCCTTGTTTTGGTCCAAGTAAGTTTTCCCTTTTTGAATTCTCTTGAGACTTTGTTTTTTCCTCCAGGTTGGAGCGTCTTTATTTAATTAATTATTTTGTTCACTTTGTATTTGTTTATTCCTCCCGTACGGAGTGTTCTTATTTTGAGATTTATTTAACTTTGCCTTTTGTTTTTTCCTCCTGTACGGAGCGCTTTGATTTGGTACTTTGGTTTTACACTGACGACTTTGGTTTTGTTCCTCCTGTGCGGAGTGATTTTTTGTTTTTGGCTTTTTCCCTGTGTCACATCCCAGTCGTCAAGATAATAAATTCAGTGTTGAACCGCAAACCTCCGCATCTGAGTCCTCTTTCCTGCCCTGGGTCTGACACAATTAACCTAACACCTGCATGGGAGGAAGCCGGAGAACCTGGAGAGAAATTGTTAGGTTTAGGCATCAAAACTGCTTGGTGTTGGTTTGGTTTACAATAAGTACGTGTGTCATGTTAAGTTTCACTGTCACATTTGACAAAAACCGCCATCCCTGGGATGGAAATCTGGTGTATGTATGACCCAACCAACAACACGCCAAGTTGGAGGCTTGTTATACAACATCACCTGCTTCAGGAGAACTGGCTGTCCGTTGAAAGCCTGGGGCCCATTTCACAAAGCAGGTTTAGTCAAAACTCTGAGTCTGTTAACCCTGAAATGGGGGAAACTCTGAGTTTTCCGTTTCACAAAGGGAGGTAACTCAAACCAGAGACAGAGGGGTAACTCTAGCCTGTTTCACAAAGAGAGGTAATTTAACCTCTCGGTCAGTTACCATGGTAACATGCTCTCTGAAACTAACCTGGGGTCCGTTTCACAAAGCAGGTTCAAAAAACTCTGAGTCTAACCCTGAACTCTGAGTTGATCTACTCTCAGATAGGAAACTCTGAGTTTTTGGTTCCAGAACAGCAGATTTGCGTTAGGTTGATCAACTCTGAGTAGTTTGACCTGGAGTTAAGCGCGTGCACCACAAGTAAAAAAAGACAGCATCAATGGAGCCCTGATTCGACGAGTCAACATAGCAACGGGGAAGCGGAGCGCTACGCAACCACTGGAATTGGAAATATTAATGCGCTCATACGGAGAGTTTGAGCATGTTTGAGCACGAAAGTGTAACACCACTGCAGCAGCTAAAAAGAGGGAGACGGCTTGGGAGAACATTGCTGCTCGGGTCAGCGCGTAAGTTTAAACGTAGTGGCTGTGGCTGTTTTATATGTTGTATAAAAAACTCCCTTTCGCAAAAAAACGCAGCGCAACACAGAATATCTGCGGTGATATGAAACGGTACCGCTCAAAAAGAGAATTGCCTGGAAATGCAAGAACATCTATAATCAATAGTTTGATAATCATCTCCCGACAAATATTTAATTCTCTGCGCAGTAATGCTGCAGCTTCATCCACGGGATCGTTATCAAAAGGACACGCGATGGTAGTGAAATAGTCACCACCTGATATAACTTCTAATGTAGGCCTACTGACTGATTTTTGCAATGATTTTCTGAAAAAACAGACGACAGAACTATACTACACCAAAACTCGCCCGCTGACTGAATGAATGAGGAAATCAAACACCGTGTGTGGCTGAAAGAGGGCGGAGACAGAGAGAAACTCAAGGTTTTCTGAGAAAAACCTGGTCCCGACCAGGTTAGTTTCAGAGAGCATGTTACCATGGTAACTGACCGAGAGGTTAAGTTACCTCTCTTTGTGAAACAGGCTAGAGTTACCCCTCTGTCTCTGGTTTGAGTTACCTCCCTTTGTGAAACGGAAAACTCAGAGTTTCCCTCATTTCAGGGTTAACAGTCAGAGTTTTCACTAAACCTGCTTTTGTGACGGATTTAATTATCTGTATTACCAGCATACTGAACAATATGTATTATCAGCAGCAGAGTAACAGTTGATGTCTTTAGTGTGAGTATGTTCCTTTAATGTAATAGTTGAAAGTCATTAATCTTTACTCTATGTTATAGCAGTTCGAGTACAGCATTTTTGTACCTCATGCTTTATGTTTAAAATGCCATTTTAACTCCAGCAATATGAACAGTAGTTGTAATCCGGTTCCGGGTCGCTGCTCGTGTGGTCGACCGGTCGGAGCACAGAGCAACCTTTAGCGTTATTTAGCATTTATTACGTTTTTCTACTTGTTTAATGTATACATTTGTTACTTTTTAGTTTACCTTTTGCATGCCACACACGCCGAGTGTGTTTTCTAACTTTTTAAATACGTTACATAGACGTAGCAGACTTTTTTTCCCCCTGCCCGTCCCCTCGTGACGCTCTCTTTGTTTACCTTCCTGTTAACCCCGTGACTGCCGGACAACGCGGAAGTTCTCCTCCTTGTTTTTCTTTTCCTATTTCACCCGGCACTTTAATTCTCCGTTTGGCATGGATATACCGGTGTTTTTCATGGCCATTCTTCAAGTGTGGTTTCCCCTGGAGTTTGTGACGGCGAGCAGAAACAACGACCAGCGGAACACGTACTCCAGAGAGACCCTACTGCAGCTCGGACTCCATCCTCTAGGCTCTCTAGACTCGCTACCGAAGGAATTACTGCAGAGTAACTCAACCAGCCATGACAAGTCCACACACAAGAACAATAAGGTAACCAGAAGGGGGAAGAGAAAGAGCGGAATCAGGGCCAGGCTCAAACGGGAGACTTGTAAACAACGGCCGCTTCCATCTATCGTCCTAGCCAATGTTAGATCCCTCCGCAATAAAACGGACGAGCTACAATCTAACGTTAACCACATGCATGAGTACAGGACTGCCTCGGTTCTTGCTTTCACTGAGACGTGGTTAAATAAGAACGACGATGACAATGCCCTGCACGTTGATGGCTTCGGCCCCCCTCTAAGACTTGATCGAGACAGTGAGCTCACCGGTAAACAACATGGCGGCGGCGTGTGTCTGTATGTAAACACACGCTGGTGCTCAACGATCGTCGTGAGGGAGAAACAACATGTGAACACATCACAGACTCTTTAAACAAACTAGACCACATTTCACCGGACTCTCCCAAATTCATCTTGGGTGATTTCAACCACTGCTCCCTGGACAAATCATTAAACGGTTATCAACAGTATATCACATGCCACACGCGCAAGGAGAAGACACTGGACAAGTGCTATGGTTCAGTCCCCGACGCATACAGATCTGTCGCCCTTCCCCCTCTGGGCTCTGCTGATCACCATGCCATCCTGCTTGCTCCGGCTTACATCTCTGTCATGAGAAGGGTGAAGAAAGTTGTCAAGAACATCAAGCAGTGGACCAACGAAAGCATCATCACACTCCAAGGATGCTTTGAATCCACTGACTGGGACAACCTCCTGGCCCCCTCTGATGACATTAATGAACATGTGGACACTGTGTCATCGTACATTTCCTTCTGTGTGGACAACATCATCCCCCTCCAAAACGGTCTACCCCAACAACAAACCCTGGATCACCAAAGAGCTCAAGGAGATCCTCAACAAGAAGAAAAGGGTCTTCTTCACCGGCTCTGAAACGGAGAAAAAGGAGGTCAACAGAGAGGTCAAGCATGCCATAAAAACTGCCAAGCTGGAGTACAAGAACAAAGTGGAGGAGTGCTTCACGCAGGGTAACCTCCGCTCAGCCTGGCAGGGACTCAAGAACATGGCTGCTGTGAACACTGCTGCCAGCAACACAAAAACCATCCAGGTTTCAGGCAGCAGCTCTTCATCTCTCCCCAACGACCTTAACTTTTTCTACACAAGGTTCGAGCAGGACAACACCACCCAGCTGGAAGAAGCGATGTCCAAGCTCAAGCCAGTGACTCAGCAGCCTTCACCTTCAGCGCAGAGGATGTGGTGAAAGCCCTCAGGAAGACAAGGGAGACCAGCTCACCTGGCCCAGACAACATCAGCGGCCGCGTCCACACTGTGCTGAGCAGCTAGGGGGCGTGTTTCAGACCCTTTTCAAAGATCCATGGACAGCAGCATTGTCCCCGAGCAATGGAAACACCCAACAATTATCCCCATCCCTAAGAAGAGCACCGTCAAATGTCTGAATGACCTCCGGCCGGTGGCCCTCACCTCTCTTGTGATGAAGGCCATGGAGAGGATCACAACACATCATCAGGGAAACCCACTCCCAGATGGACCCGCTCCAATTCGCTTATCGAGCTGGCAGGGGCATCGATGATGCAAAAACATTCATAATAGACACTGTTCACAAACACCTGGAGCGCCCAAACACCGCAGCCAGACTCCTGTTTGCAGACTTCTCTTCTGCATTTAACACCATGCAGCCCCACATCCTGGCTGACAAGCTCTCAGCCCTCTTTCATCTGGACCAACAGCTAATCCTGTGGATACTGGTCTTCCTGACCAACTGTTCACAGAGAGTCCTGGTCAACAGCACCTTCTCCGACCTCCAACACACCTCAACCGGCTCCCCTCAGGGCTGTGTGCTCCCACCTCTGCTCTTCATCCTCTACACCGATGACGGCAGAACCACACAGCCTAACTGTCATCTGGTGAAGTACACTGACGACACCGTCCTCCTGTCTCTGCTGTCAGGCCCATCTCTTCACCACGGACCAGCTCTTCAGGAGTTTGTGGAGTGGTGTGACAGCTCCTGCCTGGAGCTGAATGTCAACAAAACTAAAGACATGGTGGTGACCTTCTCCAACAAGCAGAGGGAACTGGCTGCATCAGCAAACACCGTGATCCACGGGAAGCCAGTTGAAGCAGTTGAGGAGTACAGGTACCTGGGCACCATCTTCGACAGCCTGCTGAAATTCTCCTCCAACACAGAGGAGATTCTCAGGAAATGTCAGCAGCGGAAATACCTCCTTAGGAAGCTCAATTCCTTTTGAGTCAGCAAATACATCCTCCTGACCTTTTACTACTCCTTCATCGAGAGCATCATCACATGCTGGTTCTACTCCACCAGCCTCCAGAACAGAAACCGCCTGCAGAGCATAGCCACGGTCTGCTCTAAGATCATCGGACTTCCTGTTAGAACTCTGTCCACCATCCATGAGCAGCAGACACTCAGGTTAGCTGGTCGGATCATGCAGGACCCCTCTCATGCTCTCTTCTCAGCGTTTGAGTGGCTCCCCTCAGGACGCCGTCTTCGCTGTCCCTGCTGCAGGACACAGAGGAGAAGAGCAACCTTCATCCCCAGGGCTGTCCAGCTCCTCAACTCCTGACCCCTCTGACCATCCCCCTCTCCACTCTTGACACCCTCCCCTGGACACTCCACCCCCCCCCCCCCCCCACACACACACACACCAGACACCCTCCCTGGATACCTCACCCCCCTCTCCACCCCGGACATCCCTCCCATCACCCCTCCTCCTCCCCTCTCCAGACACCCTCCCTGGACACCATCACCCCACCCCTGACACCTTCCCTGGACACCTCACCCCCTGGACACCATCACCCCCCCCGGACACTTACCGGACACGTGAACTGTGAACTACTATGTCACTCTGGTCTGTTGCACTACTCCACTTACTTATTTATTCTGTTATTATGTTTACAGCGGACTTATTCGGTTACCATGTTCTTACTGGTCTACTTGATTCTGTTAGTTATGTTAATTTGATGGTATTAATGCACTACTCTACTTTATTCTGTCTATCAGGTCTTATATTGTATCCATCATAGCACTATGGTCACTTTATTTTTCAGTATTCATCTGTTACACAGAGCTAGCGTATACTTAGACTGCAGTTTTCCTGCCATGCACCACTATCACATTATTAATTATTATCTGCACATAGCTTATAGTTATATATTATATTTATACTCTATTACTGCACTATAGTTCTGTTTACGTCTGCTCCTTACACATATGTATCATGTCTGACCTCATCTGAATCCGATCACTGTCCACTTATATCTTTTCTGCACTACAGTTCTGTTTACACCTGTTTCAACAGTCTACTGCATGTTTACATTGTTTACATCATATACACCCGTTCACATGTCTGCTTACATCTGATACACGCATGTCTTTCTACATCTCACGCCGACGATGTCCTCCGTATCTAACCTGTACTAACACACTAACATCCTGATACTTATTCTACCTGTACTAACACACTAACATCCTGACACTTATTCTTCTCTTACACTTTATTCTTGTTCTTAGGTTAAAATGTTCTGTATAGTTGCACTGTCGTTATTTGCTGCTCTGCGTGCCCTGAATTGCCCCCAGGGGACAAATAAAGTTTTTTGAATTTGAATTTGTAATTACCTGAGGGCTACAGTAGGGGCAGTGTAGAGCTGTTGAGCTATTTTACAGCGCGCTTCACTTCTTTCTCTCAGTTAATAAGACGCTTAGTTTGAGAAAAGTTGTGTCCGTGCATCTTTCATTCATAACTCCCCTTTTCAGGTATGGGTCCCTCATAATAAGAGTTGTTGGTTACTGTAGTGTTAGTTGAATGTGTAGACGTTCTCAGAAGATGATTTGTAACGCAGTATGACCGTGTATTGTAATGCAATGAAGTTTATTACCGGACGATGAGTAAGCGCGCCACATGAGCTAACCTGTTGCGATGCTAGCTACACTGCACTGTAATGAGCTAATCTGTTGCGATGCTAGCTGCACTGCACTGTCGTCTTTATAGTACTTCGTAGCTGTGGGGAACTCTGTTGTTGCTGGGAATGTCAGGCCATTGTGTATGTACTTAAAAGAAAGATTTATTGATTAAGTGTATTTTCAAGAGTTAGTATGGTTTAAAGCTGCAGTATGTCATTTTGGTAAGAATAGTAAATTTTTATGTATAGCTATTTGTTGATCTCAACTGAGCCATTTTACTTCACTGTGCTTTACTATATTTTACTTGCCATTCAGAGTTGAAATACTAGTGCAAGTGCTTATGCTAAAGGATGTCGAATGTGATGTTGATGCACATGTTCTCTTGTAATATTTCAGCAGAATTACTGATGTTTGTTATTATTTCAGTTAATAAGACGCATAGTCTGAGGAAAGTTGTGTCCGTGCATCTTTCATTCATAACTCCCCTTTTCAGGGCTTTTACACTTTGTGAAACGGGCCCCTGGTCGGGACCAGGTTAGTTACAGAAAACCTTGAGTTTCTCTCTGTCTCCGCCCTCTTTCAGCCACACACAGTGTTTGATTTCCTCATTCATTCAGTCAGCGGGCGAGTTTTGGCGTAGTATAGTTTATAGAAAATCATTGCAAAAATCATTCAGTAGGCCTACATTAGAAGTTATATTAGGTGGCAACTATTTCACTACCATGGCGTGTCCTTTTGATAACGATCCCGTGGATGAAGGTGCAGCATCACTGCGCAAAGAATTAAATATTTGTCGGGAGATGATTATCAAACTATTGATTATAGATGTTCTTGCATTTCCAGGCAATTCTCTTTTTGAGCGGTACCGTTTCATATCACCGCAGTTATTCTGTGTTGCGCTGCATTTTTTTGCAAAAGGGAGTTTTTTATACAACATACAAAAATCATTCAGTAGGCCTACATTAGAAGTTATATTAGGTGGTGACTATTTCACTACCATGGCATGTCCTTTTGATAACGATCCCGTGGATGAAGGTGCAGCATTACTGCACAGAGAATTAAATATTCGTCGGGAGATGATTATCTGACTGCGCATAGACGTCCTTAATATACTGCAGCCATAATTACAAAATGAATGATATGGATCTTTTGAGCAAGTTGAATGTATTTGACTGAGCGTTTCCTAAATATTATCCCAGCTTTTCTTGCAATTCATAGGTTCAAAAGTGTGTGCTTTTAATTGGGTTACCAGTATATAAACTACTCCTATATAGCCTTCTGATCCAGAATATCACCTATAATGCGAGGGGGTGCATTTCAAGGCAGGGGTGCTGAATACAGCACAACACCGTTTCATGTCACAGTCCATCATTTGCATACACCACCTCATCCGTCCTTACATTTCCAACATTAACAACCAAAGTCATGCTCTCACATCCCAGCAGATATTGTGTGTTGCGCTGCGTTTTTTTGCAAATGGGAGTTTTTTATACAACATATAAATCAGCCACAGCCACTACGTTTAAACTTACTCACTGACCCGATCAGCAATGTCCTCCCGCACCGTCTCCCTCTCTTTTGCTGCTGCAGCGGTGTTACACTTTCGGCTCAAACATGCTCAAACTCTCCATATGAGTGCATTAATATTTCCAATTCCAGTGGTTGCGTAGCGCTCCGCTTCCCCGTTGCTATGGTGACTCATCGAATCAGGGCTCCATTGATGCTGTCTTTTTTTAACTTGTGGTGCACGCGCTTAACTCCAGGTCAAACTACTCTGAGGGCCTACTCACACTGTCCTTCCAGGCCGCGACCTGGGCTTTAGGGTACTTGTCCCCCCTCCCTCTCCCCCCCGCGCCCCAGCCCTGTTTGTACTCACACTGCCAGGGCCGGCCAATGCTTCTTGCTGTCCATACGCCATCACGCCGTAACACGTCACACGCATTGATCGCGTGTGTGTGGCTTTGTTTACAAATCTTTCCATTGACCTCGGAGTTTTTGTGCGTCTTGTCGACTGTTTTTGAATATTTTCATCCGACCAAATCTGCAGTAGACACTCCACCTCCGCATCACACCAACATGAACCTTCACCGCCATTGTTGTTGTTGTTAAATGTCCGCGCATGGTCCGTCCTTCTATTTACATGTCCGAACAGGCGGACATAACGCTACTGCCGTAGGGCTCGTGCTCGTGCTCGCACACGTGCGCACGCTCGTGCTCGTACATGTGCAAACGGCTCCGCTAAAGCCCACCTCTTTCAAGCGGGCCGTGGACGGCCCGCTGGCCGCAGTTGTGCGCGGAGCGGGTGCACTCACACTGCTTAAAGGTACTAGGCTTTAGCTGAAAAAACGGTTTTGGCCCCGGCCAGAAGGACAGTGTGAGTAGGCCCTGAGTTGATCAACCTAACGCAAATCTGCTGTTCTGGAACCGAAAACTCAGAGTTTCCTATCTCAGAGTAGATCAACTCAGAGTTCAGGGTTAGACTCAGAGTTTTTTGAACCTGCTTTGTGAAACGGACCCCTGGTGTGTGTCATACAAACTCGAGAGGGGGCCAGAAATATACAATGCCACCTGTTTTCTGGCAACTAGGCTGAGCAGTTCGGATATGTTTTACAGCCATATAGCTTGGCATTAAGAAAATATAACATTCAAATATACTGTGCTTTAACGTTAACCTATAATGTTTTGTATAGTGGCCTTTAGTTTTTTCTATAATGTGAAAGCAGTATTTAGACAGACTTTTTTCTTGTTGTATTAATAACTGGTGTACAGTGGTAACATCTAGACTTATGGGCGATACCAATTAATCAAAAAATACCTGGAGTGGCCCTGATCTCGATCCTGTGGCTTGACCCTTAGCATAATTTGATATTCATTTTATCTCCATGACCATGTGAATAAACATCATGCTTCCCAGATAATGCTTCTCAGCCTTATCAACGCAATTTACACATTGTTACAGCTGCTGATTTATTAGTCCCCTGCCCAGATAGTGAGCAGCACCTTAATGTCCTTGTTTTAACAATAATGTTTGTTATTGTCCTTTAGCAATAATGAGAAATGAGCTGCTGCACATTTCTCCCCGCCCAGTTACTCGCAATTCCGCTTCAGGCCACAGCAGTCCTGCTTGGTCCATGGGTAAACAGTGGGGAAACTGGTGTCAGAGAAAAATATTGCCTTGAATCACTCAAGCTCACATGCTTTTGGCTCAGTAGTGGAAAGACGGCTAATATGACTCTGCATTAATATTGACACACTCCCCTGTCAATTTCAGGACAAATGAATGTCAAAGTGAAAAATGTGTTTTGTAAGAGTTTTACACTGCAGCAGACAGATCAATTTCATTTTCACCCCAGGTGTTCTGAAGGTGGGTGAAAAGGTTAAGCTAAAAAGGAAAAAAAAAGTGTAAAAATATTACTGCTTACAGGGGTCTGGGTGGCGATCGCTTACCACTGCAAAGTCTTAGAGTTGGGAAGTGTAAAGCTGCAAATATTCAGCCTGAGATATCTGAATTTCCAACAAAAAAATAAAGTTTCTTATGACACAACTATTAAATTTAATCCAAAACTATTATAACCATGATCATCCTCAGGTCCACCATGTTGTGTGTTACATTCAAAGTCTAAATCTTTCTCTGTAAATGACAAAAAGAAACTTCAGGTGAGACATTGGGAAACTTGGAAATGTAACTAAGGGAAGTTCAGTAATGCAGAGCGAACAGAAAACCTGGAACAGTACGACCACTGTGATCACTGTGTCCTCAGAATATCATTGTGATGATATGACCTGTTTAATCTGGAAGTAGTGTGGAATACTGAATTACAGGCAGCAGCGTGGTGTACACAAAAGCACAGATGTTACTGTACTTATTTTGGTAAACATTAACATTAATACGGCAGCATACAAATATCTGCTATGTAAAGACATTGTGAAGTAATGGCTTCATGAGAAGATAATGAAATCACTCCCCCTCTGTGTGTTTGTTTTGATGGCTTATCTGGTTAGTCTATGTGGCCGTGAAAAACGTTGGTATTTCACGTATTGTGGAACGGTGTGTGAGAACTGAGTTGAGGCAATCCCGAGCAATTTTTTTCAGTATTTTGAGCACAACTCTTTTAATCACTCTACCAAGGACTTTTCTTAAGAAACAATTTAAGAAAAAAAATATTCTTTTAAGATATTAGTGAATACAACATGCGATTATCTTGTCAGACACATTTTCATCTACTGGAAATACTGTATAATTTTTTCTGTGGCTTTGAGGAGGGGTGATGGAGCATTCATGAAGTAAGAGATGACACGGTTAACATAATTTGGCCAGAAGCAAACGACAAACGTGCTTTTCCTTGAATTTGTCTGACAAGTTGGGTGTCGACCCTTACCGACAGAATTTCCATCAGTACAATTACACATTTTTGTTGCCGTCTTTATGTAAATTAACCTCCTTCTTCACCATCCAATTTTTGTATTCTTATGGCTTTGCGCCAGATGCATGATAGAAAAACACACAATTGACCTGCTCTATTCACACATGGGCTCATTCGGTAATTACACAGACTTTGTACTAGGGAGCTGGCAGGGTAAAGTCTGTTTAATGTCCAGTCCAGCTGATTTGGACATTGCATTCTCACATAGAGCTCCTCAGGGTAATGCCTAGATCATTTTAGGGTTGCAGTGCTTGTGTGAAAGGGACTTAACAGTCATTTACTTACACATCAGACATGGACCAACATAATATTTATCATTATTTTTTTCTGATGACCTAGTGAATTGTCTTATTGAGTCAATAAGTCTTATTTTTACTCTCTTTTAGCTAATAAAATAATATAAATATAATATAAAATAATAATAAAGTTAATAAAATATTAATTACAGCAGTTTTAACTCATAACAGTGTGTTATCGAATGAGAAAATACTATTACTACTACTACAAGGTAGGGGAGAGTTAATATGACGATATTAGATTGTGAAGGATTTGAAAGTCTTGACAATCTGGCAATACATGGCAATACAAGGAACCTTTTCAAACACCAAGATACAGCATCCTAAACAGTATGCTGAGAGTGAAACGGCGAGGAGACCAGCCACACCGCAGCGAGCAGAGGCAATAGGTAACAGACTGAAACAAACTACTTTAACACAGGCATTTGATAAAGGCACTCCATATGACAAGACTAGCAAGCGTTGGAAAGAAGTATCTGAAGCAGTTACCTTTTACTTCGCAAAAGATAGGATTTCCCATTAAAACAGTAGAAAACGAAGGATTCGGAAGACTGCTCAAAGTAATTGATCTGTGCTACCAATTGCACAGCCGTAAATACTTCTCCAGCAATGCCATTCCACATCTGTACACCGAATGTCGTGAAAAGATTGAACAGGATGTTAGTTTTTGCATCAACAAGTGATCTGTCGGTCCAGCCGCACTTCAAATCCTTATTTGAGTCTGACAATTCATTATATGGACAACTGGAAGCTGCTGCAGTGCTACTCTTCAAACAACATACTTGCTAGACACACAGGGGAGCTCATAGTGCATGGTCTTGAAGGGGTACTTAAAGAGGATCACATGACCTGCATGGGCACAGAGAGTGAGCCTAACATAGTGAAGGCCTTGGAGCTAAACAACTGGATTCGTCAGCAGGGCTTTGGGCACAGACTGCACCTAGCCATTAGTGAGTGAATGTATAATTTTACTACAACTACAAAACATGTATTTATATAGCACATCTTATGAAAAGATTGGGCCCAAAATACTTAAAAAAACAGGGTCATATGAAAAATACACAAGTTAAAATAAGCAATTATAGGCAATAGTTATTAATGCTGAGTTTGTTCATAATGGTATACTATTAGACTATGGTTAAAAAAAATTTATTGAAATGTTTTGTATTCTCAGTATAAAAAATATAACATTATAATAATCTATAAAATCAATCAGATTTCAGATACATTTAATCTGGTTAATATATTATGTTCTGTTCTTTTTTTAGACCCTTGTGTTGATTGCATACTCTGTCCTCAAGAAAGTAGTGAGCACATTTTCCTTAAGTTAGAAAAACGGGAGAGCTGGAGAAACTACCTCAGCAAAATCACAGATTCACCAACACTTGCCATGATTGAGAGAATGTTTGACCAAGAAAAGGCCATTTCTCAGGTCCTGGAGGCAGGCAAAAAGGACAAGGCATTTGGTACCATCATGAACCGATCTTGATGTAATGGACTCCAGGAAGACGGCCCTGGGTCGACTAAGGGCGCACTCACACTGTCCGTCCGTTCCGTTCCCTGGGCTTTAGGGTACTTGTCCCCCCCTCCATCTCCTCCCGTGGGCCAGGCCCATTTGTACTCACACTGCCTGGGCCTCGCGCGAATGCTTCTTGACTGTCTATACGTCATCACGCCGTAACACGTCACAGGCATTGATCGACGTCATCGCGATGCGTCGCTTTGTTTACAAATCTTTCCATGGACCTCAGAGTTTTTGTGCGTCTTGTCCAACTGTTTTTGAATATTTTCATCCGACCAAATCTGCAGTAAACACTCCACCTCCGCATCACACCAACGTGAACCTTTCGTCGCCATTCTTTTAAATGTCCGCGCATGGTCCATCTTTTTTTTCTATGTCCAAACAGGCGCACATAAAATGACGTCTGAGACGCCGTAGGGATCGTGCTCGGGCTTGTACACGTGCGCACGCTTGTACTTGGACATGTGCAGACGTGCTTCACAAAAGCACGGCCGCAGCTAGGCACGGTGCGGTTGCACACTGGTCAAACGAACTAGGTTTTACCCGTAAAACCTGTTTGGGCCTTCCCCTGCACTTTCAGGGAAGGCCCATGCTTATGGATCTTATGTCTGTTATCTCTTATTGCTTTGTACCGCTGCTACGATGACCTAATTTCCCCTCGGGGATAAATAAAGTTATCTATCTATCTATCTATCTATCTATCTATCTATCTATGCCAAGCCAGTCCTGCACCTGCTGAAATTCAACCTCTTGATCCTGAACGATCATGACACTGCGCTAACACAAACGATAAAGAGAACAATCCTTGACTACCTCAATGAGAAATACCAGGATCCCACCACTGAGGCTCTGCTGGACATGGCTTCACTTGTTGAATCGAGGTTTAAAACCCAATACATTGACAATGACAAAAAGGAGGGAGTAAAAGGAGTCAGAGCTGTGTCTGAGGTGGAGTGACTGCTGAATGTGCAAGCACAACGACCGCCTTCAGCAGTATCCCCTTCCACATCACAGAGTCCTGTGGCAGAATAACAAAAACCACCAAAAAAACAAAGAAAACACTGGCAAGATTTTTTTTCAGGTGCTGTATCTGCTGCAGCTACATCTGCTACCTGTCCACAACAAATGTTGATAGTAAGCTGGATCCTCCATGAGGCAAACTAATGCTCAGGTTTTAGTATTAAAAAGTTATTTAACTGTTTTTGTTCTGAATTCCGTTGCACTTTAAGAGGTTTCCACAGATTACCTAAAGGTCTGCATTTGAATTTTACCCCTTTCAATAAGCTTTTTAACGTTTCACCTTTGGTAAAGTAAAAGTCATAAGTCATGTTAAAGCTGCAGTCGGCAAGTCTGGCAGACTGAGTTGAATCAGTCAAATTTAGAATGTTTACAACTCTCACACCCCTCCCCTACCATCACCAAACTGTGAACTGTGCTTCTTCTTCTTCTTCTTCTTCTTCTTCTTCTTCTTCTTCTTCTTCTTCTTCTTCTTTCTTCTTCTTCTTCTTCTTCTTCTTCTTCTTCTTCTTCTTCTTCTTCTTAAGTGGACAGGATGATACGGGCACTATTGATTTTTGCTAAACAAACAACAGGCTCTACGTGCAGGTAGAGGCAGGTTTTTTTTCTAAAGCCAGATGATTTATGTCTATCGGAGCATAGTGTCGGCTACAGTGAATATGATCAAACAAATGTTGCAGACTGGGACTCTAGTATGTGTTGAATAATACAGTTATACTCTGTAGAATTGCATTAGTTTATGATAAGGGTTGACATTTTTGTTACATTTTAAGCCTTATTATAAGCCTTAAAGTGAAATTGCGGTATAAAATCATCCCAGGCTCTTTTTAGGCAAATACACTCATCAAAGAAGCCATCAAGACTTTTTTTCATGCACGAACACCCAAAGGAGAAATCCGGGACAGTCGCCAACAGCCAAATGCGGCTAACATGGATTAGCTCGGGGCGGCCAGTTGAACGCATAAAAACGGCTTTTTTAACCACTAACACTGCTCCAAATAACACCAAACCTCTACAGTAGCATGATAAGATTTACCTACTTGACCTCTACCAGCTCCTCTCGTAGTAAAGTCCATACAAATTGATTACAAATACAATCCAAAAGGAAGGTGCCCATTGAGGATTTATTTCAGCAAAACACATAAACGTTGTGGTTTGTGGCAGTTTGGTGAAATGTCTTTATCTCCGTAGTCAGTTGCTGCACTCGTACATTCTTCTTCAAGCACACCTTCTTTGGGTCAGAAGCTCTGTGTAGGAATTATGAAGTTGTCCTTTTCCAAATGTTTGCTGAAGACACGGTAATCCCTGCCTAGGGAAATACTTTGGTTGCACTGTTCAGTGACTTACAATAGTTAAAAATCAATGTAAAAAACTGTGATAAAACCGTGATTGTGATTTTACTGTAAAAAAAATTGTGGTGTGATATTTTTGACATATCTCTCACCCCAGCTCTAGGTTTATGAAACTTTTTCAAAGCCATGGTGACTACTGGTTGTAGTTGTAACAACCTGGCTCTTAAGACCATGACAAAATGGGAGACACACTTGGCCCAGATGTTACTGTACGTGCCGTGCTTTAGCTTCCTCTTCCCCTTTGGCCCAGGCCCGCTTGCAGTCACATTACTTGAAAAGATGCGAGCCTCAGCTTGATTGGTTCTTGGTTATACGTGCTCACCCCTCGAAGATTTAGTGTTGTCCAACTGATCAGTATTTCGAACAGTTGGACACACGCATCTGTCTTTTGCTGCCGTTTGCTAAGCGGTTAGCTTCTTGAGTACTTCTATTTATTAAGTGCTGTTAAAGGGTTGAATGTGTAAGAGTATTAATGTTTAATGTGATGAATGTTGACGATCATGATTATGTTGATAAATATTGTAATTATGCATGTATGTATATTTATGGTGATTATGGTCAGCAAACCAAAAGGTGCCTGTATCTGCATTGATTTTGAAAAATTGTTTATGCACTTTACTTTTGAAGTATTTTGTATTCATTTGAATTGAATGATTTACTTTTCCCACATTAGTATAATAGAAATGATATGTACACATGGGATTTATTATTGCTGTAGCCCTGTTTTGTGTAGGCTAGGTGTCAATGAAGACGATGATGATGATGATAATGTGATGACTGAAATGTTTATCAGTGATCCCCCCAGTTCCCTCAGCTCCTTGGATTGCTCCTTGGAGTCAGCCAGGAACCCTTGTACCACATACCTCCTGGACACTAAATCCCCCCTTGTTACCGCCGCGAGGCACTGCAGTGGAGTGACAGAGGCAGTCAGATGCAATGGGAAACATCTGTATACAACCTATTTTGAAACACATTTATTAAGAGTACTCAAACAAGAACGTAGCACTAGCAGAACACAGCACTAAATATTTTGAATTTATCAAAGATTCTCTGTCAAAATCTGCAGGTGGAGGAGTGTAGAAACAGCTGTTGGCTCTTGCAGCTCTCTCTCATGGATTGTTTCCTCACCCCTGTCATTTCCCATCTGTCTGTGGGTTGCTACAACATGGGGAAATTGAATTACGGACAGAAGTTCTATTAACAACCATGAAAAGCAAGAAGGTTAACTTAGTGACGAGTTCCGTCCATCTGTCTTGAGCTCCTCTGCACTGTTTACCTATACATGTGCACACACAAACACCAAACAGTGCGGTCCGTTGGTCTGAAACAACAGCTAAGTGACAGTCACATTGTGTATCTTGGTCAATAATGTTGTTGTTGCTATCTTTCTTTTTACATTAAGCTTAAACAGAGGGGGCAAACATACAACTGAAAAGCCATAGCACCAGGCAGCTCTTTTGTCATGTGTGGAAAAAATGCAAGCTAATGTCACAAATAAAAAAGAAAAGCAACAAAACATGATTCAATCATTAGTCGACTATGGGCTAGATTGTAAATTATATAACAAAGGTAAATCAATTATGTGTGTGTATAAGGGCGCACTCACACTGTCCTTCCGCACCGCGACCGGGCTTTAGGGTACTTGTCCCCCCTCCCTCTCCCCCCGCGCCCCAGCCCCGTTTGTACTCACACTGCCAGGGCCTCGGCCAATACTTCTTGCTGTCCATACGTCATCACGCCGTAACACGTCACACGCATTGATGGCGTGTGTGTGGCTTTGTTTACAAATCTTTCCACAGACCTCGGAGTTTTTGTGCGTCTTGTCAACTGTTTTTGAATATTTTCATCCGACCAAATCTGCAGTAAACACTCCACCTCCGCATCACACCAACGTGAACCTTTCACCGCCATTGTTGTTGTTGTTAAATGTCCGCGCATGGTCCGTCCTTCTATTTTCTATGTCCGAACAGGCGCACATACGCTACCGCTGTAGGGCTCATGCTCGTGCTCGTACACGTGCGCACGCTCGTGCTAAAGCCCACCTCTTTCAAGCGGGCCGTGGGCGGCTGTTATGCGCGGAGCGGGTGCACTCACACTGCTTAAACGTACTAGGCTTTAGCTGAAAAAACGGTTTTGTCCCGGGACAGAAAGACAGTGTGAGTGCGCCCTAAGAAACATCAAAAGGAATGGAAGGTATACATCTTTTGTTAAATGCATCAAATAAAGGAAAGGGAACCAGGAAGGGAACTCACTTAATGAGAGGGATGTCTGCAGGGAAAGACTGTAACAGGGCCTTGATATCTGGGCCAGTAGGTGTTACCAGTAGGTAGGGATGACCAGTGTTGGGGTTACATATTAAATAGTAACAAGTCAGAGTACTCAGATTGCTTTTTGGTTTGGTTTAATGACTAATGTAACGCGTTAGTATTGCATTTAAAGTAATCCGTTATTTTGTTACGTTTTCAAATAAGTAATTTGTTACTTTAAATTAGTTTTTCCCTGCAAGAACCACTGAACTACCACCAGCTGCACCTTTCATCAGCTGAGACTCGGAAGGTCACATATTTGAGACGGAAGACAGATGTCTTGACAGACAGGTAATCTCGGAGTGCCAATAGGTTGCACAGGCCTGTCAGTTACCCTCAAGGTTTTTGATTTAACCTAGTTTCATGTACGTGGAAGTACAAAGCTGTGGCCCACTCTCCGAGGACCTCCACTGCTCTGACGATATAACCAACATGCATAAGCAATCACAAAGGGGTTTTCAATTTTGGTTACGCAGAAGTACTCCAACAAGTTACTTTTCTCAGTAGATAATGCTGTTACATAACTAGTTACTATTAAATGATGCTAATGATTCTGTTATCACGTAGTTGCATTTCAGATCCTTGAACAATTAATTGCCATGTAACTTTGCATATATTAGCTATGTAATTGTTTTGGATCAAATTTTTCAACCTGATTTTGGTTTATTCACATTGGTCTTGAATTTAAAAGTAACATAAGAGAACAAACTCATATTTTTTGGACTAAAAGGCAGTGAGTAAAGGTAGAGAGAGTGACTTGAACCTGAACCAACACAGTCCACCGACCACTGGCTCATCCCTAATGAATGAAGCCACAATGTGCATTGCATTCGTCCTTTCTGCTGTGTGTGTGTGTGTGTGTGCGTGTGTGTGTGTGTGTGTGTGTGTGTGTGTGTGTGTGTGTGTGTGTGTGTGTGTGTGAGAGAGAGAGAGAGAGAGAGAGAGAGAGAGAAATAGAGAGAAAGAGAGATGAATTGTGTGTCACGGGTTAAAAAGTTGCTGCAAGAGCCAGCCTCTGCTGCCCGTGTCTGGTCCGTTGAGGCCCCTCACCTTCACTGCCACCCGTGCAGCAGAGGCTGGCTCTGGGGACATGGAATGTCACCTCTCTTTTGGGGAAGGAGCCAGATCTCGTGCGGGAGGTGGAGCGCTACCAGTTAGATCTGGTGGGGCTTACCTCCACACACAGTCTCGGTTCTGGAACCGTACTCCTGGATAGGGGTTGGACCATATTCTTATCTGGAGTTGCCCAGGGTGTGAGGCGCTGCGCGGGTGTGGGGATACTCACAAACCCCGGGCTGAGCGCCGCGGTGTTGGATTTCACCCCGGAGGACGACAGGGTCGCCTCCGTACGCCTGTGGGTGGTAGGGGGGAAAACTCTGACTGTTTTTTTTGCATATGCACCGAACAGCAGTTCAGAGTGTTCTGCCTTCTTGGAGGCCCTGAATGGAGTCCTGCATGGGGCTCCAGTAGGGGACTCCATAGTTCTGCTGGGAGACTTCAACGCCCAAGTGGGCAACGATGGAGACACCTGGAGAGGCGTGATTGGGAGGAACAGCCTCCCTGATCTCAAATCCGAGTGGTCCTCAGTTATCAGACTTTTGTGATAGTCACGGATTGTCTATAACTAACATCATGTTTGAACATAAGGATGCTCATAAGTATACGTGGTACCAGAGCACCCTAGGCCAAAGGTGATCGTATCTTCTGATCTGAGGCCATAAGTTTCGGACACTCAAGTGAAGAGAGGGGCAGAGCTGTCAACTGATCACCATTTGGTTATGAGTTGGGTCAGAGGATGGGGAAGATTCTGGACAGACCAGGTAAGCCCACACACTAGTGCGGGTCAACTGGGAACGTCTGGAGGAGGCCCCTGTCCGAGAGATCTTCAACTCACACCTCCAGCAGAGCTTTTCTGGCATCCCTGTGGAGGTTGGGGGCATTGAACCGGAGTGGGCACTGTTGCTGAAGCTGCAGCGGTGAGCTGCGGCCTCAAAGTCTTAGGTGCCTCAAGGGGAGGTATCCCTCGAACACCGTGGTGGACACCGGTGGTCAGGGAAGCTGTCCAACTGAAGAAGGAGGCCTTCAGGGATATGTTATCCCAGAAGACTCTGGCGGCAGTAGCAAAGGAACCGACAGGTCAGAAGGGCTGCAGCCTCTGCTGTGTCAGAGGCAAAGCAGCGGGTGTGGGAGGAGTTCCAAGAAGTCATGGAGAAGGACTTTCGGGCGGCACCAAGGTGCTTCTGGAAAACCATTCGACATCTCAGGAGGGGGAAACGCGGAACCGTCCAAGCTGTTTACAGTAAGTACGGGACGCTGGTGACCTCAGCCAACAAGGTAATCGGGCGGTGGAAGGAGCACTTTGAGGAACTCTTTAATCCGACGCCCTCTTTTGTAGAGGCAGAGCTGGAGGCTGATGGGGAATCATTGTCAATATCTCTGGCCGAAGTCACTCAGGTAGTCAAACAACTCTACAGTGGCAAAGCCCCAGGGATTCATGAGATTTATCCAGAAATGCTGAAAGCTTTGGGTTTGGAGGGGCTGTCTTGGTTGACATATCTCTTCAACATTGCGTGGAAGTCTGGGATAGTGCCAAGGGAGTGGCAGACTGGGGTGGTGGTTCCTCTGTTTAAAAAGGGGGACCAGAGGGTGGTTGCCAATTACAGGGGTATCACACTACTCAGTCTCTCTGGTAAAGTCTACTCCAAGGTGCTGGAAAGGAGGGTTCGTCCTATAGTCGAACCTCAGATTGAAGAGGAACAATGCTGATTCCGTACTGGACGTGGAACAATAGACCAGCTCTTCACTCTCACAAGGATCCTTGTCACCAATCCTGTTTGTGATTTTCATGGACAGGATATCGAGGCATAGTCGTGGTGGGGAGGGGTTGCAGTTCGGTGGGCTGAGGATCTGGTCTCTGCTTTTTACAGATGTGGTCCTGATGGCATCATCGGTCAGTAACCTTCAGCACTCACTGGATCGGTTCGCAGCCGAGTGTGAAACGGCTGGGATGAGGATCAGCACCTCTAAATCTGAGGCCATGGTTCTCAGCAGGAAACCGGGGGATTGCTTACTCCAAGTAGGGAATGAGTCCTACCCCAAGGGAAGGAGTTAAAGTACCTCGGGATCATGTTCACGAGTGAGGGGACGATGGAGCGTGAGTTTGGCCGGAGAATCGGAGCAGCGGGTGCAGTGTTGCAGTCGCTCTACCGCACCGTTGTGACAAAAAGAGAGCTGAGCCGGAAGGCAAAGCTCTCGATCTACCGGTCAATCTTCGTTCCTACCCTCACCTATGGTCATGAAAGCTGGGTCATGACCGAATGAATGAGGTCACGGGTACAAGCAGCCGAAATGGGTTTTCTCAGGAGGGTGGCTGGAGTCTCCCTTAGAGATAGGGTGAGAAGTTCAGCCATCCTTGAAGAACTCGAGAGCCGCTGCTCCTTTGCGTTGAAAGGAGCCAGTTGAGGTGGTTTGGGCATTTAGTAAGGATGCCCCCTGGGCACCTCCCTAGGGGATGAAGCGGATGAAGATGAGATGAGATAAGATGAGGTTAAAAAGTTAGGGACAACTGTTTTACAAAATTATATAGTGCACTAAGCTGTAGGACCTGTCACTTTTTCTATGAAATCTAAGGAAGTGAATGTGGAGGCTCTGAAGCATTCTCAACAGATCTGTGTGTGTGTGTGTGTGTGTGTGTGTGTGTGTGTGTGTGCGTGCGCATGCGTGCGCATATTACCCAGCAAGCCTCCCTCTCCCAGTCACAAGGAACAGACAGGAGGAAAAGAAAGAAACGAAAGGCTGGGGGATAAAATGACTCAAGAGAAATAAAGAAAGTCTTATGTTTTAATAAGAGATGGAAAGACAGAGGCAAAGTGACAGAGAATTTCAACAGCAGCCATAATATCAGCAGGATATCTAATTTGCAGTTAAGATAAAGGCGGACGCCGCCTTCCTTCTGGTGCCGCTCCCCTGATGCAACAAAAGCCAGGGGCTAAATAAAATTAACATCTCCTCTCTGACTTGATGTCCCCACATGCACAAATCAAGGTGCTGAATCGCAAACAGGACCAAAGCAACAGAACAAATCAATGCTTTCAGCCATGCCCTCGTGTGTGTGTGTTTGAGTGTGTGTGTGTGTGTGTGTGTGTGTGTGTGTGTGTGTGTGTGTGTGTGTGTGTGTGTGTGTGTGTGTGTGTGTGTGTGTGTGGTTAAAAGCACCCTCCCCATTTGGCTGCAGATGACAGAGGTAGGGATAGATAAAACGGCTTTAAGTGAGGTCCACACACACAGTCTGACAGTGTTTTATTCAAGAAAATGACAGACGGCAAAAAGGCGAGAGTAACCATGCAACATTTGATTGATGACAATATGCAGGAGGTCAAATTTAACATCAAGCTGCTTCAAATAGTGTTTTTACAATAAAGTACAATGGCATGGTAACACACTGACATCAGAGTGTGTTAGAAACAGCTTTGAAAATATGTCAGAAATATATTTAGCTATTTAGTAGTAGTTGCTCGTGACTGTGGCAATGTGCTTTTATTTTTGTGTGACATAGCAAAAACCTTTTTTTTTTGTTTTTTTTCATATTTGCTGGAACTGGCTCTATATCCAGGTACACAATAAGACAGATGATCAGTGGAAAAGTAGGTCTACCGCCACCTTCTGCTTCCTGCCTGCTCCTAATGGCATCTGCTAGACCTATAACAACCAATCAGATCCAAAGAGGCTTTGATGCAGTGTCAATGACTGCTCCGATCTCCGTTCAAACTGTGAAACTAGGCAGCGCTGATCAAATATGATGAAGATTCTGTTACTGTATTGCCTTTTATAGTAACAGTAACCTTTTATTTCTTACATAGTGTTTTTTCATTTTACAGCTAAACAGTACACTGAAATGTTTCTGAAAACACTCTTGATACTGTAGAACATTAAAGCATGTAAACATGTTCCAGTAGAAAAACAAAATACATGTATGAACCTGAAAACGAGTGTAATAGGCCCCCTTTAAATGTAAGACCAGTATATTATCCAACGCTTGTTTAATATCTCTCTAGAACTCTTGACAAAATGAAACAAACTCCCTTTCTCTTGTCCAGACCTAATACACAGGTCTGTGATAGAAATATTTTTTTGACACATGAAATGACAAGCTTCCTGTTATTGGTTCGAATGGTGTTCACAACACTAATGAACAAATTAATGTATTCATTATTTGACTGCCATTTATTTTGTTATGATTGTGCAATGGGTAAAAGTCTTTTTGGGTCAGTGCATATCATGTGACCTACAGTTCTAACTGTTGCCACTCCGACAAAATCTCCTCACAGCCTATTGCTGCTCCAGGGGAAACGCTGAACCTCTGATGATGACCTGATACAGTTGGAATACACTACATTGCTCCAGAAACTTTTGCACTTAAACAGACCAAACAATGTTGTCATTTTTATGTTAAGGACAACCATACCAGGCATTGCAGGGAAATGGAAAATAAAAGCAGCAAATTTCACTCATATCTAATTCTAATAAAATACTTGCACCTGCTTGAGGTGGATGTGTGTTGTGTCTATAAATTAGTTATGCAATAAACAGTTAAGAGTTTCTCTTTAGTATCTGCCCAATTACAAACCCCAGAAATGCCAAATCTGTCCCCGTGCCATCTGCATAATTTCACTTTATGACCATTAGTTGGTGTATTAAAGTGTTACCAAGTGCATTTCATTTTTATCCCCTATAGCATGAAATGTGGCAAACAAGACATTTTAAAATGATAATAAATGACATAATGCTAATCAAATCCTTTTTTGATGCAGCTCCAGTCTGCACTATGAAGGCCTATCTGTTCACTTCAACTGTGGGAAACACATTTGCATAAGACTTGTTTTATTTTTGGTGGCATTTCAAGAGTTAAGCTGAAAAGTCCCCTGACAGCTGGATGGAAACATAACTAGAGACAGAGAGAGCATAGTCACGTGTGTTTCTTTTTCAACCCTGCCTTGTTCACTTAGCACAAGGATGCCTTAGTCTTTATTCCATCTCTGCTCTGTCACAGTTTGCCCCCACAGCTTCCGTCAGCTCCGGGTTCATCATTGAGACTGGGCTGAAATGAATTGTATAAAAAAATTAAAATTTCCCCAGGCATTGCCTCAAGAAAAGGGCGAAATGGGGACACGCCAGACAGAAATATTAGTCATCAGAGGGGAAAAAATAGATCTAGAAGTTTTTTTCTAACTGATTCAGATTCTTTAAAATCTGTACTGACTTTTAATATTTGCAAGGGTCCAGAGGACATGCCGACATGTCAGGAAAAGAGACACAATTGATAATAGTCACATCGCATGTGATGTGTAATTGCATCAATAGAAACACATTATTCACTTTAGAATATAATCTTCAGCGGAGGTTCTTTTTTGCAGGGAGGTCATGATAAGGACAGTAAAGCAAAATTAATGCTTGAACTGAGGAACTTTGTTGGAACTTTTGCACATTTAAAGCTTTGTAAAGATAAAAAATCCAGAAAATCTCATTAGGAATAGTACTGCGCACACACACACACACACACACACAAACACACACACACACACACACACACACACACACACACACACACACACACACACACACACACACACACACACACACACACACACACACACACACATACACACACTCTGTGTATCATATTACATAAACACTCTGGCAAACAGTAATATGCATGCACACTTTAACACACACTTTAACATTTGGCATGTCTGACTGATGTCTGACAGATGGAGTTGACTTTGTTTAACAAAAAGTTTATGAAAAGCGAAATCAAGGGTTCAGTGACTGCATGACAGCCGATGCATTCCACCTTTTTTGCTCTCCACACGGACTGTTTATTTGCATGCAATAAAAGCCTGCTCAAACATGATTGGTAAGTATAACTCTGCAAACGAAAACCAGACTGCTTCCACTACCCAAATCTTGTCACTTTGTCAACAGAGTCCACATTCCTCTGCAGAATCTGTGTATAGAGATTACCCCAAAAGCAGGGCTATTCAATTAATTTGGAACTTGGGCCAGTTGACGAAAGTGATCCAAAATGAGGGGCCGGAAAAATATGTGCATCACATTAATGGATATTGTAAAACACTACAGTGACAAAGGAGTGCTTATTGTCTTTATTTTATCAAAGTAAACAGTAGTAACAGGCCAAATCAAAGTGCAACAACCTTAACAAAAAACAATCCTAACCAGAGGTTTTCACTCAATTATTTTACTACAGATACTTGTTTGAGGCTTTTGTCCTTTACTTGAGTATTTTCTTTTCATGCTACTTTATACTTCTACTCCACTACTAATCAGTGGGAAATATTATACTTTTTCCTGCACTACATTTATCTGATTACTTCAGCAACTAGTTACTTTACCAGGCTTTCAAGACCATTAGTTTAATATATCAGATTTCAGACTGTCCTGAGTACTTAGTTTCCAACAGTTATTTGTGCCATATTTCTTTATATGGTCACCTGCTTCAGGCACACTGCTGCAGTGTTTACCTTACATACACTGCTACATGCAGCTACATGCTAACATCAGGGAAAACTGTAACTAACATCTTGTAACTGTGTACATTTTTAAACATTAAGTATTTAACACAATATAATTGAAGTGTTATTATTACTCACTGTGCACATATAGAATTTTAATAAAAATGATTTAGCATGCTTTCAAATTATTATCAATTTAACACAGAGGACACACGATTAAAGGATGTTGTTGATAAGCTCCAGGTTAAGCAGGAACCTACAGAGAAGGGAGGGTTGCACAGCAGTGAACAAAAGTGAGCCTGTCTGGGAGTGATGGACGGTCCAAAGCCTGAACCAGGGACTGCTTCAGCAATATTCTTAACCAATCAAAACTAGCCAGTGAACTTTATTGCTTTATACATTATTTGTGTGTGGTTTGCTCTGAGTTCTTTCTGGTTACCATTGGATGCAGCAACAGCTTGGGCTGACTGTTTAGGATGATTGGGATTTCTGAAGCCAGAAAACAGCCTTTACATGCTGTTTGAACAAACTTACTGAAACAGTAAATGGACCAAACCTACAGGGGATTCCTTGCAAACATTAAGCATTACAAAAGCATACAAGTTCCGGTTGCACAGAAAGGCTGATTAAAATGTGACTCAACAAAAAGATCAATACAAATTCACAATATCTAACCAACTTATTACCGATTTTAGTAACTCAGTAAAACAAAAACTGTAAAGGCTTTAACCATGAGGGGCAAAGGTCTGATTTTGAGAGATTAAGGCTAAATAACATTCATGGCCAACTCATCATCACGGCCAAATTCATTACAGCACTCACAAATGCTAGATCTTGTCAAACTACTCCATGTTTCTAATCATCACATAATCCTTTTCTATGTGAAGGGCAGCGCAAAACTAAACAGCTGATCTAAAGAAAAGAGAGAGAGAGAGACTCAATGCATCTGATGTAACTCACACACACACACACACACACACACACACACACACACACACACACACACACACACACACACACACACACACACACACACACACACACACACACACACACACACACACACACGCGCTTTCAACAGGTATTCTCATCCTAGCTCTGTGAACTATGCCACTTGGAGTAGTGTTTGATATCAAGGGAGACTTCTCACTTTATTTGCCTCTGTGTGTGTCCCTCACACACTAACACACACTTCACAATCAATCCCTGAAGACATTTCTAAAGACTTTGGTTCTTTCTAAAGGAGGTTTCAAAGAGCTACTCTTTGAATGTCTGATGTCTGGGGGAAAGCTCTGGAAGTTTGGAAATCCAGACCAAGAAACTTAAAAACCAACGCACACCCACCCACTCACACACACTGTGACATAGCCCACACAATTATTTCCTATTAAATAAGACATGACCTTGTTTCAGAAACAATGTTCTGTCCGTTTTTCTGGCTGAAGTTTCCAACTGAATACATTTATTTTGCCTCAGACAGATATCAATCATCAACCCATGTGTAGTAGTCCTGGATGACGTGTCACCAAAAGAATGCTATGGTGCAAGCATGGACTCTGCTTTGAAGTCAGTTTCTCTATCACGGCTGTATTTTTCCATATTTTTTCAATCTCACGGGATAAAACTGCGACTAATTTTTAATGTGAGTATCAATTTTTTTTGCAAGAGGAAAATGAGTTTCAGAAATGTTTTAAACATTAGATGAAACACTCTATAAACTTATTCTCGAGGGGTCAGAAGTCAGAGAGCACCACATGTGGATGAAGAATGTTGTGCCTTGCTTAGAGACGCGCTTAAATAAGACATGACAAGGTACACCATAAAAATGTGTCATTTTTCAAATTTTAGCAATGTACTTCATATACAGTGTATATTCAGTGTATTAATACAGCAGCTAACAATTTTCAATGTAAAGATATAGTGGAGTAAAGACATCCTGAGAAGAGAATGAAGTAACTATCCCTCTGCGTGTCCTGTAATCCAAGTTTCTCTGTTGTTTGTTGTGTCGGTCTGGCCGTGCCTGTACGTAAAAAAACATTGCTTTTTCAGGTGAGAGCTTTTTTCAGTATTTCAAGTAGAGCACCTTTAGATACTTTATATTAAAGATGAAGTGAAACATTTCCTTGTGGGTAGGACAATACTGTAAATAGAAAAAAATGACCCTCATGATGTCAGCAGGGGTTATCACTTAAAGCCATTTCTTAAAGCTATACCAGACAGGGAGGACATGACAAAAAACACTATCAAGCTATATGGAAAAATCTGAAGAAAAAAAACAAGCACATGTTATTCATATGAATTTGACCACTGAGCAATCTGTGATTATTTGTCCCAACAGCCAATATATCAAATGCACATATGTTAACTGTAGTTACATAACAACGGTTGAGTGCGTTACTCAAACAAGTCAACATTGCAACCCAATTACTGCAGCGACCCCTAACCCCTTAGACTGTTTAACATATCATCAGATTGATATACATATCGCTAGGGAACTCGGTAGACCCATCTCTCTGTTGGAGGTGCATGAAGCCTATGAAGTCTATGTAAGCAGGAAATTCCCTCAACCCAATGGTTTTACATTGAAGTTCTTTAAGGCATACTCGATGTTATTATCCCCCATCCTTGTGAGAATGTTCAATGACTCCTTTACTGAAGGCAGACTGCCAGTGACCCTTTATGAGGCATCTATTTCATTGAAGAAAGACGTCTGACAGGTTTTTGGGAGGGATAGTGGGATTTATGTTGGGTTTTTCTTTTTCTTTTTCACTTAAAGGCAGATGCGCTGATGCACTATACAACTGTATACAACTTTTTATTTTTTGCCTGTTTGCAAAAATCAATAAAAAAATTTGGAAAAAAAACAAAACAAGTCAACATTGTCTTTTGGTTTCATACAGGACATGAATAGCAGTCTCCTGGGTCAGAGTCCTGTGTTTGTTTCCTGACGATCTCCTCCCTATGTGAACTGGATTTTGATTAGACACATCAAAGTCAAACAAAACTTTTCCTCAAAATTGCAAGTGCAGTTTCATCTTATGGAAAGGTAGCCAGAGCTGCCTTTTCAGGGTTGTTCTGGAGCCAATTCCAGAAATTCTTCTGGGATCAGATACACAGATCCCCAAGACACTGGGCAAGAGGCAGGATTTACCATTGACAGGTTGCAAATTCATCACATGACCGTTTTCACATAACAGCAGTAAATGTCAGGAGAATCACATGTGGACATTGTTCAGATTTTCTCTTTCACATACTGTATGAAGCACACAACAGGAGATTCTCTGTCAGATGCATTTTCACTTACTGAAAATACTGGTTGAGAGGGGTGGTGCCTTGGTAGAGCATACAGGAGGGAGGAATAAATGCAGATTACTCTGTGGTCATGTAGCTGTTTTTTACTTTGTCATTAACAACCAAGTCTTTTGCAGGCCCTTGAATTCGTAAGATATTTTCATTGCTGTCTTCATGTAGATGACCCTTCTTCTTTATCGTTGTCATTTACAATCAGCAGCTCTGTTTACGCATGGGCAAGGGTCTTTGGACAAGGGAAATTGGAGGGTAAACTCGATTTGCGTCTTCACATGTCAAGATAAATTCAGGCTTGTAGTTTATGTGTGAAGGGAATATAGAAACAACTATTCATGTTCACATGCACACCTAAGGGCAATTCAGAATCAACATTTAACCTTACCTGCATGTTTTTGGGCTGTGGGAGGCAGTGACGTGCAGTGACGTGCAGTGAGGGTTGGGGTTGGGGAGGCACTGATTAACAAGTCAGATTTACAAACATACAGTAGGATGCCAATAGGATAGGATGAGGGAATAGGAGCAAACAGGAGCAAATAGGATGCTGAAAACCATTTTAAAACACCACTGCCACTGTATATTGCAGTATATCTTACCTTTACTTGTAAATTACTTCTTGCTTTGACTGAAAGTCCAGCTTTGAAAAATGTCTTAGTATAGAAATCAAATCCTCCATTTTCAGGGCGAGAAATGACAGCTTGTCGCTAAGCTCTACAGCGTCGCACAGCACACTTCTTGTGTTTACTTTTTGCACACAGGTCAGAGTTCACCGTGACCTGGCTGGATGCAGGCTATCAGGCTGCTCACTATTGCCTCCTTCCTTGAGGCAGAGGTACTGCAAGCATTTTCCCTGTGGATTTATGTCATATCAATAAGATGTGAATATTACACACATACGTAAAATACATTACTGAAGACCATGGAAAAGAAGACGTTTGCTTTTATTACATAAAAGTGTCCTCAACCATCATATTGGAAACATACACAGAAATGGGAACAACCACGCGCCATCTGCACACGCTCAATCCAGTTTGTGAGTGATTGCGCAATCTGAAGGGAGGCTTGGCTGTCCGTGCCTCACCTCTCGTCTCCGAAGAGACTCCGTTTATTTAAGCAGGAAATACAGAATTTTCTGCCATTTTTACTATAAAAATGGTCAAAATACATTAAGAACCACACCAAAATCATAGTCAAGAGGACAAATATTAATACTTGTGTTATTTTATTATTTCCTTTCTTTTTCCTCTCATGATGACAGGGGAGGCACAGCCTCACCTGCCTCCCCTGACTGCACGTCACTGCTGGGAGGAAACCAGGGGAAATGCCAAAGAAAAGCCAGGCTAACACGAGGACAACTTGCCAACTCCACATAGGAGGGCCCGGGTTCAAACCCGGAATTCTCTTTCTGCAATAATTCACTATAAAATAAACTAAGCAAGCCCCTGTCACACAATCACAGGACTAAGATATTTGTCATTTATTAAAAGAGAACTTGAAAGCTCCAGAAGAAGAAGTAGGATGCACTGTAAACTAAGTAGATCTAAACATGCAGTTTGTGTTTGTGTTTTTTTTTCAGAGAGAAAAGAATGTGTGTGTGCGCAAATCTCCCCCAAGACTCTCTTGGCTTTATTAGGGCCAAGTGATTATGCCATAAAAATCACGTAATTAAACCCCAAAACACACAAACACAGGGACTGAGGGATTGTGAATATGTGTTTGTGTGGAAAAAAACATAGAGTTAGAAACAGAGGTAGAGAGTGTTTATGGGTGTCCCCTGTGTGCTAGTTATGGCTGCCTTCCAGTGGCAAGCACTCTCATTTGGTCCTGAGGGGCTCAAACACACACACACACACACACACACACACACAGAGAGAGAGAGAGACAGAGAGAGAGAGAGAGAAACACACACTTTCTCTCTATTTAAACCAGCAGGACAATGGAGCCAGAGCTTATAGTTCCATCAAACACATGGTCTACACAGGAAGCCAAGGGGGGATTGAAGTCTTGTTTATTGAAGCCCAAGGATCTATTGTTAGACAGTCAGGTATTCTTTCATTCTCATCCATCCATCCATCCTTCAGTCACCACGCACACTTAACTAAAAAGGATATTTTGGTCTTAGCCCATCTGGGTTGCTTCTTTGAAACAATACACCATTGTTTTATTCAAAAATATTAAAGTCATGTAAAGATATAAAGAAATATTGTTTTCATTATTCTCTGTGATTGATGAAGCAATTCAACCTCAATCCAGCTCATAAAAGCCTCTTTTTAATTTCAAAAGTAATCTGGTCAGCAGGAAGTGATAAAGTTAATATATTCTATTAATTTCTTTTGCAATAAGCAGAAGATTAAATGGGCAGTAATGGCCTTAATGAAAAGTATTTAACTCTTCAAAATGTAGACAAAAAAACTTGATTGCTTTAGTAATCTCACCAAACCAATGTGCCACTGAGTTGTTCCCCTCTAATCCTTATAAGATCTTATTACAACAACTGGGTGTTTGAGCTTCGAATACTTTAGTACTTAACTCAACTAAGTTTTGTAAAGTAGACCTTGAGAAGGCTAAACAGAGCCGTGGCGTGGACACATTCGTGGATGAGCATGAACTGAAAGTACACTAGTAGGTAATAGTAAATAGTAAGTAATCATATGACTCCATAGAGGTTAATAGAGAAAACTATAGCTGCATGTGTTTGAAATCACTCCCTGTTTAAGTAGGTAATCTATACACTTTGGGCGCACTCACACTGTCCGCCCGTACCGCGCCCCGGGCTTTAGGGTACTTGTTCCCCCCACCCTCTCCCCCGCTGGCCAGCCCGTTTGTACTCACACTGCCTGGGCAAATGCTTCTTGCCTGTCCATACGTCATCATGCCGTAACACGTCACAAGCATTGATTGACTTCATCGCGATGCGTCGCTTTGTTTCCAAAGAGTTTTTGTGCGTCTTGTCCGACTATTTTTAAATATTTTTATCCGCCCAAATCTGCAGTAAACAGTCCACCTCCGCATCACACCAACTGGAACCTTTCACTGGCATTGTTGTTGTTGTTAGATGTCCGCGCATGGTCTGTCTTTTTTTTTTTTCTATGTCCCAACAGGCGCACATGAAATGACGTGAGAGCCACCGTAGGCGTCGTGCTCGTGCTCGTACACGTGCGCACGCTCGTGCTCGTACATGTGCAAACACGCTTTAGAAAAGCCCACCTCTCTCAAACGGGCAGTGGACGGCCAGCTGGCCGCAGCTAGGCGCGGAGCGGTTGCACTCACACTGGTCAAACGAGCTAGGCTTTACCCGTAAAACCTGTTTTGGCCCGGTGCGGAAGGACAGTGTGAGTGCGCCCTTAGCCACAATGGAATCAATAAAAGGACTGCCCAAGTACATTTCTTTCTGCTAGGTTGTAGCTGCCGTGAAATCATCCATTGGTTTGGTATTTTGGCCATTGGCATCTGGCATTTGGAGCCAGAAGAGACCATATCGGTCGAGAGGGTGGAGCTATGTTATCAACTAACACTAGACAACTGCTAACTGCTTAGAGTGCCATGGATAGGCATTGTTACTGTACACCTCTATTCTGACTGACAGGTCGCCTAGGCAGAAATCACATTGTCTGTTTTACTCTAAATGGGACCATAATTTACTAAATGAACATCATGCTACATTGAAGAAGACTGACACCATAAACACATTTGGGAAATGTTTACTGAGATTAATAAATCAAATGAGGAGTAGGATCATTCTCTCATTGCCTTTATACAATCTGACTTTTTTTTTGCAACCAGTGGTCTCGCCCCCTGCTGGACATTAGAAATAATGCAGGTTTAAGGCACTTCACCATTGTCTACACTTTTCAGACCCGGAGACTGCCATCTTCACTTATACAGTCTATGGCATCATCTCAGATAACTTTACTGTACTATTTCGTAAGGACTAGCCAATTAGTGAATAATGGAGTGATTTACCTGACTCAGAACTCAAATTAGCTAACATGTGAAAGCTAGCTAACAAACTGGCAATCTCACTTACTAGCTAACAATAAAAAACGGTAACTTGGACAACCAGTTACTTGCTTACCAGAAGGTTGTCCATCTTCAGCAGTAAGTTTTTACAGAGAAGTGATAAAAAACTGTGGAACTTATCTTAACATCATCTTGAGCTATTGCATGAGCTCAAGATGACATTAACATCAGTGCTCTCGGTCAACTTACAAGTCTCCCTTGTAGAATATAACTGCCAGTATTCACCCCACATAATGATAAATGCTAACACCAAACACACTCAGAAATGAAAAGCAACATGGGGAATGGGGAGTCATGACAGTTGTGGTGCGCCGTGGACGCAGCCAATACATTTTTGGCCGTAACTAAATCTTAACACATCTATCCACCACTGTCCACTCTAAGTGAAAAGATTAATATTGTTGTTGCAAATATTATATATTAAAAAAATGATACAGTGTTCTCTGTTAGTAGAGGGCACAAAGTCATACTAATGCAGAAACAATATATGATAGAAACAAATAATTGTAATTTTGGAATGAATACATGCGCTTAGAATACTATTGTACCTCAGTTTTATGTACTGAAGCTCCGTGCATATACATTTTTTAAAAGAGTTTTGATGAATTTATCGTCTGTGAAATGGAAAATAACCTCACCCTCATCTTGTTTCCTAGTCAGAATCAGTCCTCTAAACCTTTTCATGAGTGTCTTCAAATTCACACTTCAGGTCTTGTAACTTTAGACATTTTCAGTCCAACATGAAAATTGTTGGGCTGTCCCCCCACACGCTGAATGTGCTATGACATTATCCTCATGCACACACACAGCCAAAATTGGAGCCAGTAAAAGCCCTTTTTCCACTGAAGGTAAATTAGGCTGAATAGTGCAGCACTAACAGCAGCCTGTGACTGAGGCTTTTAGTGAGTGTTTATAAATGCTGTCAAACACCCAGGAGGACAGGTGAGAAGTAAAGGAGGACAAGGGGAGGAGAAGTTGGATAGGTAAAAAGAAAGGAGGGGAGATGGAGGACCAGGAGAATATGAAAGACAGAGAGAAGAAAAAAGAGAGCACGACCAATATAGCAAGAGTAACAAATTGGGAAACAAGAAATGAAAGGATGAAGGAAAACAGCAGAGGTAAAGACAGAAGAGAGGAGATGAGAAGGGAGGGAAAGAAAAGAGCATGCAGGCAAAGCAGTGATGGAGAAACCTCTGGAGGATGGGGATGATGAGAGGAGAGGAAACAAGGCTAAATTCTGGGCTCTGAAATTCCAGTAGTGACGTACAGGAGTTATTTTAGGAACCCAGTTCATATTTAGCTGAATGAAGGCTTGGTTGGGCATGAAACTGTCCTTAATGGATAAGTTGTAGAAAAGATGAAATGATAACCAATTTAAAGGGATAGTTTGGCTCTTTTGAAATGTGGTTGTGTGAGGTTCTTAGTCAGTGTATTACCTACAGTAGGGAATGGTTAGCGTACAAGGCTACCGACATGGAAAGTAGTAGTAGTGAAATGCGGGAAAAGTCTGACATCATCCAAATCACGTATGCTTATATAATCCACCCGCCACCCACCCAAGTGAAATAGACTATTCAAAACAATTGAGGGGACACTTAGATGAGAAACCAGATCTTGATGATTTAATTACTAAAGTTAAAAATCTTTACGTATGTACATTGTATAATTTGTTGAGAACAAAATAATTTAAAAACAATCAATGAAAACCGAAGTCATCAACCCCTGAGGGCTGGATTCAAAATAACACCGAAAATCAAAGTGAAACATAAAAATCTCAGGCTGATCCAGCTTGAATTTTATATCACAGCAACTCATAATGTGACTCAGTAGTGTGTATGGCGTGCATTTATGCACTGTCTACAACAGGTATCTCCAATCCTGCTGTGTCTAATGCTCTGCTCGTTATCAAGCTTCAGCTGCTCTTTATCAAGCAGCTAAAGCTTGTCACAGGTTTGATAATCATCATCACTCAGGTGTGTTTCAGCAGGGAGAAACCTAAAACCTGCAGGTCAGTGGCCCTCCAGGACCAGGATTGGAGATGCCTGCTCTATGGTGTCAGGTCATCTGTGAGCTGTGGCAGTACTTTTTACAAATTTATTTTGTACAATTTAAAAACATACACAGAAATGACAAATGATAAACCCACAAAGTTATTGAAATTTAAAAAAAAACACAAAATACAGAAAATAATAGTGATGGTAAAAAATATGTTTGCTAGCAACAATGTTAAGAAAGAACAATGATAATTTCCATTGAAAAAACAAAAATGTGAGGGTGTAATATGTAAGGAAGTGTGTGATTGTGTGTCTATGCACCCAAGTGTGCAAAGTGAGTGTGTGTATGTAAGGGGGGTTATTTTTTAAAGTAAATTACATACCTCTGAGTGAAAAAAATAAGACATGGACCATAATACATGAGGAAAAATATTTGTTAAATGCTTTTTTTAAGCATCTTTTGTAACGTGCTTAGGAGCGCCCGGCGCTGTAGGAGACACCTGCCTCTCCAGTAGCTCTCCAGTTTAGGATGAAGATGTGATGATATACAAATATGAACGTAATTGTGAGGTTGGTTTAAAATAAGTCTCACTGCTCAGGAATATTACCTTTGCATTAAAGTATTTTGTAAATAAAAACAAATGTCACAAATAGTAAGAATCTGGAGTTTCAGAAATAAAGGGGCAGATTTAATATGTGACTCTAAAGGGTTGCAATCTCAACAATATTTTTCTGGAGGACCAACCTTTTGTGAAGAGAAGTTGGAAAAGTACTTCCACAAATCATATTACAATATGAAATATAAGGATAAATCAAACTGTAATAAAGTATTAGGATATACTTAGTGGTGACCCAATAGATTTATGATTTTCTTTTTTACGAACTCAGTCAGTTTGTTCTCTCCAATTTAAACTCTCATCAGCAAAATATGTTTTACTTGACACTTGAGGCATCTCATCAGACTCAGTTGGAATCCTAGATAAATCTCTGAGTATGTTTTTTTTACCACTGAAAATATTCAAGTTAGATTTTTTCATATTCAAAGATTTTGTTGTTATTTAATCTGAACAAGGTAGCATAGGCAGATAAACCGGCATTAGCATCTCTTATGAGTTAATCCAATTTTGAATAAGAGAAAATGAGGGTTGTGCCATTTGCAAACAGAGAGGATATTGGAAACATTAGACAAATCATTTATATAGATAAGAAATAATAATAGTCCAAGAATGGACCCTTGAATGGACCCCACAGAGTAATTTGGCTTTGTTAGAATAGCAACCCTTAATACGAACAAATTGATCATTTAACCACTTTTAAGTAACATCATGAAAACCGTATTTATACAGTTTTTCTGATGAAATATGATGGTTGACTGTGTCAAAAGCTTTTTAAATGTTAATGAAAATACTTCACGTACATTATTATTTTAAAGTGAAGAAATAACATTGTCAATCAGGTGAAGCATAGCCATATAAGTGTAAATTCTTTGTCTGAATTTAAGTCTAAATGAAAAACATCCATTATCACTATTTTTGAAAAACGTGGCAAAATAGATAAGGGTCTATAGTTACTAAAATAACATGGATCATCTGCTTTAAACAGCTATAACTTTAGCAAATTTTAAATCCTCAGGCATGATGCCTGTTTTCAAAGACAGGGAAAATATAAGAACAAGTGGCTGTAATATTAACTGTTTCACCTGTTTCACAAGGGACACAGAAATATTGTCATGACCACCTGGGGATGATTTTAATTCCTAAATTATGGCAATTATTTTTTGGATATAAGGAGGCTTAAAACATGAGATAATTGGAACATAAGTTGGTAAATGTTGACAAATCTGAAAACAAGAACCCAAATTTTATTTCTTTGGTTAAGGTTTTATCAATTAAAGTTACTAAAATTTCATAAACTCGTTTAGACTGAGAGGGAAAAAATAACTAGACTCAAAAAATATTAAGAAAATCCCCACAAAGGGTATCTGATTTATGTTTAAAGAGATTTATATTTCAATTTCCTAAAATATAACAAAGTTTGTCCTACCTATTGATCAAGTCAAGAGAACTGAAAAGACATTTCAGTTTCATTTTAATATCTTATGATACCATCAGGTGGGCAATAAATACCACCAACAACAAAAGTCCTTCCACCAGAGGCAGAAAGCCATTGAATGATTCTACCTTAACCTTTTCAGACTTCAGAGAAAGATCATCCTGATTTTAAATTCATAATCATCATGAATAAACAGACACACTCCACCTGCATTGTATTTGGGTAATTTAAAGATTTTACTAGAGGCCTGTGTAAGCCATGTTTCTGATAAAGCAATAACAGAAAAATCATGTTTGAGTAAAGCTAAATAATGAATTAATGCCTCATAGTTTCTTTTATAGACTTTTTATATTCAGATGGAACGTAGAACATATATTAGGAGGCAAATAAATCCATAAGTCATTGAACTGGGTTTCATTGAAATAGCTACAGAGGTTAGTGGTCAAATGATGAAAAGAAATGTTGGTTTGGTTGTAATTATGCAATGTCCCCTCTCTCACAAGCTGCTTTCATTGCAGGGAGTAGTTCTTTCCTTCTTTGCCGGACAGCCTCAGGAAAATCTTCGTTGATGAAGATGCCTGAGCCCTGTAAGTCTTTTGCTTTGTCCAAAACAGCAAGTTTTTCCTTCATCCACAGAAATCTGTACATGAGGGTTCAGGGCTTTTCTGATGATGACATTGGCCTTGAGACTATGCTGGGAGACACAGCAAACCTTCTTGCGACCGCACTGGATGTGCCAAGTCTGCAGACTGCGGAAGTGGAAGTTATAACAGAGTATAACTGCCAGTTAAGGCTTAGTACAAAAATACTGCATGTTGTTTTGTAAAATCAAATACAGAATATGTATAATGTAGGTATTTTAGCCATGGAATAAATGAAAACCACAACAAGTGGATGTAGTCACACACACACACACACACACACATACACACACACACACACACACACAAACACACACAGCTTTCAGCCAGAAACCTGGTAAGAGACACAGGGTTTAAGTGGTACTGACAAACAGCTCGGGGCAGAAAGAATCTCCTGGGAACGAAAGGTATTTCGGACAAAATCTGATCACCGTGTTTTGACATGGAAGCTGATGCTATGCGTTTATATCTGCTGGTTCCTTACTGACAATACTAGTGTTTCCCAGTGTAACATTGTATTAGCCCATTTAACTTGACCATAGCCAGTGTGTGTGTGTGTGTGTGTGTGTGTGTGTGTGTGTGTGTGTGTGTGTGTGTGTGTGTGTGTGTGTGTGTGTGTGTATGTGGCCTACATCTGGCCAATTCAATTCTAAGCCTTTCTTCCAACAGGATAACAACAAGCAAATAACAGGATTGGACGTTGTGTAAGTTAGTGTGTTTATGTGGCTGAAGAAGTCAGGTAGAAACAACTGTGTGTGTGTGTGTGTGTGTCTGTGTGTGTGTGTATGTGTGTGTATATGTGTGTGTGTGTGTGTGTGTGTGTGTGTGTGTGTGTGTGTGTGTGTGTGTGTGTGTGTGTGTGTGTGTGTGTATGCGTGTGTGTGTGTGTGTCTGTGTATGCGTGTGTGTGCTTCGAGTGAATACTTGGCAAAAAGATGCAGTTTTATGAGGCCCTACAGACAAAGTGCTGTGTCAAGGCAATCTTTGATATGTGTTCGATATGCAACACGCAAATTTTTTCTCTCCTGTTCTTCTTCATTCTTTCAAAGCTCCCTCTCTTCCTCTCAGTCCAACCCTCATCTTGTGTTTGTTCTACCCTTGTAAAACAATGGATCTGTGTTCAGCCGATTGAGGATAAACACCTACCTCCCTCCTCCCATCTTTCTCTCAGTCTCTTTCATTTTTCCAGCTATTGGACTTGGCTGGCAGAATCAGAGAAATATTGAGAATCTATATTCCAGCCAGACAGAGAGCTAAGTCGTTGTAAATCTCTAAGTGTTGACAAGAAAATAATCCAAAATAAATAAATGTAATGCTGATGCATCAAAAGAAGGTCTTATCAGTAACGAAGGCCAAATTAAACTCAAGAAAGAGCAACACTCAGTTTTTTACGAAGCATACCAAGGGGAACTTCTTATATGAAGCAAAATTACCTAAATAAATGGTAACAGCACACACCAGGGCATCTGAGACACCTTGAAATGTCCTGTACGGCTTAAGGTTTTTGCAATTTATGTGCCTAATACGTGCTTGATATACAGTACAGTACCTTTTTCATCCCTACTCTGGAGACAGCATATATATATAAAGCTGTACATGGTCATGTTTATGGTGATTGGCTGCTCAACAGGGAAGTGGACCAACAATGAACATATTTGCACATCTGAATAATCAAAGCCTTTTCTCTGGATTACAAGATATTTAGACATATGGTTGAATTAGCACTCAATATCATATCTGTGACTATGTCTGTTAGATTTTATAAGTTTACATGTGGTCAAATCAAGAAAGATTGGCAGCTATTAGATATCCTGGAAGTAGCAAAGCTTACAGATAGTCTGTCCACCTCTAAAGACAAAACTTGGTTATTAAATTGATTGCTGTTCTGTTCAGTGAATTTTGAGTAATCCTAAATACAACAAAGCAGTGCCAGATTGGAAACAGTTTGTCATTGTTAATGCTACATGGAAACAACAGTGTGATTGTATGTGTTCAATCTTGCCTTGACATGATTATCAATTCTTCAGGTTTGAAAACTCTCTTTTGCCTTAAACAGGAGCACACAGGGTATTCAATTGTCACTTCTTGCACTTCACATAGTGTACAGTACTCACTCATGGTGCTCAGCAGATGCATTTAGATGCCTATACACTGGACAGGATTATCAATTTAAAAACTGCATTAATTCATGGGAATTCATCATTTTATATATTCATTTATATTTATGCATATATTCTTTTAAAATATTTTTACTGTTGTGACTCAACACCAAATTACAACAACAGCTCTGACTAGATGAGCCAAAACAGCCGCTTTAATATTATGCACATGGCCAAATGGGCCAGGCGAGCTGCTGTTGGATAACCTGTGAGCAGTGACTTCTCAGGATTCCTGAAGAAGATCCAGATGACCAGTCTGCCTCTGGGTCACTTTTGTTGAACAGGCAAGTTGCTTATTTTAAACAACAACCAACTGTCAGTGTTACTAAAGGACAGTTATGGCAACCTGAAATCTCTGTATTTCAGATGGACTGGGAGGTAATACTTGGTACTATAGATAGATAGTGGATAGATAGATAGATAGATAGATAGATAGTGGCTTGTTGTGATCTATTTATTTACATAAAAGAAATAACATAAGAGGACAAATTGTGGCGGCTGTGGCTTGGTGGGTCGTCCTCTGTTTGAGAGATTGGTGGTTCGATCCCCATCTCCCTCTGGTCCACATGTCAAAGTGTCCTTGGGCAAGACACTGAACCCCGAATTGCTCCCCGTGTTGCGCATGGGTGTGTAAATGTGGTGTGAATGGTTAGATCAGATTAGATGGTATGTAGATGTCCACTGCCATCAGTGTGAATGTCTGTGTGAATGGGTGAATGTGACAGACACTGTGAAGCGCCTTGAGTAGTCAGATGACTAGAAAGGTGCTATATAAGTACTTCATCGCCTCCTCAAATTTCTCTTGATTAAATGAGTTTCAGAGATACTTCAAATTTCTGTGATCAATTGCAGCCATATGTAAAAAAAAATGATAGATATTTTTGTTGGAATATTCTGCCAAGATAAAGGCTCTGCTGCAGAGGAGTGACAGGTCTCTTCAGTGGCAAATGAGGGTTTTATCCCTGTAGCACCTGTGCATCTATTGGAGGGGGTTTCAAGTTAACTGTAATTACACCAATGTATCATGATGACTGTAGGGAAGTTTTGTTAATTGTAAAATGTTACACATTCAGGAGTACATTTCATGTTTTTCAGAGGTCAGCGTGAACACAAGAAAGAATTAAAGAAAGGAGGGATCCGAATCAAGGCCCACTATCGACTAATCACGTCTCTCTTCTTACTTCCTGTTTCCACATTTTGTCATTATCATTTCTGTGCTTTCGACGAATGAATCAGAGGCCCAGACACTGAGTTAATTTCCCAACGATCTGCCTAGTCTGTGTGTGTGTGTGTGTGTGTGTGTGTGTGTGTGTGTGTGTGTGTGTGTGTGTGTGTGTGTGTGTGTGTGTGTGTGTGTGTGTGTGTGTGTGTGTGTGTGTGTGTGTGTGTGTGTGTGTGTGCGTGTGTTAATTTCTAGCCCATAGTGAAACAGATTGTCAGGGAAAACCGACCGTTGCATGCCGGAAGTTTTATGCAATAAGAGAGAGAGGACTTCACTGTGCCCTTGGGCGAGTCTGAAATGACTGTGAAATACTTCCTCTCTCTGATTTCCTTGTTTCTTTTATTCTCCCTTTGTTTTTCTTTATGAATATTTTTTCTCACATTCTAGCTGTACTTCCATCAAAGTAGATATAAATTATTTACAGTACATGGTAGGCATCCCTGTAATTATTTGGATATGATAATTAATATTTAACAAACACTGCACATTATACTCAATGCTCAATGCTGAACAGTGTCATTCATTTAGAAAATGATATTACTAATTTGTAAAACAGAAGCAGTAACTTAGTAGTAAAGAGAATTTTCAATTGGAGAGTGGAGCTATTAAGCTTTTTTATGTTGTTTGTTATGTCAAGGAAAGCTTCCTATCAAACTGTAAATGCGTTTAAATTATTATTTTTTTCATTATTACATGTTCATTCTGCTTCTTTCTGTGTTCCTCTTGGGCTCTTTGCAGTAATTATTTAAAGTACTATAAAACATTTTAGAACGTCTCCATGAATTGTGTGTAAATTAACTCAATCACAAATCACATGTGTGCATCCACAGCTGCCATTTGATATGTTGTTAGGTGAGTGAATCACATAGCCTGTAGGCTACAATAGTCAGTTATTGACCATTTTCACATGGTGGCTATTTTCATAAGTCATGCTAAGGTTGGGAATTGCTTGCTACTAGCAAGGCAAAACCGTTAACTTGCTGTCTCTCGGTTAGCTTTTACGCTAGATAGGTTACGTACGGAATGGTGCAGGTAGCCTGCTCCTATCAAATAACATTGTTCATATATTCATTTAAAAAGATAAATAAATTATACTTTGAAAGTGTGAGTTTTTATGTTTCTTTAACCTCATCTTAAAATAACAATTATGGGGAAGCTATGCCTCCCCTAGCCTCTTAATAGCGCCGCCTATGCCAGACACACAAACATACCCACAGCCACACACACTAGCTGTCACTTAGGGGGCATGGATAATGTTGAAGGTAAGACCACTGGTGCCCAATGTCTTACTATTTGACATTAAATAAGTTAAAGAAACCGTATACACTTTTTTCCGAGAAAAAAAGCTATGTAAAAACTACTACAAAAGTTATCCTTCTCAATCATCACTTATGCTCCACTAGAAGAGTGCGGCGGTGTCTGATAGTGATGTCCAAATGAAGCTTCATGAACCATTTTCATTATCCACTAGATGGAGCTCTCACTTCCAACAAAGAGCTGAAAACACACTGAATTACCATTCACAGAGCCCTTTTCTTTAAACAAAGAGCTCCAGCTAGTGGACTCAACAAATACAACTAATGATTCATGAGGCTTCATTTAAACATCACTAGTGTCTGTATCTCCAGAGACCCTGCCCTCTGTCTGGATTTTCTAGTTACTTGGTATTTAGAGAGGGACAGGGATGTTTCTGGCTGTAGGGTGGCCTTCACCCTACAGCCTTCCTTAGGAAAAGAAGTCATTGGCATTGCCTGAAGTGACATATGTTTTTTATGGTGAAGGTATGGTTTTACTTTTATTTTTTGGTTTGTAATGTACCTGGCATAGTTAGCCAACATTCACTTGTTTGTATTGTATCCGGCAGCTCAAGGTAACACTGGCTAACTTATTATCATGATTGCAAAAGTGCAGTAATTACCTGTCTTTCATTACATCTATAGATTTTATAGTAAAGTTACGCTGGTTATCTTTTATCTTTTTTGCAGAAACTCATGGTTACTAACATATATGATATAAACTAGTCATTTACATAAGATGAAACAGCCTAAAAAATATGGACCTAAATTCCTGTTTGTGTTGCCAAATTCAGCTATGCGCAGTTTTTCAATGCAATTAGCAGCAGGTAAAGGTTCAAATTAAGAACTAAATGAGAAACAATCAAGATGCTGCACTGCGCTTTCTCTCCAAAATGCTCAAAGAAAGGCTTTTCAAGGCATTTACTGAACCTTGCTCCTATGAAAAAATCAGTACCAGTGTAAAAGTGCAGATAGAAGCAGAAGGTTCAGAACATATACTGAATGTAATATAGACATTCTGTATGCACTTATAAAAGTTGAGCAAATCATGTGAATGGAAATATCCTTGAAGAAAGAATAAATTGCAAGTCAGCACTTATAAAATAGTTTATATGGATTTAAGGATTAAAGTTGAAGTCAAATGAAAATGAAAGTCAGGAACAGTGGCAGAGTGCCTTTTCTCCAATTGTGACAAAAAGATATATATTCACAGAGTAAAGTCAAATCTAACTTTAGCCGTATGATGAGAAATTTAGTTATATGTATCTTGATACATGAAGGGGTTTTTTTTTTCGGAAAGTTAACTGTTGACTGTCACTTAAGTTGTTTTTTTAACCTCGTAATGTCACTTGTACCTTCAAAATCTGACTTGATAATGAAACAAGAGTGATGATCTGCACACAAAAGAAAATGAGTCAAACTTTCCCGTGGAAGCTGCATGACAAACCTGGAAGATGCAAGATGAAATAATTTACCTAGCTCATTATTTTTGGGTGGTGCAATCATTACAGATCATCTTGATGAATTCAATCAACAGGCAGCTCAGGTCTGAAACTCACAGATGCTCTACACTGATTATCTCCCCTATGTTTCCCTTGTAGTCTGTCATTTGTTGGGTGGAGGCTCTCACACACACACACACACACTTAAACACTGACGAAGATAATTGGCAGGCGTAACGAAATCCTTTGAAAGCTATTTATGCATTAATGACATGACTGTGCTGAAAACATGGGCCGATTGCTTGGCCTCCAGTATTGCTGCTGGAAGCCTTCTCAACAACCGCTTATCCAACTTTACACACAACACTGCACCTCCTTGCGTCCTGAGAAATACACCTAACATGACATACAGTCACTTTTTCCAAACTTATCGACTCAATTTAAAATAGATAAAAATCCATCTTATTCCTCATCAATCCACACAATACATCATAATGATAAAGTAAAAACTGATTTTTAGAAATTTTAGCAAATTAATAAAAAATGAAAAACTGAAATATCATGCATGCAAAAGTTTATAAACACTTTACTCAGTACGCTGTTGAAGCACCTTTGGAAGTAATTCCAGCCTTGATTCCTCTTGTGTATGAAGCTCCAGACTTTACACTCCCATCAACATCACCACGCTCTTTATATTTGATTTTCAGGGACACCTACAAGAGATACTAAAACCTCTTTGCATTTAAATGGAACTCTATGAGAATGAGGGTAGGACTAGTCATCAAGGGTTGGAGGGATCATACCATCACTCCGGAGAAGATGGTTTGAGCTCAATTGATCCATCCGACCCCTTGATGACTTACTTGGTGAAGAATAAGATGGATTTTATCTATTTTAAATTGAGTCTTTAATGCACAGAGTTTGGAAAAAGTGACAGGGTTCACATACTTTTTCACAGCACTGTAGTTACATCCCCTAGCAATGCGAGTATATGCATCATTTGGTAACAGCTGGCTAAATGGAATATTTCATAAACACAGATGTTCCTTCTGAAAGTTACTGTCGCTTCACTGATGCTTGAAGTGTTTAAGTGTGCTATAAAGTTACCCCTCAGGTCTCTGTCTTTATCCGTTCTTGAATGTACTATAGCGAACGGCTGAAAGCAAGCTCTACCCCACATGGCAAAAAATAGATGTAGTCTCAACATTCAGGTCCATTCTCTCAACCTTGATCTTGCAAGACTCTAACTCCATCTTATTTTCTCTTACCAAAAAAGGGCATTGACGTGATGTTGGGGGGAGGGAGATACGTCCATTTGGCAGATGTTTACCTCCGAGGCGAGGTAAGGGCCAGTTGCTAGCTGTCACTCAAAAGGGCCACAACCCTAATTATTCATAAACTTCAACCTCAATAAAGTAAAAACTAGCCTGGTACAAAAAAATTCACCCCCTAGTGTTTTCATGGAGACATGAAGTAAACATACAGACTATAATGTTTTTTTGTACCAGGCCATAAATAGGTTTAATTATGCTGTGACTATTCAAAATGAAGGTCAATGAGAAATTGCTCTACTATGAAACGTGCCCCTAGTGGCCACTGGGTGAACTGCAATTTTTGGCACTTCCGTATTGGATCAACCAGGAAGATGCTGTGGTTGGGGCTTGCTCTCAATATGCTGTACCTAACGAAGACACCTTTAAATATGTCCTGTAGATCTCAGGAACTCACACTTGAGGCTTTACTTCTACCTAGTGTGAATTTGTAATTTGTTGGAAGTGCTCCCACTAACTCTTGTCATGCTCTGCAGATATTTCAAAATATGAAGTGCTTCACAGTTTCAACTGCAACAACTCGTGCAAAACACCTTTTCCCCTTTTCTGAGCCTTGTTGGCGCAGTAGGCAGCACATCAGTCTCATAATCTGAAGGTCGTGAGTTGAAGCCTGACACTGGGCTGGTGTTTTAAAATCCACGGGTGAGACACATGGATAGATACTGGTCTGGCCCTTGCATAACTAGAGTGTGAGGAATTTCTATATTCTTGTTAAAAAGTCGACCACACTTGAATTAGGCGGTGGGCTCTGAGACGGTTGTCCCTTCTCACCATTTCTATTTGTGTTTTTTCAAGAACAGGAACAAGGCACATCTGGAGATGTAGAGTGTCTGGTTTGGGGACCTCAGAATTGCTGCTCTGCACTTAAAGATGATTTGGATCCATTGGCTTCATCAGACTGTGACCATCAGCACACACTAGGACTGTTTGCAGTTGAGTGCGAAGCAGTCGGGATATCTGCACCTCACCTCCTTATATCTTTGCCAGAAAACAGTGAAAAAAATGGCACCCCTGGCGGAGGCCAACCCCCACCAGGAACGAATTCGACTTACTGCCGAGGATCCGGACACAGCTCTCGCTTTGGGTGTACAGAGATTGGATTGCCCATAGAAGTGACCCCCTCACCCCATACTCCCGCAGCACCTCCCACAGTATCTCCAGAGGGACCCGGTCATATGCCTTCTCCAGATCCACAAAGCACATGTAGACTGGATGGGCATACTCCCAGGCCCCCTCCAGGATCCTTGTGAGAGTGAAGAGCAGGTCCGTTGTTCCACGTCCAGGCCGGAATCCGCATTGTTCCTCTTCAATCTGAGGGACAATAGAACGAACCCTCCTTTCGAGCACCTTGGAGTAGACTTTACCAGGGAGGCTGAGTAGTGTGATACCCCTGTAATTGGCACACACCCTCTGGTCCCCCTTTTTAAATAGGGGAACCACCACCCCAGTCTGCCACTCCCTTGGCACTGTCCCAGAATTCCACGCAATGTTGAAGAGACGTGTCAACCAAGACAGCCCCTCCAAACCCAAATCTTTCAGCATTTCTGGACGAAACTCATCGGCTTTGCAGATTAGCTCAGCCGAGGTCACCAGCATCCCGTCCTTACTGTAAACAGCTTGGACGATTCCCTGTTTCCCCCTCCGGAGATAGCGAATGGTTTTCCAGAAGCACCTTGGTGCCGCCCCAAGTTCCTTCTCCATGACTTCTATGAACTCCTCCCACACCCGATGCTTTGCCTCTGACACAGCAGAGGCTGCAGCCCTTCTGGCCTGTCGGTACCTTGCAACTGCCTCCGGAGTCTTCTGGGATAACATATCCCGGGAGGCCTCCTTCTTCAGTTGGACAGCTTCCCTGACCACCGGTGTCCACCACGATGTTCGAGGGTTACAACCCCTTGAGGCACCTAAGACCTTGAGGCCACAGCTCACCGCTGCAGCTTCAGCAATGGAAGCTTTAAACATTGCCCACTCCGGTTCAATGCCCCCAACCTTCACAGGGATGCCAGAAAAGCTCCGCTCAGATTTAGTTTGGCTGCTGTCTTTTAATAGAGACGACAACACTATTCATCTAATTTGCTGACCAGCTGTTTATCTGGTGTCCTTCCCAAAGCAGCTCTTCCTGTGTGCCCCAGCGTTCGTGAGGACAGTGGGAGACCTGCTGGATCTGATCCCAGCCATCCAAACCGACTCTCAAACTTCCTGGGATGGAGCAATGGTAGGCACTCATCAAGGTCAGAGGTCAAAGCATGTCCTAATCAGACAGATGCATAGCAGTCTAAAACACATTGTTAGTGCATTCTTGTTTTATCCATTATGAAAATATATCAACATTACTGATAACTTAAACTGGAATCTCTCTTTGCTTAAAATGTGTTCTAATTTAGCTCCCCAGCAAGACACTTCCAGCGTGGCAGAGGAACAGCCCTCAACATCGTGCTCCACCAGTCATGATGTAGGTATACATTTTTGATGATGTTTTTAACCTCTGATAAGTTGCATCTGTAATAACATCAAATTGACGTAATATATGCGATTACTTTTTTTTTTATCACTATTTTGTTAAATGTAGGACTCTGTTGGACTAGACAATATTGAGGGCTTCCAAGCTGTCCAGGACTTGATGGGTTATCTATTCAAATTAAAAGACCACGGTCTTGCCCTGTCAAGAAAGGAGGCTGCTCAAATCATTGCCCTATGGGAGCAATTGTCAGAATATGGCAAGAGACGGACAGTGTATTCTCCACGCCATCAAGAAACAATCTCTAAACGGAGATTCAGGGCCACAAAAAAGCGGTATGTATGCTTTTTTGAGCAAGTAGGACAATGCTACATGCTATAATATAATATCTTATATCTTTTATATTATTTTTAGGAGTATAGAGGACCCAGACGCATTGATGGAGTCAGGCACGAGTGTTGGAGCCTTGTCACCAGAGCATACCTTCACATCCGCCGGGCATATTGAACAATGCCATGGTGATAGAGAAGACCACCATCCAGCTCCCTGTCATAAACACTACAACCATTGCCAGTTGGTGAGTAACCAAATATCTTTGCTATGTTCTGTGTTGATAAATTGCATTCTTATAATACACTATGGTATACAAACACAGGTATACTTATACCAAATATACTTATATTTTAGGTACTGTAAACGTCAAAAGAAGCAGGAGAAGCGTGTACTGGAGCAAGGCCTATCTACTCCAAAGACAACCAACGTGAGCCCAGAGAGCTTGCCTCTTGCTGTTGAGAGGAAAGACAGACCCTGTGTCCCTACCAGCCATGTCGCAATTCCCCATGTCTTTGTCCTGCCCGCTAACACTGCAGGGACAGCAAAGTTTAAAAAGCGACTGAACCTGCCAGTGGCTCCATCTGCTGGTCTTTGGCCGCCTTTCCTTGCAGCTCTCGAGCCACGTCTTCAACCAGCTCCACAACCTTCCCAGGCTGTGCCACAACCTCTCTGGCCTATGCCACAACCTCTCCGGCCTGTGCCACAGTCTCAGCAGCCTGTGCCACAACCTCTCCGGCCTGTGCCACAAACTCTCTGGCCTGTGCCGCAATCTCCCCAGCCCGTCCCAAAACCTCTCTGGCCTGTGCCACAATCTCCCCAGCCTGTGCCACAATCTCAGCAGCCTGTGCCATAACCTCTCTGGCCTGTGCCAAAATCTCCCCAGCCTGTGTCACAACCTCTCCTGCATGCACCACAACCTCTTCTTCCTCTGGTTCTTTCCAAACCCACTCATCCATGCACACACATTCACACACATTCACCAATGACGGAACTGACTACCACATGCACAGTATGATCATTTTCTTGGTTGTAGTTATGTTGGCTTTAGTGCTGGGACATGACACAAAGCATCTAGGATTAATTATAGTCTTTGGGTGGCGATTTCACGTTTTATGAATACTAATGCTGCCAATACCTTTGCAGATGCTTTGCAGGAGGGAGAAGCTCAGCGCAGTGGCCTGACTGCAATCGTGTGTGTGAGTCACTTTTTGTTCAGCTCTGCGATTTCACGTTGTCGATGTTGCCTATACAGACCGAAAGCTTATTCCCTCTTTTGTTGTTTTTTGTGGATTACAGGTGAATAGATGGTTTCGTGGCCTCGTTGGCGCAGTAGGCAGCGTGTCATTCTCATAATCTGACGGTCGTGAGTTCAACCCTCACACAGGAGTTTTAAAATACACAGGTAACACAGATGAATACATACGGTTAAAAGTAGAGTTCCAGAAGATTTACATAACAATAAAAAAAACACAGCTGCTACGTAAAATTGTAGCAGGCGGTCAAAAGCTGCAGAACAAGGAAGCAAGTAGAATCTGGGATAAGGCTGTTTTGTCAATTGTTGTTTCTAGTGTCGAGAACCAACTCGAAAAATGAAATGGTATTGCTTAGGGTGTAATTTGTTGGAACTGCTCACACTAACTCTAAGGATAGGATCTCAAGGCATATCTGGAGGTTCAGAGTATCTGGTTTGGGGACCTCGGAATTGCTTCTCTGCTCTTTGCAGATGATTTGGCTCCATTGGCTTCATCAGACTGTGACCGTCAGCACGCACTCGGGCTGTTTGCAGTTGAGTGAGAAGCAGTCGGGATATCCGCACCTCACCTCCAAGCGCGCGTCCTTATTTCGATGCCAGAAAACAGTGGATTGCTCCCCCCGGGGTTGGGAGTGTGTCGCTGCCCTAAGTGAAAGAGTTCAAGTATCTCCCAGTTTTGTTCAAGAGTGAGTATAAAATAGAGCGTGAGATCGACAGGCAGATTGGTACAGCCTCAGCAGTAGTGCAGGCGTTGTACTGGGCCGTTGGGGTGAAGGAGATCCTCTGTGCCAAGGAAAAATATTCAATCGTCCAGTCAATCTACATTCCGAGCATCACCTATGGTCATGAACTTCAGGTAGTGATGAAAAGAATGAGATTACAGATGCAAGCGACCAAAAGTACTTTCCTCTGTAGGGTGACTTGGCTCGCCCTTAGAGATGGGGTGAGGTGCTCAGACAACTGGATGGAACCTCAGAGTAGAGTGACTACTCCTTCACTTCAAAATGAGCTAGTTGAGGTAGTTCAGACTTCTGATAAGGACATCCCCTGGTAGATCCTCTTTTGAGTTAACCCCAGAAAGGAACCCCAGAACTCACTGTGATCAACCACAGGATCCGCCACCTAGAGGTCTGTATTGGTCTGTACTGGTATTGGTCTGTATTGCATTGCATTGTACTGTCTATGTCATCTACGCATACGCATGCACAGCATCGTTTGAATTCACCGGGTTAACGATCAGCTGTGGTTGCCTCTGATCACACCGCAGAAGTAAAACACGGAAGTCGTGACGCCGAATCGCACTAGCGAGGCACCAATTTAAAAGGATTTCATCAACTCAGCGGGATCTAAAAACAACTGGTGAAGTGGGCTGCCTGCCCAGGAGTAAAAGGGATCTCCCTGAACTTTCGTCTCCAAGGCCGTAACGTAATTTAATTTAACTCACCTACCTGTGACGGTACTGTGCCCCGGGTGACGGATCCACAGCACAGACAGAACAGGCTGCGACATGATGCCTGTGTGCGAGTCCTGTCTCCTCACGCTCTCAAAGCTGAGGGAGAACGTCTCTGGCCTGAAGGCTGACCTCATGGAGAAGAACAAAATCCTCCTGGAATTTTCCAACGTCGCCTCAACTCAGGCAAAGTTCCTCGCCCATCTTAAGGCTTCCGGCGCTGGTGACCGTACCATGACGGCTGCCGACAACACCACCCTGCCATGGACTGGCTCCATCACCACCAGAACTTCGGCACCAACACTCACCGAGTCCCGCTGGCAGCAACAGGGTGCCAGGCCCAAGTCATCGGCACCCTCCTCCTCCTGCCTTTTCCCCGCAGAGTGGCAGTGCTCCACCAGGGAGAACGGAGCGGCGGCCCCGGGTCTGGTGAGCTCAACTCCACTCAAGCCGAGGGAACCCTGGTCGAGGGTGAACAGGGGCACTGGGGCTCGCCGATCTCTCCCCCCTCCGCCTCCGGATCTACCACTGGATAACAGGTTGGACGTCCTAAGCCTGCAGGAGTTTCCCCCGCTCGGTGCGCGCTCCAGCTCGTCTCCGGCATCTGCCCACAGAGTCAGTCGTGGCTCTCGCCGACCCAGGAGCCGGGGGCCGCTCGCCCAAACCAACCCCCCTGCTCTGCCCCGGTTAGGAGCAGCTGCGAGGCAGCGCATTCCCCCTCCCGTGCTGGTTGTCGGAACCTCGATGGTCAGGCACGTGAGGGTGCGCTGCGGCCTGACTTTCTGCTACCCTGGAGCCCGCGTCAGGGATGTTGAGTGCTCCGCCCTCCAGCTGTGTTCACAACACAGGTCGGCCTCCACGCTGGTGCTGCAAGCCGGCACCAACGACTTAAAGAAATGCCGGTCCGAGGTCCTCAAGTAGGACTTCAGGTCCATGGTGGGCCGCCTGCTAATCACAGGGAAGCGTGTGATCATCTCCGGCCCGCTTCCCCCGCCCCGTTTTAGTGACGTCATGTACAGCCGCCTCCGCCAGCTGCACCTGTGGCTTAAAGGATACTGCCTGGGGAAGAGCATTCCATTTGTGGACAACTTCACAACTTTTTTTAGAAGACCCAAGCTTTTTAGACGCGACGGCCTGCACCCTAACCTGGAAGGGTCAAGACTTTTGTCTGCAAACATTGACCTGACTATCGAGTCCTGCACCTCCACCACCTCCTGACAAAAACCCAGTGTTGGGATCAGGATGCAGAGTCAGAGTTTAATTCACCTCTCTGCGCTGCCCTTACCGCAAGCACACAGCAAGCATAGCTGCAGTCTTACACAACTCTCCGCGCGCTCTGTGGATCACTTTACAGCTCAGTATCCTATACAAACGCTGTGTGCCCCACGATCATCTACATTAATTAAATCAGAAATGAACAGAAGAGGAGCTATACAGAAAAACTTGATGCAAATCAACACCAAATCTGCGATAATGCAACAAAATCAGAAAATAAAATGTGGACTTTTAAACATCAGATCTCTGTCATCTAAAGCTGTATTAATAAATGATCTGATATCAGATAACAATATTGATGTTCTCTGTCTGACTGAAACCTGGCTGCATCCCGAAGAATATGTGAATGAATCCACTCCTCCCAGTCATATTAATACTCATATTCCTCGAGGCAGTGGTCGAGGAGGAGGCGTTGCAGCTATTTATGACTCAGGCCTATTAATAAACCCTAAACCTAAACTAAATTATAATTCATTTGAAAGTCTTGTTCTTAGTCTTTCACATTCAACCTGGAAAACTGTGCAGCCGATTATTATTGTTATAGTGTACTATGCTTCCGGTCCCTACTCTGAATTTCTATCTGAATTCTCAGAGTTTACCGTGTTTATCTCTCTATTAGATTCAATTGGTTTTAGTCAGTGTGTACATAAACCTGCTCACTGTTTCAATCACACCCTCGACCTTGTTCTGGCTTATGGTGTGGAAATCAATGACTTAATAGTCTTTTCACAGAATCCTATTTTATCAGACCATTATTTATTAACTTTTGAATTCATATTACAGGACTACTCACCTCTGGGCTAAAGTTTCTACACTAGATGTTTATCTGATAGTGCTGTAACTAAATTTAAGGTAGCGATTCCATCTGCATTTACTTTAATTCCTTATCCTAATATTCAAGAGTCCTGTACTAACGTTTGTCTCTCTGAAATTGATCATTTTGTTGACAGTGTTGCTTGCTCACTAAGAACAACACTCGACTCTGTTGCTCCGTTAAAAAAGAAGAAAATAAAACAGAGGAAGTTAGCTCTGTGGTATAACTCACAAACCCGTGAACTAAAACAAATATCGCGAAAATTAGAAAGTAAATGGCGCTCTACTAAATTGGAGGAATCTCGCTTAGCTTGGCATGAAAGTCTAAAGACATATAGGAAGGCCCTCCGTAATGCCAGAGCTGCCTATTACTCATCTTTAATAGAGGAGAATAAGAACAATCCTAGATTTCTTTTCCGCACTGTAGCCCGGCTGACAGAGAGCCACAGCTCTATTGAGCCATGTATTCCTATAACCCTCAGTAGTAACGACTTCATGACCTTTGTTTAATGACAAAATTATAACTATTCGAGACAAAATCAACTCGCTTGGCACAAATTTTTCATCAAACCCAGGAACCTTAGAAACTGAACGACCTGATATTTTCTTGGACTGCTTTTCTACAGTTGACCTTAACAAATTAACCTCTACTATTTCAGCATCAAAGCCTTCTACTTGTCTCCTAGACTCTATTCCAACTAGGTTACTCAAAGAAGTGCTACCGTTAGTTGACACTCCTGTATTAGATATGATTAACATGTCTTTATCAGCAGGTTATGTACCACAGTCTTTTAAAGTAGCTGTAATTAAACCTCTCCTTAAAAAGCCCAGTCTTGATCCAGAGGTACTAGCCAACTATAGACCTATATCTAACCTTTCTTTTCTCTCTAAGATCCTCGAGAAATTAGTTGCCAATCAGCTGTGCAACTTTTTACATAATAATGAGTTACTTGAGGACTTCCAGTCAGGATTTAGAGCGAATAATAGCACTGAGACAGCACTGGTAAAAATTACTAACGACCTTCTAATAGCTTCAAACAAAGGACTTGTCTCTGTGCTTGTCTTACTAGATCTTAGTGCTGCCTTCGACACTATTGACCATCACATCCTGCTACAGAGAATAGAGCATCTGATCGGCATTAAAGGAACCGCACTGAGCTGGTTTAAGTCATATTTATCAGATAGATCTCAGTTTGTACATGTTAACGACAAATCCTCCATGCACACTAAAGTTAGTCACGGAGTCCCACAGGGCTCTGCCCTTGGACCGATTCTATTCTCCTTATATATGCTTCCCTTAGGAAATATTATAAGGAAGCACTCCATAAATTTTCATTGTTATGCTGATGATACACGATTATATTTATCGATCAAACCAGATGAAACCCATCAGTTAGATAAACTTCTAATGTGCATTAAGGAAATAAAAAGCTGGATGACCTGCAACTTTCTGATGTTAAACTCAGATAAAACTGAAGTCATTGTGCTTGGCCTCTGAAACTCAATAACTAAAGATATTGTTACTCTGGATGATGTTGTGTTGTCCTCAAGCACCACAGTATGAAATCTGGGTGTTATTTTTGATCAGGATATGTCCTTCAATTCTCACATAAAATTAACAACAAGGACTGCATATTTTCACCTGCGTAATATTGCGAAAATTAGGAACATTGGCCCTCATTTATCAAACGAACGTACGGCAGAAAAACGTGCGTACGACCATTTCCTGGCAAACGTCGGCATTTATCAATTTGGACATGAGCGGGAACTACGATCAAATCTCACGTCTGGTCTGAGATCGTGTACGCACATTTCAGCCTGTGTATTTGCGTTTCAGCACAGCAAAATCTGGCTGAAAATAATGAACAAACCTCAGCTGTCATTAAGCATAAGCAGTCACATATTAAGAACAGATCAAAACGGATTCTTAAAACGAATAAAAAAAATAAAAAATTGTGGTTGGAGCAATTGATTGTACTCATGCGCGTCTGAAGGCACCATCCATGAATGATTAGGCATTCATCAATCGCAAAAACTACCACTCGATAAATGTACAGGTGATTTGTGATGCCAAGTGTAGGAATTTTACACAAAACTTTAGTCAAATCAAAAGGACCTAACAGAGTATATATTGCATAATTCAAATTCTTCAGGAGGCTTCCTGGAGTCAGCAGAGTCGTTGGTAGTTTAGTGCGCCAGCAGGCATTTATTAGCAGGATGACATCGGATTCTACAGACGTCTGGAAAAATGTTCTATTCTCTATCTAGAGTAACAGTGAGCACACAGTACCCGTGATCAGAGTCAAGAAGTTCTGATATCTATTCTACCTGCTCCAGCATATAAACTTGTTACAAAGGCGTGGTTATGTGTCCGCTTGTGCGTGCATATGTGTATTTCAGAAGTAGCAGTTGCTCCAGCCTCCATCTTCCTCCCTGTGCGTAGGAGTAGCCTCTGTATAGCAGGAGTCTTCTTCTTTATCTGTGAAGAAAGCACAACACGTACAGCAATTTCCCTAATCTCAACTAACTTTGCCAGGTGCATATTTGCAACATGGCTAGTTCATTGTCTTTGTGACCTTGACCGACTTACTGTTCCTGTGCTTTTGGAGAAAGCAGAAAAAGATTGAGTCAAAAGTTTGTGTGCTTTTGGAAACAGAAAAGTTTGAGCTTGGACTAATAATCACTATCACACTTTAAATGATCATACCTAATAATCACACTTATCACATTCTTATTAATCATTACTAATACACACGTTAACATATGATTATTAATTCTTCAATCATTGATTATCACACTCTTATTAATCACTACTAATACACATGCTAACACATGATTATTAATTGAATCATTACTAATACACACACTAACACATGATTTTTAATTCTTCACAAGCTATCGCTTTTAAACGTGGTGGCCAGGTGACCGGGGGGGGGGGGGGGGGGGCACACACGATTATTTTATATTTCAAAACAGCTCGGCTCCAGCCCCCCGCGACCCGGACATTGAATGAATGAATGAATGTGTTGCCGCGTGGCTGCAGCAAGACGCACTGCAGAGCAATCAAGAGTCATCTCCTCGGTTCGTTGCTACCCTCGATAAATTGCATTAAATCAAACAAGGTATCAGATGATTAACATCTTGGTATGGTTCTTCTAGATGACAAAGGTATTCTCTTACGGAATACCTAATAACCCCGCTGGCAAACCCCGCTAAAGAGCAAGAGCGCCGTATTCAGCACCCCTGCCGTGAAATGCACCCCCTCGCATTATAGGTGATATTCTGGATCAGAAGGCTGTTGTTTCCACCTAAAGGAGTAGTTTATATACAGCTAACCCACAACGGTCAGAACATTGGTTACTTACAGTCTTTAAACTATTTTAAAATCACAAACTTGGATAATAGCGAACACAAAACAACACCTTTTTGTATGTTCTGTGGAAATATACTGCAGCCATAATTACAAAATGAATGAAATGGATCTTTTGAGCAAGTTGAATGTATTTGACTCAGCGTTTCCTAAATATAATCCCAGTTTTTCTTGCAATTCATATGTTCAAAGGTGTGTGCTTTTAATTGGGTTACACCTGTCCAACAGTGCGCACAGGCGCACTCCGGTCACAGTGGAGCGCTGCCGTCATTATTTTCCATACAGTGTTTTTATGGGCCCCTTTTAATCCATACTTAAGACTGACAAAAAGCACATCTTTATTTTGCACCATCTCGGATGTCAGGATGCCGATCTGTGTGTCGGAAAAGTGTATTTTCTAACCAGCGTTCTTCCTCTCCGTGTTTGACCTCAGTGGGCGAGGCCTCCGAACCAGGAATATTTAGGGGCGTAACATCATGTTAAAGACGATCGAATTCAGCCGCAGCATTTATCAAGTAGAGGGATGTCTGGATTACCTTGCTTTGTCCGCTACCACTACAACCTGACCTGGATACGCCAAAGAAAATGGATGGGTTCAGGGATGTACAGCTGAACTTGTATGTGGAAAAACGACCATGACACCAGCATTCATTGGACACTGCTTCATCATTGGTTGTGCGTCCGTGATTGCCGTAGAGCTGCTCTCAGTCCAGTATCTCCCTGCTCATCTTTGTTTGTTTGATGCTGTCCAGCATTAGTCTCTGACACCATACCCCACGCTCATCCACGCACACACATTCACACACATTCACCACTGACTGAACTGACTACCACATGCACAATATGATCATTTTCTTGGTTGTAGTTATGTTGGCTTTAGGGTTGGTTCATGACACAAAGCATCTAGGATTAATGATAGACTTTGGGCGAGGATTTCAAGTTGTCGATGTTGCCTACACAGACCGGAAGCTTGTTCCGTCTTTTGTTGTTTTTTGCGGATGACAGCTGTCTATGTGGTTTTCTGGCCTCGTTGGCGCAGTAGGCAGCACGTCAGTCTCTTAATCTGAAGGTCGTGAGATCAACCCTCACACAGGTAACACAGATGAATACATACGCTTAAAAGTAGACTTCCACAAGATTTGCATAACAATTAAAAAAACACAGCTGCTTCAAAACATTGTAGCAGGCGGCCCAAAGCTGCACAACAAGTAGAATCCACGGTCAGGCTCTTCTGTCAATTGTTGTTTCTGAAGTCGAGAACCAACTCTAAAGCTGAATGGTTATTGTTTATGTTGTAATTTGTTGCAACATAAGCATATCTTAGGACAGGATCTCAAGGCACAACTGGAGGTTCAGAATATCTGGTTTGGGGATCTCGGAATTGCTTCTCTGCTCTTTGCAGATGATTCGGTTCCATTGGCTTCATCAGACTGTGACCGTCAGCACGCACTCGGGCTGTTTGCAGTGGAGCGCGAAGCAGTTGGGATATCCCCACCTCACCTCCAAGCGCGCGTCCTTATTTCGATGCCAGAAAAGAGTGGATTGCTCCCCCCGGGGTTGGGAGTGTGTCGCTGCCCTAAGTGAAAGAGTTCAAGTATCTCCCAGTTTTGTTCAAGAGTGAGGATAAAACAGAGCGTGAGATCGACGGGCAGATTGGTACAGCCTCAGCAGTAGTGCAGGCGTTGTACTGGGCCGTTGGGGTGAAGGAGATTCTCTGTGCCAAGGAAAAATATTCAATCTTCCAGTCAATCTACATTCCGAGCATCACCTATGGTCATGAACTTCAGCTAGTGATGAAAAGAATGAGATTACGGATGCAAGCGACCAAAAGTACTTTCCTCTGTAGGGTGACTTGGCTCGCCCTTAGAGATGGGGTAAGGTGCTCAGACAACTGGATGGAACCTCAGAGTAGAGTGACTACTCCTTCACTTCAAAATGAGCTAGTTGAGGTAGTTCAGACTTCTGATAAGGACATCCCCTGGTAGATCTTCTTTTGAGTTTGTTTTTAGGGCACGCCCTCCTGGTAGAAGACCCGGGAAAGGCCCACAACACCCCGGAGAGATTCTATATCTCATCTGGCTTGGGAAGGAGGAGCGGCAAATTGTTGGCAAGTAGAGGGATGTCTGGATTACCTTGCTTTGTCCGCTACCACTACAACCTGACCTGGATACGCCAAAGAAAATGGATGGGTTCAGGGATGGATGTCTACAGCTGAACTTGTTCGGGAAAAACGACCATGACACCAGCATTCATTGGACACTGCTTCATCATTGGTTGTGCGTCCGTGATTGCCGTAGAGCTGCTCTCAGTCCAGTATCTCCCTGCTCATCTTTGTTTGTTTGATGCTTTCCAGCATTAGTCTCTGACACCATACCCCACGCTCATCCACGCACACACATTCACCACTGACTGAACTGACTACCACATGCACAATATGATCATTTTCTTGGTTGTAGTTATGTTGGCTTTAGGGCTGGGTCATGACACAAAGCATCTAGGATTAATGATAGACTTTGGGTGAGGATTTCAAGTTGTCGATGTTGCCTACACAGACCGGAAGCTTGTTCCGTCTTTTGTTGTTTTTTGCGGATGACAGCTGTCTATGTGGTTTCCTGGCCTCGTTGGCGCAGTAGGCAGCTTGTCAGTCTCATAATCTTCCGGTCAATCTACATTCCGAGCATCACCTATGGTCATGAACTTCAGGTAGTGATGAAAAGAATGAGATTACGGATGCAAGCGACCAAAAGTACTTTCCTCTGTAGGGTGACTTGGCTCGCCCTTAGAGATGGGGTAAGGTGCTCAGACAACTGGATGGAACCTCAGAGTAGAGTGACTACTCCTTCACTTGAAAATGAGCTAGTTGAGGTAGTTCAGACTTCTGATAAGGACATCCCCTTGTAGATCTTCTTTTGAGTTTGTTTTTAGGGCACGCCCTCCTGGTAGAAGACCCGGGAAAGGCCCACAACACCCCGGAGAGATTCTATATCTCATCTGGCTTGGGAAGGAGGAGCGGCAAATTGTTGGCAAGTAGAGGGATGTCTGGATTACCTTGCTTTGTCCGCTACCACTACAACCTGACCTGGATACGCCAAAGAAAATGGATGGGTTCAGGGATGGATGTCTACAGCTGAACTTGTATGTGGAAAAACGACCATGACACCAGCATTCATTGGACACTGCTTCATCATTGGTTGTGCGTCCGTGATTGCCGTAGAGCTGCTCTCAGTCCAGTATCTCCCTGCTCATCTTTGTTTGTTTGATGCTTTCCAGCATTAGTCTCTGACACCATACCCCACGCTCATCCACGCACACACATTCATCACTGACTGAACTGACTACCACATGCACAATATGATCATTTTCTTGGTTGTAGTTATGTTGGCTTTAGGGCTGGGTCATGACACAAAGCATCTAGGATTAATGATAGACTTTGGGTGAGGATTTCAAGTTGTCGATGTTGCCTACACAGACCGGAAGCTTGTTCCGTCTTTTGTTGTTTTTTGCGGATGACAGCTGTCTATGTGGTTTCCTGGCCTCGTTGGCGCAGTAGGCAGCTTGTCAGTCTCATAATCTTCCGGTCAATCTACATTCCGAGCATCACCTATGGTCATGAACTTCAGGTAGTGATGAAAAGAATGAGATTACGGATGCAAGCGACCAAAAGTACTTTCCTCTGTAGGGTGACTTGGCTCGCCCTTAGAGATGGGGTAAGGTGCTCAGACAACTGGATGGAACCTCAGAGTAGAGTGACTACTCCTTCACTTCAAAATGAGCTAGTTGAGGTAGTTCAGACTTCTGATAAGGACATCCCCTTGTAGATCTTCTTTTGAGTTTGTTTTTAGGGCACGCCCTCCTGGTAGAAGACCCGGGAAAGGCCCACAACACCCCGGAGAGATTCTATATCTCATCTGGCTTGGGAAGGAGGAGCGGCAAATTGTTGGCAAGTAGAGGGATGTCTGGATTACCTTGCTTTGTCCGCTACCACTACAACCTGACCTGGATACGCCAAAGAAAATGGATGGGTTCAGGGATGGATGTCTACAGCTGAACTTGTATGTGGAAAAACGACCATGACACCAGCATTCATTGGACACTGCTTCATCATTGGTTGTGCGTCCGTGATTGCCGTAGAGCTGCTCTCAGTCCAGTATCTCCCTGCTCATCTTTGTTTGTTTGATGCTTTCCAGCATTAGTCTCTGACACCATACCCCACGCTCATCCACGCACACACATTCACCACTGACTGAACTGACTACCACATGCACAATATGATCATTTTCTTGGTTGTAGTTATGTTGGCTTTAGGGCTGGGTCATGACACAAAGCATCTAGGATTAATGATAGACTTTGGGCGAGGATTTCAAGTTGTAGATGTTGCCTACACAGACCGGAAGCTTGTTCCGTCTTTTGTTGTTTTTTGCGGATGACAGTTGTCTAAGTGGTTTCCTGGCCTCGTTGGCGCAGTAGGCAGCGCGTCAGTCTCATAATCTTCCGGTCAATCTACATTCCGAGCATCACCTATGGTCATGAACTTCAGGTAGTGATGAAAAGAATGAGATTACGGATGCAAGCGACCAAAAGTACTTTCCTCTGTAGGGTGACTTGGCTCGCCCTTAGAGATGGGGTAAGGTGCTCAGACAACTGGATGGAACCTCAGAGTAGAGTGACTACTCCTTCACTTCAAAATGAGCTAGTTGAGGTAGTTCAGACTTCTGATAAGGACATCCCCTGGTAGATCTTCTTTTGAGTTTGTTTTTAGGGCACGCCCTCCTGGTAGAAGACCCGGGAAAGGCCCACAACACCCCGGAGAGATTCTATATCTCATCTGGCTTGGGAAGGAGGAGCGGCAAATTGTTGGCAAGTAGAGGGATGTCTGGATTACCTTGCTTTGTCCGCTACCACTACAACCTGACCTGGATACGCCAAAGAAAATGGATGGGTTCAGGGATGGATGTCTACAGCTGAACTTGTATGTGGAAAAACGACCATGACACCAGCATTCATTGGACACTGCTTCATCATTGGTTGTGCGTCCGTGATTGCCGTAGAGCTGCTCTCAGTCCAGTATCTCCCTGCTCATCTTTGTTTGTTTGATGCTTTCCAGCATTAGTCTCTGACACCATACCCCACGCTCATCCACGCACACACATTCACCACTGACTGAACTGACTACCACATGCACAATATGATCATTTTCTTGGTTGGAGTTATGTTGGCTTTAGGGCTGGGTCATGACACAAAGCATCTAGGATTAATGATAGACTTTGGGCGAGGATTTCAAGTTGTCGATGTTGCCTACACAGACCGGAAGCTTGTTCCGTCTTTTGTTGTTTTTTGTGGATGACAGTTGTCTATGTGGTTTCCTGGCCTCGTTGGCGCAGTAGGCAGCGCGTCAGTCTCATAATCTGAAGGTCGTGAGTTCAACCCTCACACGGGGCAGGTGTTTTAAAATACACAGGTAACACCGATGAATACATACGCTTAAAAGTAGAATTCCACAAGATTTGCATAACAATTTAAAAAACACAGCTGCTTCGAAACATTGTAGCAGGCGGCCCAAAGCTGCACAACAAGTAGAATCCGCGGTCAGGCTCTTCTGTCAATTGTTGTTTCTGAAGTCGAGAACCAACTCTAAAGCTGATTGGGTATTACTTATGTTGTAATTTGTTGCAACATAAGCATATCTAAGGACAGGATCTCAAGGCACAACTGGAGGTTCAGAATATCTGGTTTGGGGACCTCGGAATTGCTTCTCTGCTCTTTGCAGATGATTCGGTTCCATTGGCTTCATTAGACTGTGACCGTCAGCACGCACTCGGGCTGTTTGCAGTTGAGCGCAAAGCAGTCGGGATATCCCCAGCTCACCTCCAAGCGCGCGTCCTTATTTCGATGCCAGAAAAGAGTGGATTGCTCCCCCCGGGGTTGGGAGTGTGTCGCTGCCCTAAGTGAAAGAGTTCAAGTATCTCCCAGTTTTGTTCAAGAGTGAGGATAAAATAGAGCGTGAGATCGACGGGCAGATTGGTACAGCCTCAGCAGTAGTGCAGGCATTGTACTGGGCCGTTGGGGTGAAGGAGATTCTCTGTGCCAAGGAAAAATATTCAATCTTCCAGTCAATCTACATTCCGAGCCTCACCTATGGTCATGAACTTCAGGTAGTGATGAAAAGAATGAGATTACGGATGCAAGCGACCAAAAGTACTTTCCTCTGTAGGGTGACTTGGCTCGCCCTTAGAGATGGGGTAAGGTGCTCAGACAACTGGATGGAACCTCAGAGTAGAGTGACTACTCCTTCACTTCAAAATGAGCTAGTTGAGGTAGTTCAGACTTCTGATAAGGACATCCCCTGGTAGATCTTCTTTTGAGTTTGTTTTTAGGGCACGCCCTCCTGGTAGAAGACCCGGGAAAGGCCCACAACACCCCGGAGAGATTCTATATCTCATCTGGCTTGGGAAGGAGGAGCGGCAAATTGTTGGCAAGTAGAGGGATGTCTGGATTACCTTGCTTTGTCCGCTACCACTACAACCTGACCTGGATACGCCAAAGAAAATGGATGGGTTCAGGGATGGATGTCTACAGCTGAACTTGTATGTGGAAAAACGACCATGACACCAGCATTCATTGGACACTGCTTCATCATTGGTTGTGCGTCCGTGATTGCCGTAGAGCTGCTCTCAGTCCAGTATCTCCCTGCTCATCTTTGTTTGTTTGATGCTTTCCAGCATTAGTCTCTGACACCATACCCCACGCTCATCCACGCACACACATTCACCACTGACTGAACTGACTACCACATGCACAATATGATCATTTTCTTGGTTGGAGTTATGTTGGCTTTAGGGCTGGGTCATGACACAAAGCATCTAGGATTAATGATAGACTTTGGGCGAGGATTTCAAGTTGTCGATGTTGCCTACACAGACCGGAAGCTTGTTCCGTCTTTTGTTGTTTTTTGTTGATGACAGTTGTCTATGTGGTTTCCTGGCCTCGTTGGCGCAGTAGGCAGCGCGTCAGTCTCATAATCTGAAGGTCGTGAGTTCAACCCTCACACGGGGCAGGTGTTTTAAAATACACAGGTAACACCGATGAATACATACGCTTAAAAGTAGAATTCCACAAGATTTGCATAACAATTTAAAAAACACAGCTGCTTCGAAACATTGTAGCAGGCGGCCCAAAGCTGCACAACAAGTAGAATCCGCGGTCAGGCTCTTCTGTCAATTGTTGTTTCTGAAGTCGAGAACCAACTCTAAAGCTGATTGGGTATTACTTATGTTGTAATTTGTTGCAACATAAGCATATCTAAGGACAGGATCTCAAGGCACAACTGGAGGTTCAGAATATCTGGTTTGGGGACCTCGGAATTGCTTCTCTGCTCTTTGCAGATGATTCGGTTCCATTGGCTTCATCAGACTGTGACCGTCAGCACGCACTCGGGCTGTTTGCAGTTGAGCGCGAAGCAGTCGGGATATCCCCAGCTCACCTCCAAGCGCGCGTCCTTATTTCGATGCCAGAAAACAGTGGATTGCTCCCCCCGGGGTTGGGAGTGTGTCGCTGCCCTAAGTGAAAGAGTTCAAGTATCTCCCAGTTTTGTTCAAGAGTGAGGATAAAATAGAGCGTGAGATCGACGGGCAGATTGGTACAGCCTCAGCAGTAGTGCAGGCATTGTACTGGGCCGTTGGGGTGAAGGAGATTCTCTGTGCCAAGGAAAAATATTCAATCTTCCAGTCAATCTACATTCCGAGCCTCACCTATGGTCATGAACTTCAGGTAGTGATGAAAAGAATGAGATTACGGATGCAAGCGACCAAAAGTACTTTCCTCTGTAGGGTGACTTGGCTCGCCCTTAGAGATGGGGTAAGGTGCTCAGACAACTGGATGGAACCTCAGAGTAGAGTGACTACTCCTTCACTTCAAAATGAGCTAGTTGAGGTAGTTCAGACTTCTGATAAGGACATCCCCTGGTAGATCTTCTTTTGAGTTTGTTTTTAGGGCACGCCCTCCTGGTAGAAGACCCGGGAAAGGCCCACAACACCCCGGAGAGATTCTATATCTCATCTGGCTTGGGAAGGAGGAGCGGCAAATTGTTGGCAAGTAGAGGGATGTCTGGATTACCTTGCTTTGTCCGCTACCACTACAACCTGACCTGGATACGCCAAAGAAAATGGATGGGTTCAGGGATGGATGTCTACAGCTGAACTTGTATGTGGAAAAACGACCATGACACCAGCATTCATTGGACACTGCTTCATCATTGGTTGTGCGTCCGTGATTGCCGTAGAGCTGCTCTCAGTCCAGTATCTCCCTGCTCATCTTTGTTTGTTTGATGCTTTCCAGCATTAGTCTCTGACACCATACCCCACGCTCATCCACGCACACACATTCACCACTGACTGAACTGACTACCACATGCACAATATGATCATTTTCTTGGTTGGAGTTATGTTGGCTTTAGGGCTGGGTCATGACACAAAGCATCTAGGATTAATGATAGACTTTGGGCGAGGATTTCAAGTTGTCGATGTTGCCTACACAGACCGGAAGCTTGTTCCGTCTTTTGTTGTTTTTTGCGGATGACAGTTGTCTATGTGGTTTCCTGGCCTCGTTGGCGCAGTAGGCAGCGCGTCAGTCTCATAATCTGAAGGTCGTGAGTTCAACCCTCACACGGGGCAGGTGTTTTAAAATACACAGGTAACACCGATGAATACATACGCTTAAAAGTAGAATTCCACAAGATTTGCATAACAATTTAAAAAACACAGCTGCTTCGAAACATTGTAGCAGGCGGCCCAAAGCTGCACAACAAGTAGAATCCGCGGTCAGGCTCTTCTGTCAATTGTTGTTTCTGAAGTCGAGAACCAACTCTAAAGCTGATTGGGTATTACTTATGTTGTAATTTGTTGCAACATAAGCATATCTAAGGACAGGATCTCAAGGCACAACTGGAGGTTCAGAATATCTGGTTTGGGGACCTCGGAATTGCTTCTCTGCTCTTTGCAGATGATTCGGTTCCATTGGCTTCATTAGACTGTGACCGTCAGCACGCACTCGGGCTGTTTGCAGTTGAGCGCAAAGCAGTCGGGATATCCCCAGCTCACCTCCAAGCGCGCGTCCTTATTTCGATGCCAGAAAAGAGTGGATTGCTCCCCCCGGGGTTGGGAGTGTGTCGCTGCCCTAAGTGAAAGAGTTCAAGTATCTCCCAGTTTTGTTCAAGAGTGAGGATAAAATAGAGCGTGAGATCGACGGGCAGATTGGTACAGCCTCAGCAGTAGTGCAGGCATTGTACTGGGCCGTTGGGGTGAAGGAGATTCTCTGTGCCAAGGAAAAATATTCAATCTTCCAGTCAATCTACATTCCGAGCCTCACCTATGGTCATGAACTTCAGGTAGTGATGAAAAGAATGAGATTACGGATGCAAGCGACCAAAAGTACTTTCCTCTGTAGGGTGACTTGGCTCGCCCTTAGAGATGGGGTAAGGTGCTCAGACAACTGGATGGAACCTCAGAGTAGAGTGACTACTCCTTCACTTCAAAATGAGCTAGTTGAGGTAGTTCAGACTTCTGATAAGGACATCCCCTGGTAGATCTTCTTTTGAGTTTGTTTTTAGGGCACGCCCTCCTGGTAGAAGACCCGGGAAAGGCCCACAACACCCCGGAGAGATTCTATATCTCATCTGGCTTGGGAAGGAGGAGCGGCAAATTGTTGGCAAGTAGAGGGATGTCTGGATTACCTTGCTTTGTCCGCTACCACTACAACCTGACCTGGATACGCCAAAGAAAATGGATGGGTTCAGGGATGGATGTCTACAGCTGAACTTGTATGTGGAAAAACGACCATGACACCAGCATTCATTGGACACTGCTTCATCATTGGTTGTGCGTCCGTGATTGCCGTAGAGCTGCTCTCAGTCCAGTATCTCCCTGCTCATCTTTGTTTGTTTGATGCTTTCCAGCATTAGTCTCTGACACCATACCCCACGCTCATCCACGCACACACATTCACCACTGACTGAACTGACTACCACATGCACAATATGATCATTTTCTTGGTTGTAGTTATGTTGGCTTTAGGGCTGGGTCATGACACAAAGCATCTAGGATTAATGATAGACTTTGGGCGAGGATTTCAAGTTGTCGATGTTGCCTACACAGACCGGAAGCTTGTTCCGTCTTTTGTTGTTTTTTGTGGATGACAGTTGTCTATGTGGTTTCCTGGCCTCGTTGGCGCAGTAGGCAGCGCGTCAGTCTCATAATCTGAAGGTCGTGAGTTCAACCCTCACACGGGGCAGGTGTTTTAAAATACACAGGTAACACCGATGAATACATACGCTTAAAAGTAGAATTCCACAAGATTTGCATAACAATTTAAAAAACACAGCTGCTTCGAAACATTGTAGCAGGCGGCCCAAAGCTGCACAACAAGTAGAATCCGCGGTCAGGCTCTTCTGTCAATTGTTGTTTCTGAAGTCGAGAACCAACTCTAAAGCTGATTGGGTATTACTTATGTTGTAATTTGTTGCAACATAAGCATATCTAAGGACAGGATCTCAAGGCACAACTGGAGGTTCAGAATATCTGGTTTGGGGACCTCGGAATTGCTTCTCTGCTCTTTGCAGATGATTCGGTTCCATTGGCTTCATCAGACTGTGACCGTCAGCACGCACTCGGGCTGTTTGCAGTTGAGCGCGAAGCAGTCGGGATATCCCCAGCTCACCTCCAAGCGCGCGTCCTTATTTCGATGCCAGAAAACAGTGGATTGCTCCCCCCGGGGTTGGGAGTGTGTCGCTGCCCTAAGTGAAAGAGTTCAAGTATCTCCCAGTTTTGTTCAAGAGTGAGGATAAAATAGAGCGTGAGATCGACGGGCAGATTGGTACAGCCTCAGCAGTAGTGCAGGCATTGTACTGGGCCGTTGGGGTGAAGGAGATTCTCTGTGCCAAGGAAAAATATTCAATCTTCCAGTCAATCTACATTCCGAGCCTCACCTATGGTCATGAACTTCAGGTAGTGATGAAAAGAATGAGATTACGGATGCAAGCGACCAAAAGTACTTTCCTCTGTAGGGTGACTTGGCTCGCCCTTAGAGATGGGGTAAGGTGCTCAGACAACTGGATGGAACCTCAGAGTAGAGTGACTACTCCTTCACTTCAAAATGAGCTAGTTGAGGTAGTTCAGACTTCTGATAAGGACATCCCCTGGTAGATCTTCTTTTGAGTTTGTTTTTAGGGCACGCCCTCCTGGTAGAAGACCCGGGAAAGGCCCACAACACCCCGGAGAGATTCTATATCTCATCTGGCTTGGGAAGGAGGAGCGGCAAATTGTTGGCAAGTAGAGGGATGTCTGGATTACCTTGCTTTGTCCGCTACCACTACAACCTGACCTGGATACGCCAAAGAAAATGGATGGGTTCAGGGATGGATGTCTACAGCTGAACTTGTATGTGGAAAAACGACCATGACACCAGCATTCATTGGACACTGCTTCATCATTGGTTGTGCGTCCGTGATTGCCGTAGAGCTGCTCTCAGTCCAGTATCTCCCTGCTCATCTTTGTTTGTTTGATGCTTTCCAGCATTAGTCTCTGACACCATACCCCACGCTCATCCACGCACACACATTCACCACTGACTGAACTGACTACCACATGCACAATATGATCATTTTCTTGGTTGTAGTTATGTTGGCTTTAGGGCTGGGTCATGACACAAAGCATCTAGGATTAATGATAGACTTTGGGCGAGGATTTCAAGTTGTCGATGTTGCCTACACAGACCGGAAGCTTGTTCCGTCTTTTGTTGTTTTTTGCGGATGACAGTTGTCTATGTGGTTTCCTGGCCTCGTTGGCGCAGTAGGCAGCGCGTCAGTCTCATAATCTTCCAGTCAATCTACATTCCGAGCCTCACCTATGGTCATGAACTTCAGGTAGTGATGAAAAGAATGAGATTACGGATGCAAGCGACCAAAAGTACTTTCCTCTGTAGGGTGACTTGGCTCGCCCTTAGAGATGGGGTAAGGTGCTCAGACAACTGGATGGAACCTCAGAGTAGAGTGACTACTCCTTCACTTCAAAATGAGCTAGTTGAGGTAGTTCAGACTTCTGATAAGGACATCCCCTGGTAGATCTTCTTTTGAGTTTGTTTTTAGGGCACGCCCTCCTGGTAGAAGACCCGGGAAAGGCCCACAACACCCCGGAGAGATTCTATATCTCATCTGGCTTGGGAAGGAGGAGCGGCAAATTGTTGGCAAGTAGAGGGATGTCTGGATTACCTTGCTTTGTCCGCTACCACTACAACCTGACCTGGATACGCCAAAGAAAATGGATGGGTTCAGGGATGGATGTCTACAGCTGAACTTGTATGTGGAAAAACGACCATGACACCAGCATTCATTGGACACTGCTTCATCATTGGTTGTGCGTCCGTGATTGCCGTAGAGCTGCTCTCAGTCCAGTATCTCCCTGCTCATCTTTGTTTGTTTGATGCTTTCCAGCATTAGTCTCTGACACCATACCCCACGCTCATCCACGCACACACATTCACCACTGACTGAACTGACTACCACATGCACAATATGATCATTTTCTTGGTTGGAGTTATGTTGGCTTTAGGGCTGGGTCATGACACAAAGCATCTAGGATTAATGATAGACTTTGGGCGAGGATTTCAAGTTGTCGATGTTGCCTACACAGACCGGAAGCTTGTTCCGTCTTTTGTTGTTTTTTGCGGATGACAGTTGTCTATGTGGTTTCCTGGCCTCGTTGGCGCAGTAGGCAGCGCGTCAGTCTCATAATCTTCCGGTCAATCTACATTCCGAGCATCACCTATGGTCATGAACTTCAGGTAGTGATGAAAAGAATGAGATTACGGATGCAAGCGACCAAAAGTACTTTCCTCTGTAGGGTGACTTGGCTCGCCCTTAGAGATGGGGTAAGGTGCTCAGACAACTGGATGGAACCTCAGAGTAGAGTGACTACTCCTTCACTTCAAAATGAGCTAGTTGAGGTAGTTCAGACTTCTGATAAGGACATCCCCTGGTAGATCTTCTTTTGAGTTTGTTTTTAGGGCACGCCCTCCTGGTAGAAGACCCGGGAAAGGCCCACAACACCCCGGAGAGATTCTATATCTCATCTGGCTTGGGAAGGAGGAGCGGCAAATTGTTGGCAAGTAGAGGGATGTCTGGATTACCTTGCTTTGTCCGCTACCACTACAACCTGACCTGGATACGCCAAAGAAAATGGATGGGTTCAGGGATGGATGTCTACAGCTGAACTTGTATGTGGAAAAACGACCATGACACCAGCATTCATTGGACACTGCTTCATCATTGGTTGTGCGTCCGTGATTGCCGTAGAGCTGCTCTCAGTCCAGTATCTCCCTGCTCATCTTTGTTTGTTTGATGCTTTCCAGCATTAGTCTCTGACACCATACCCCACGCTCATCCACGCACACACATTCACCACTGACTGAACTGACTACCACATGCACAATATGATCATTTTCTTGGTTGTAGTTATGTTGGCTTTAGGGCTGGGTCATGACACAAAGCATCTAGGATTAATGATAGACTTTGGGCGAGGATTTCAAGTTGTCGATGTTGCCTACACAGACCGGAAGCTTGTTCCGTCTTTTGTTGTTTTTTGCGGATGACAGTTGTCTAAGTGGTTTCCTGGCCTCGTTGGCGCAGTAGGCAGCGCGTCAGTCTCATAATCTGAAGGTCGTGAGTTCAACCCTCACACGGGGCAGGTGTTTTAAAATACACAGGTAACACCGATGAATACATACGCTTAAAAGTAGAATTCCACAAGATTTGCATAACAATTTAAAAAACACAGCTGCTTCGAAACATTGTAGCAGGCGGCCCAAAGCTGCACAACAAGTAGAATCCGCGGTCAGGCTCTTCTGTCAATTGTTGTTTCTGAAGTCGAGAACCAACTCTAAAGCTGATTGGGTATTACTTATGTTGTAATTTGTTGCAACATAAGCATATCTAAGGACAGGATCTCAAGGCACAACTGGAGGTTCAGAATATCTGGTTTGGGGACCTCGGAATTGCTTCTCTGCTCTTTGCAGATGATTCGGTTCCATTGGCTTCATCAGACTGTGACCGTCAGCACGCACTCGGGCTGTTTGCAGTTGAGCGCGAAGCAGTCGGGATATCCCCAGCTCACCTCCAAGCGCGCGTCCTTATTTCGATGCCAGAAAACAGTGGATTGCTCCCCCCGGGGTTGGGAGTGTGTCGCTGCCCTAAGTGAAAGAGTTCAAGTATCTCCCAGTTTTGTTCAAGAGTGAGGATAAAATAGAGCGTGAGATCGACGGGCAGATTGGTACAGCCTCAGCAGTAGTGCAGGCATTGTACTGGGCCGTTGGGGTGAAGGAGATTCTCTGTGCCAAGGAAAAATATTCAATCTTCCAGTCAATCTACATTCCGAGCCTCACCTATGGTCATGAACTTCAGGTAGTGATGAAAAGAATGAGATTACGGATGCAAGCGACCAAAAGTACTTTCCTCTGTAGGGTGACTTGGCTCGCCCTTAGAGATGGGGTAAGGTGCTCAGACAACTGGATGGAACCTCAGAGTAGAGTGACTACTCCTTCACTTCAAAATGAGCTAGTTGAGGTAGTTCAGACTTCTGATAAGGACATCCCCTGGTAGATCTTCTTTTGAGTTTGTTTTTAGGGCACGCCCTCCTGGTAGAAGACCCGGGAAAGGCCCACAACACCCCGGAGAGATTCTATATCTCATCTGGCTTGGGAAGGAGGAGCGGCAAATTGTTGGCAAGTAGAGGGATGTCTGGATTACCTTGCTTTGTCCGCTACCACTACAACCTGACCTGGATACGCCAAAGAAAATGGATGGGTTCAGGGATGGATGTCTACAGCTGAACTTGTATGTGGAAAAACGACCATGACACCAGCATTCATTGGACACTGCTTCATCATTGGTTGTGCGTCCGTGATTGCCGTAGAGCTGCTCTCAGTCCAGTATCTCCCTGCTCATCTTTGTTTGTTTGATGCTTTCCAGCATTAGTCTCTGACACCATACCCCACGCTCATCCACGCACACACATTCACCACTGACTGAACTGACTACCACATGCACAATATGATCATTTTCTTGGTTGGAGTTATGTTGGCTTTAGGGCTGGGTCATGACACAAAGCATCTAGGATTAATGATAGACTTTGGGCGAGGATTTCAAGTTGTCGATGTTGCCTACACAGACCGGAAGCTTGTTCCGTCTTTTGTTGTTTTTTGCGGATGACAGTTGTCTATGTGGTTTCCTGGCCTCGTTGGCGCAGTAGGCAGCGCGTCAGTCTCATAATCTGAAGGTCGTGAGTTCAACCCTCACACGGGGCAGGTGTTTTAAAATACACAGGTAACACCGATGAATACATACGCTTAAAAGTAGAATTCCACAAGATTTGCATAACAATTTAAAAAACACAGCTGCTTCGAAACATTGTAGCAGGCGGCCCAAAGCTGCACAACAAGTAGAATCCGCGGTCAGGCTCTTCTGTCAATTGTTGTTTCTGAAGTCGAGAACCAACTCTAAAGCTGATTGGGTATTACTTATGTTGTAATTTGTTGCAACATAAGCATATCTAAGGACAGGATCTCAAGGCACAACTGGAGGTTCAGAATATCTGGTTTGGGGACCTCGGAATTGCTTCTCTGCTCTTTGCAGATGATTCGGTTCCATTGGCTTCATCAGACTGTGACCGTCAGCACGCACTCGGGCTGTTTGCAGTTGAGCGCGAAGCAGTCGGGATATCCCCAGCTCACCTCCAAGCGCGCGTCCTTATTTCGATGCCAGAAAACAGTGGATTGCTCCCCCCGGGGTTGGGAGTGTGTCGCTGCCCTAAGTGAAAGAGTTCAAGTATCTCCCAGTTTTGTTCAAGAGTGAGGATAAAATAGAGCGTGAGATCGACGGGCAGATTGGTACAGCCTCAGCAGTAGTGCAGGCATTGTACTGGGCCGTTGGGGTGAAGGAGATTCTCTGTGCCAAGGAAAAATATTCAATCTTCCAGTCAATCTACATTCCGAGCCTCACCTATGGTCATGAACTTCAGGTAGTGATGAAAAGAATGAGATTACGGATGCAAGCGACCAAAAGTACTTTCCTCTGTAGGGTGACTTGGCTCGCCCTTAGAGATGGGGTAAGGTGCTCAGACAACTGGATGGAACCTCAGAGTAGAGTGACTACTCCTTCACTTCAAAATGAGCTAGTTGAGGTAGTTCAGACTTCTGATAAGGACATCCCCTGGTAGATCTTCTTTTGAGTTTGTTTTTAGGGCACGCCCTCCTGGTAGAAGACCCGGGAAAGGCCCACAACACCCCGGAGAGATTCTATATCTCATCTGGCTTGGGAAGGAGGAGCGGCAAATTGTTGGCAAGTAGAGGGATGTCTGGATTACCTTGCTTTGTCCGCTACCACTACAACCTGACCTGGATACGCCAAAGAAAATGGATGGGTTCAGGGATGGATGTCTACAGCTGAACTTGTATGTGGAAAAACGACCATGACACCAGCATTCATTGGACACTGCTTCATCATTGGTTGTGCGTCCGTGATTGCCGTAGAGCTGCTCTCAGTCCAGTATCTCCCTGCTCATCTTTGTTTGTTTGATGCTTTCCAGCATTAGTCTCTGACACCATACCCCACGCTCATCCACGCACACACATTCACCACTGACTGAACTGACTACCACATGCACAATATGATCATTTTCTTGGTTGGAGTTATGTTGGCTTTAGGGCTGGGTCATGACACAAAGCATCTAGGATTAATGATAGACTTTGGGCGAGGATTTCAAGTTGTCGATGTTGCCTACACAGACCGGAAGCTTGTTCCGTCTTTTGTTGTTTTTTGCGGATGACAGTTGTCTATGTGGTTTCCTGGCCTCGTTGGCGCAGTAGGCAGCGCGTCAGTCTCATAATCTTCCGGTCAATCTACATTCCGAGCATCACCTATGGTCATGAACTTCAGGTAGTGATGAAAAGAATGAGATTACGGATGCAAGCGACCAAAAGTACTTTCCTCTGTAGGGTGACTTGGCTCGCCCTTAGAGATGGGGTAAGGTGCTCAGACAACTGGATGGAACCTCAGAGTAGAGTGACTACTCCTTCACTTCAAAATGAGCTAGTTGAGGTAGTTCAGACTTCTGATAAGGACATCCCCTGGTAGATCTTCTTTTGAGTTTGTTTTTAGGGCACGCCCTCCTGGTAGAAGACCCGGGAAAGGCCCACAACACCCCGGAGAGATTCTATATCTCATCTGGCTTGGGAAGGAGGAGCGGCAAATTGTTGGCAAGTAGAGGGATGTCTGGATTACCTTGCTTTGTCCGCTACCACTACAACCTGACCTGGATACGCCAAAGAAAATGGATGGGTTCAGGGATGGATGTCTACAGCTGAACTTGTATGTGGAAAAACGACCATGACACCAGCATTCATTGGACACTGCTTCATCATTGGTTGTGCGTCCGTGATTGCCGTAGAGCTGCTCTCAGTCCAGTATCTCCCTGCTCATCTTTGTTTGTTTGATGCTTTCCAGCATTAGTCTCTGACACCATACCCCACGCTCATCCACGCACACACATTCACCACTGACTGAACTGACTACCACATGCACAATATGATCATTTTCTTGGTTGTAGTTATGTTGGCTTTAGGGCTGGGTCATGACACAAAGCATCTAGGATTAATGATAGACTTTGGGCGAGGATTTCAAGTTGTCGATGTTGCCTACACAGACCGGAAGCTTGTTCCGTCTTTTGTTGTTTTTTGCGGATGACAGTTGTCTAAGTGGTTTCCTGGCCTCGTTGGCGCAGTAGGCAGCGCGTCAGTCTCATAATCTGAAGGTCGTGAGTTCAACCCTCACACGGGGCAGGTGTTTTAAAATACACAGGTAACACCGATGAATACATACGCTTAAAAGTAGAATTCCACAAGATTTGCATAACAATTTAAAAAACACAGCTGCTTCGAAACATTGTAGCAGGCGGCCCAAAGCTGCACAACAAGTAGAATCCGCGGTCAGGCTCTTCTGTCAATTGTTGTTTCTGAAGTCGAGAACCAACTCTAAAGCTGATTGGGTATTACTTATGTTGTAATTTGTTGCAACATAAGCATATCTAAGGACAGGATCTCAAGGCACAACTGGAGGTTCAGAATATCTGGTTTGGGGACCTCGGAATTGCTTCTCTGCTCTTTGCAGATGATTCGGTTCCATTGGCTTCATCAGACTGTGACCGTCAGCACGCACTCGGGCTGTTTGCAGTTGAGCGCGAAGCAGTCGGGATATCCCCAGCTCACCTCCAAGCGCGCGTCCTTATTTCGATGCCAGAAAACAGTGGATTGCTCCCCCCGGGGTTGGGAGTGTGTCGCTGCCCTAAGTGAAAGAGTTCAAGTATCTCCCAGTTTTGTTCAAGAGTGAGGATAAAATAGAGCGTGAGATCGACGGGCAGATTGGTACAGCCTCAGCAGCAGTGCAGGCATTGTACTGGGCCGTTGGGGTGAAGGAGATTCTCTGTGCCAAGGAAAAATATTCAATCTTCCAGTCAATCTACATTCCGAGCATCACCTATGGTCATGAACTTCAGGTAGTGATGAAAAGAATGAGATTACGGATGCAAGCGACCAAAAGTACTTTCCTCTGTAGGGTGACTTGGCTCGCCCTTAGAGATGGGGTAAGGTGCTCAGACAACTGGATGGAACCTCAGAGTAGAGTGACTACTCCTTCACTTCAAAATGAGCTAGTTGAGGTAGTTCAGACTTCTGATAAGGACATCCCCTGGTAGATCTTCTTTTGAGTTTGTTTTTAGGGCACGCCCTCCTGGTAGAAGACCCGGGAAAGGCCCACAACACCCCGGAGAGATTCTATATCTCATCTGGCTTGGGAAGGAGGAGCGGCAAATTGTTGGCAAGTAGAGGGATGTCTGGATTACCTTGCTTTGTCCGCTACCACTACAACCTGACCTGGATACGCCAAAGAAAATGGATGGGTTCAGGGATGGATGTCTATAGCTGAACTTGTATGTGGAAAAACGACCATGACACCAGCATTCATTGGACACTGCTTCATCATTGGTTGTGCGTCCGTGATTGCCGTAGAGCTGCTCTCAGTCCAGTATCTCCCTGCTCATCTTTGTTTGTTTGATGCTTTCCAGCATTAGTCTCTGACACCATACCCCACGCTCATCCACGCACACACATTCACCACTGACTGAACTGACTACCACATGCACAATATGATCATTTTCTTGGTTGTAGTTATGTTGGCTTTAGGGCTGGGTCATGACACAAAGCATCTAGGATTAATGATAGACTTTGGGCGAGGATTTCAAGTTGTCGATGTTGCCTACACAGACCGGAAGCTTGTTCCGTCTTTTGTTGTTTTTTGAGGATGACAGCTGTCTATGTGATTTCCTGGCCTCGTTGGCGCAGTAGGCAGCGCGTCAGTCTCATAATCTGAAGGTCGTGAGTTCAACCCTCACACGGGGCAGGTGTTTTAAAATACACAGGTAACACCGATGAATACATACGCTTAAAAGTAGAATTCCACAAGATTTGCATAACAATTTAAAAAACACAGCTGCTTCGAAACATTGTAGCAGGCGGCCCAAAGCTGCACAACAAGTAGAATCCGCGGTCAGGCTCTTCTGTCAATTGTTGTTTCTGAAGTCGAGAACCAACTCTAAAGCTGATTGGGTATTACTTATGTTGTAATTTGTTGCAACATAAGCATATCTAAGGACAGGATCTCAAGGCACAACTGGAGGTTCAGAATATCTGGTTTGGGGACCTCGGAATTGCTTCTCTGCTCTTTGCAGATGATTCGGTTCCATTGGCTTCATCAGACTGTGACCGTCAGCACGCACTCGGGCTGTTTGCAGTTGAGCGCGAAGCAGTCGGGATATCCCCAGCTCACCTCCAAGCGCGCGTCCTTATTTCGATGCCAGAAAACAGTGGATTGCTCCCCCCGGGGTTGGGAGTGTGTCGCTGCCCTAAGTGAAAGAGTTCAAGTATCTCCCAGTTTTGTTCAAGAGTGAGGATAAAATAGAGCGTGAGATCGACGGGCAGATTGGTACAGCCTCAGCGGTAGTGCAGGCATTGTACTGGGCCGTTGGGGTGAAGGAGATTCTCTGTGCCAAGGAAAAATATTCAATCTTCCAGTCAATCTACATTCCGAGCATCACCTATGGTCATGAACTTCAGGTAGTGATGAAAAGAATGAGATTACGGATGCAAGCGACCAAAAGTACTTTCCTCTGTAGGGTGACTTGGCTCGCCCTTAGAGATGGGGTAAGGTGCTCAGACAACTGGATGGAACCTCAGAGTAGAGTGACTACTCCTTCACTTCAAAATGAGCTAGTTGAGGTAGTTCAGACTTCTGATAAGGACATCCCCTGGTAGATCTTCTTTTGAGTTTGTTTTTAGGGCACGCCCTCCTGGTAGAAGACCCGGGAAAGGCCCACAACACCCCGGAGAGATTCTATATCTCATCTGGCTTGGGAAGGAGGAGCGGCAAATTGTTGGCAAGTAGAGGGATGTCTGGATTACCTTGCTTTGTCCGCTACCACTACAACCTGACCTGGATACGCCAAAGAAAATGGATGGGTTCAGGGATGGATGTCTACAGCTGAACTTGTATGTGGAAAAACGACCATGACACCAGCATTCATTGGACACTGCTTCATCATTGGTTGTGCGTCCGTGATTGCCGTAGAGCTGCTCTCAGTCCAGTATCTCCCTGCTCATCTTTGTTTGTTTGATGCTTTCCAGCATTAGTCTCTGACACCATACCCCACGCTCATCCACGCACACACATTCACCACTGACTGAACTGACTACCACATGCACAATATGATCATTTTCTTGGTTGTAGTTATGTTGGCTTTAGGGCTGGGTCATGACACAAAGCATCTAGGATTAATGATAGACTTTGGGCGAGGATTTCAAGTTGTCGATGTTGCCTACACAGACCGGAAGCTTGTTCCGTCTTTTGTTTTTTTTTGCGGATGACAGCTGTCTATGTGGTTTCCTGGCCTCGTTGGCGCAGTAGGCAACGTGTCAGTCTCATAATCTTCCGGTCAATCTACATTCCGAGCATCACCTATGGTCATGAACTTCAGGTAGTGATGAAAAGAATGAGATTACGGATGCAAGCGACCAAAAGTACTTTCCTCTGTAGGGTGACTTGGCTCGCCCTTAGAGATGGGGTAAGGTGCTCAGACAACTGGATGGAACCTCAGAGTAGAGTGACTACTCCTTCACTTCAAAATGAGCTAGTTGAGGTAGTTCAGACTTCTGATAAGGACATCCCCTGGTAGATCTTCTTTTGAGTTTGTTTTTAGGGCACGCCCTCCTGGTAGAAGACCCGGGAAAGGCCCACAACACCCCGGAGAGATTCTATATCTCATCTGGCTTGGGAAGGAGGAGCGGCAAATTGTTGGCAAGTAGAGGGATGTCTGGATTACCTTGCTTTGTCCGCTACCACTACAACCTGACCTGGATACGCCAAAGAAAATGGATGGGTTCAGGGATGGATGTCTACAGCTGAACTTGTATGTGGAAAAACGACCATGACACCAGCATTCATTGGACACTGCTTCATCATTGGTTGTGCGTCCGTGATTGCCGTAGAGCTGCTCTCAGTCCAGTATCTCCCTGCTCATCTTTGTTTGTTTGATGCTTTCCAGCATTAGTCTCTGACACCATACCCCACGCTCATCCACGCACACACATTCACCACTGACTGAACTGACTACCACATGCACAATATGATCATTTTCTTGGTTGTAGTTATGTTGGCTTTAGGGCTGGGTCATGACACAAAGCATCTAGGATTAATGATAGACTTTGGGCGAGGATTTCAAGTTGTCGATGTTGCCTACACAGACCGGAAGCTTGTTCCGTCTTTTGTTGTTTTTTGCGGATGACAGTTGTCTAAGTGGTTTCCTGGCCTCGTTGGCGCAGTAGGCAGCGCGTCAGTCTCATAATCTGAAGGTCGTGAGTTCAACCCTCACACGGGGCAGGTGTTTTAAAATACACAGGTAACACCGATGAATACATACGCTTAAAAGTAGAATTCCACAAGATTTGCATAACAATTTAAAAAACACAGCTGCTTCGAAACATTGTAGCAGGCGGCCCAAAGCTGCACAACAAGTAGAATCCGCGGTCAGGCTCTTCTGTCAATTGTTGTTTCTGAAGTCGAGAACCAACTCTAAAGCTGATTGGGTATTACTTATGTTGTAATTTGTTGCAACATAAGCATATCTAAGGACAGGATCTCAAGGCACAACTGGAGGTTCAGAATATCTGGTTTGGGGACCTCGGAATTGCTTCTCTGCTCTTTGCAGATGATTCGGTTCCATTGGCTTCATCAGACTGTGACCGTCAGCACGCACTCGGGCTGTTTGCAGTTGAGCGCGAAGCAGTCGGGATATCCCCGGGCTCACCTCCAAGCGCGCGTCCTTATTTCGATGCCAGAAAACAGTGGATTGCTCCCCCCGGGGTTGGGAGTGTGTCGCTGCCCTAAGTGAAAGAGTTCAAGTATCTCCCAGTTTTGTTCAAGAGTGAGGATAAAATAGAGCGTGAGATCGACGGGCAGATTGGTACAGCCTCAGCAGAAGTGCAGGTATTGTACTGGGCCGTTGGGGTGAAGGAGATTCTCTGTGCCAAGGAAAAATATTCAATCTTCCAGTCAATCTACATTCCGAGCATCACCTATGGTCATGAACTTCAGGCAGTGATGAAAAGAATGAGATTACGGATGCAAGCGACCAAAAGTACTTTCCTCTGTAGGGTGACTTGGCTCGCCCTTAGAGATGGGGTAAGGTGCTCAGACAACTGGATGGAACCTCAGAGTAGAGTGACTACTCCTTCACTTCAAAATGAGCTAGTTGAGGTAGTTCAGACTTCTGATAAGGACATCCCCTGGTAGATCTTCTTTTGAGTTTGTTTTTAGGGCACGCCCTCCTGGTAGAAGACCCGGGAAAGGCCCACAACACCCCGGAGAGATTCTATATCTCATCTGGCTTGGGAAGGAGGAGCGGCAAATTGTTGGCAAGTAGAGGGATGTCTGGATTACCTTGCTTTGTCCGCTACCACTACAACCTGACCTGGATACGCCAAAGAAAATGGATGGGTTCAGGGATGGATGTCTACAGCTGAACTTGTATGTGGAAAAACGACCATGACACCAGCATTCATTGGACACTGCTTCATCATTGGTTGTGCGTCCGTGATTGCCGTAGAGCTGCTCTCAGTCCAGTATCTCCCTGCTCATCTTTGTTTGTTTGATGCTTTCCAGCATTAGTCTCTGACACCATACCCCACGCTCATCCACGCACACACATTCACCACTGACTGAACTGACTACCACATGCACAATATGATCATTTTCTTGGTTGGAGTTATGTTGGCTTTAGGGCTGGGTCATGACACAAAGCATCTAGGATTAATGATAGACTTTGGGCGAGGATTTCAAGTTGTCGATGTTGCCTACACAGACCGGAAGCTTGTTCCGTCTTTTGTTGTTTTTTGCGGATGACAGTTGTCTATGTGGTTTCCTGGCCTCGTTGGCGCAGTAGGCAGCGCGTCAGTCTCATAATCTTCCGGTCAATCTACATTCCGAGCATCACCTATGGTCATGAACTTCAGGTAGTGATGAAAAGAATGAGATTACGGATGCAAGCGACCAAAAGTACTTTCCTCTGTAGGGTGACTTGGCTCGCCCTTAGAGATGGGGTAAGGTGCTCAGACAACTGGATGGAACCTCAGAGTAGAGTGACTACTCCTTCACTTCAAAATGAGCTAGTTGAGGTAGTTCAGACTTCTGATAAGGACATCCCCTGGTAGATCTTCTTTTGAGTTTGTTTTTAGGGCACGCCCTCCTGGTAGAAGACCCGGGAAAGGCCCACAACACCCCGGAGAGATTCTATATCTCATCTGGCTTGGGAAGGAGGAGCGGCAAATTGTTGGCAAGTAGAGGGATGTCTGGATTACCTTGCTTTGTCCGCTACCACTACAACCTGACCTGGATACGCCAAAGAAAATGGATGGGTTCAGGGATGGATGTCTACAGCTGAACTTGTATGTGGAAAAACGACCATGACACCAGCATTCATTGGACACTGCTTCATCATTGGTTGTGCGTCCGTGATTGCCGTAGAGCTGCTCTCAGTCCAGTATCTCCCTGCTCATCTTTGTTTGTTTGATGCTTTCCAGCATTAGTCTCTGACACCATACCCCACGCTCATCCACGCACACACATTCACCACTGACTGAACTGACTACCACATGCACAATATGATCATTTTCTTGGTTGTAGTTATGTTGGCTTTAGGGCTGGGTCATGACACAAAGCATCTAGGATTAATGATAGACTTTGGGCGAGGATTTCAAGTTGTCGATGTTGCCTACACAGACCGGAAGCTTGTTCCGTCTTTTGTTGTTTTTTGCGGATGACAGTTGTCTAAGTGGTTTCCTGGCCTCGTTGGCGCAGTAGGCAGCGCGTCAGTCTCATAATCTGAAGGTCGTGAGTTCAACCCTCACACGGGGCAGGTGTTTTAAAATACACAGGTAACACCGATGAATACATACGCTTAAAAGTAGAATTCCACAAGATTTGCATAACAATTTAAAAAACACAGCTGCTTCGAAACATTGTAGCAGGCGGCCCAAAGCTGCACAACAAGTAGAATCCGCGGTCAGGCTCTTCTGTCAATTGTTGTTTCTGAAGTCGAGAACCAACTCTAAAGCTGATTGGGTATTACTTATGTTGTAATTTGTTGCAACATAAGCATATCTAAGGACAGGATCTCAAGGCACAACTGGAGGTTCAGAATATCTGGTTTGGGGACCTCGGAATTGCTTCTCTGCTCTTTGCAGATGATTCGGTTCCATTGGCTTCATCAGACTGTGACCGTCAGCACGCACTCGGGCTGTTTGCAGTTGAGCGCGAAGCAGTCGGGATATCCCCAGCTCACCTCCAAGCGCGCGTCCTTATTTCGATGCCAGAAAACAGTGGATTGCTCCCCCCGGGGTTGGGAGTGTGTCGCTGCCCTAAGTGAAAGAGTTCAAGTATCTCCCAGTTTTGTTCAAGAGTGAGGATAAAATAGAGCGTGAGATCGACGGGCAGATTGGTACAGCCTCAGCAGTAGTGCAGGCATTGTACTGGGCCGTTGGGGTGAAGGAGATTCTCTGTGCCAAGGAAAAATATTCAATCTTCCAGTCAATCTACATTCCGAGCCTCACCTATGGTCATGAACTTCAGGTAGTGATGAAAAGAATGAGATTACGGATGCAAGCGACCAAAAGTACTTTCCTCTGTAGGGTGACTTGGCTCGCCCTTAGAGATGGGGTAAGGTGCTCAGACAACTGGATGGAACCTCAGAGTAGAGTGACTACTCCTTCACTTCAAAATGAGCTAGTTGAGGTAGTTCAGACTTCTGATAAGGACATCCCCTGGTAGATCTTCTTTTGAGTTTGTTTTTAGGGCACGCCCTCCTGGTAGAAGACCCGGGAAAGGCCCACAACACCCCGGAGAGATTCTATATCTCATCTGGCTTGGGAAGGAGGAGCGGCAAATTGTTGGCAAGTAGAGGGATGTCTGGATTACCTTGCTTTGTCCGCTACCACTACAACCTGACCTGGATACGCCAAAGAAAATGGATGGGTTCAGGGATGGATGTCTACAGCTGAACTTGTATGTGGAAAAACGACCATGACACCAGCATTCATTGGACACTGCTTCATCATTGGTTGTGCGTCCGTGATTGCCGTAGAGCTGCTCTCAGTCCAGTATCTCCCTGCTCATCTTTGTTTGTTTGATGCTTTCCAGCATTAGTCTCTGACACCATACCCCACGCTCATCCACGCACACACATTCACCACTGACTGAACTGACTACCACATGCACAATATGATCATTTTCTTGGTTGTAGTTATGTTGGCTTTAGGGCTGGGTCATGACACAAAGCATCTAGGATTAATGATAGACTTTGGGCGAGGATTTCAAGTTGTCGATGTTGCCTACACAGACCGGAAGCTTGTTCCGTCTTTTGTTGTTTTTTGAGGATGACAGCTGTCTATGTGATTTCCTGGCCTCGTTGGCGCAGTAGGCAGCGCGTCAGTCTCATAATCTGAAGGTCGTGAGTTCAACCCTCACACGGGGCAGGTGTTTTAAAATACACAGGTAACACCGATGAATACATACGCTTAAAAGTAGAATTCCACAAGATTTGCATAACAATTTAAAAAACACAGCTGCTTCGAAACATTGTAGCAGGCGGCCCAAAGCTGCACAACAAGTAGAATCCGCGGTCAGGCTCTTCTGTCAATTGTTGTTTCTGAAGTCGAGAACCAACTCTAAAGCTGATTGGGTATTACTTATGTTGTAATTTGTTGCAACATAAGCATATCTAAGGACAGGATCTCAAGGCACAACTGGAGGTTCAGAATATCTGGTTTGGGGACCTCGGAATTGCTTCTCTGCTCTTTGCAGATGATTCGGTTCCATTGGCTTCATCAGACTGTGACCGTCAGCACGCACTCGGGCTGTTTGCAGTTGAGCGCGAAGCAGTCGGGATATCCCCAGCTCACCTCCAAGCGCGCGTCCTTATTTCGATGCCAGAAAACAGTGGATTGCTCCCCCCGGGGTTGGGAGTGTGTCGCTGCCCTAAGTGAAAGAGTTCAAGTATCTCCCAGTTTTGTTCAAGAGTGAGGATAAAATAGAGCGTGAGATCGACGGGCAGATTGGTACAGCCTCAGCGGTAGTGCAGGCATTGTACTGGGCCGTTGGGGTGAAGGAGATTCTCTGTGCCAAGGAAAAATATTCAATCTTCCAGTCAATCTACATTCCGAGCATCACCTATGGTCATGAACTTCAGGTAGTGATGAAAAGAATGAGATTACGGATGCAAGCGACCAAAAGTACTTTCCTCTGTAGGGTGACTTGGCTCGCCCTTAGAGATGGGGTAAGGTGCTCAGACAACTGGATGGAACCTCAGAGTAGAGTGACTACTCCTTCACTTCAAAATGAGCTAGTTGAGGTAGTTCAGACTTCTGATAAGGACATCCCCTGGTAGATCTTCTTTTGAGTTTGTTTTTAGGGCACGCCCTCCTGGTAGAAGACCCGGGAAAGGCCCACAACACCCCGGAGAGATTCTATATCTCATCTGGCTTGGGAAGGAGGAGCGGCAAATTGTTGGCAAGTAGAGGGATGTCTGGATTACCTTGCTTTGTCCGCTACCACTACAACCTGACCTGGATACGCCAAAGAAAATGGATGGGTTCAGGGATGGATGTCTACAGCTGAACTTGTATGTGGAAAAACGACCATGACACCAGCATTCATTGGACACTGCTTCATCATTGGTTGTGCGTCCGTGATTGCCGTAGAGCTGCTCTCAGTCCAGTATCTCCCTGCTCATCTTTGTTTGTTTGATGCTTTCCAGCATTAGTCTCTGACACCATACCCCATGCTCATCCACGCACATACATTCACCACTGACTGAACTGACTACCACATGCACAATATGATCATTTTCTTGGTTGTAGTTATGTTGGCTTTAGGGCTGGGTCATGACACAAAGCATCTAGGATTAATGATAGACTTTGGGCGAGGATTTCAAGTTGTCGATGTTGCCTACACAGACCGGAAGCTTGTTCCGTCTTTTGTTGTTTTTTGCGGATGACAGTTGTCTATGTGGTTTCCTGGCCTCGTTGGCGCTCCCTGTCACCTGTCAGTCGAGCTAGGCCGTCAAATGAGAGCCAATCAAATCGCGTATCGCTACCAAGAATCTACCAAGAATTGACCAATCACATGTCGCCCTGCTACCAAGAATTCCGAGAGCCAATCACCTGCCCCCGTTCGCTACCAAGATATGACCAATCGCAAGCGGTATCGCTACCAAGATATGTGAAGAAAGCCCGCCCCCTTATTTGAACGTCAAGGATTTCAAGCGCCGCTACGACGTTCAGAACGACATCATTTGCACTACTTACAGTAAGTTCCTTGCCACTGTATTGTTTACAAATGTTAATATCATATCGTTATGTGTAGTTAAGATGTGGTACGCTAACGATGCTAGCTGTCGAACACCCTAACGTTAATTCTGAACATTTCATTCATTCGCGTTGTATGTAACCTAGCGGACATTAACTGTAAACTAATGACTGTAACATTAACAGACGGACAAATATCCGTGTATTATTAGCTAGCCGTTCACGACGACGCTTTATTTAAGCCCGCTTACGTTACGTTGTAAGCTTGTTTGCATAGGAAGTTATACTGTACTAAACGGGCTGGCGACTTGTTTACACTGTAGTTATACAGTACTAACGTTAACGTCGGTATAACAAGATGGCCGTGTCATAGTCATACAGTTTACCAACGTAACATTTGCTTTTATTTTTTATTTAGATAAGTCGATATGTTTTGATTGCTTGATGAATATGCTAATTTATTCTATTCTGTAGTAAAGTTTTCAAAAGCTATGAATTTAACGATGACATTAAAAAGAAGATAAAAGCATATTAAACAAATACATACTGAATAGATACATAATATAGTATATAACAGAATACAGAAAACTATATTTGTATGGCAGATACGATGTTAAAGTTGAAATAATTGTGTGTTTCATTCATATTTTAATTTTGTTTATGTGCTTTCATTTTCACTGTTATAGGTTTGCAACTTTGGAAAGTAATTACTCACACTGTCACAGTAATTTCACGAGAAAAGGTAAAAAAAATATTTTATTCCAACTTTATGGGTAACAGTGTATACACAAACATACATTCATGTCTCTACACATGCATATACGCATACTTCTACTTCCACTTCCACTTACATACATACATACCTCCACACATGCATGCATCCACCCTTCCATCCATACATTACTGAGTGAGAATTCTACCAATACATGATAAAGTGTTTGCAGTAAGAGATCAGACCAAGCATATTTTAACTGTTTATGTTTGTTTTTCAACCATGCAGAATGGATCCTAAATTCAGAAAGAGGGGTAATGGTCTTGCCAGCCTCTTTGATTCTGAGGATGCCAAGAGAGTCAAAGGGGAGCAAAGGCCATGGGCCCGAGCTCTGTCTCCAGATCAAGTCAGGGAGTCAGCCAGGCTGGCTGTTCTGAGTCACGGTGGAGACCCACAAAATGAGCAGCATCTTCTGGGCCAACATCAGCTGCAATTTGGAATTTTCAGGGGGCAAACATTTCAGTGGTTGGCTGAGAATGCGCTGGGGTATGCTGGGTATGTGCTGGCATCAATGTCAGAGGAATCAGGAGCCTCTGACTCACATAACCTCATCCTCAACAAAAGAGCTTTGTCCAGGTACATTTCTTCCTATCCTGAGGGACGTTATGCCATTCAGGTAAAGGTGGAGGCGAGATCCTCCAAAAGTCAGGGCAAACCAGCCAGCTCGACACAGTCTACCTCATCGCAGCCATCCACCTCATCCCAACCATCCACCTCATCGCAACCATCCACCTCATTTCGTCCGTCCTCGGTGCCTGTAGCCTCCCTGCGGTCATTGTTAACAGGGAAAGGTGTGTCTCAGCAGAGCATCCACAAGTCTGTCACAAGGCTGTTTGTGACACCAAAGTTTCTGCCAAGTAAGTATACAATAAGAAAAAGGATTTTGTGTAACATGGAGTTGTAGATGTTTTCATATCTGTAATGTATTGTGTTTGGATGTCATTCTTTTTAGCTGTTCCTGCTCTGTCCCCTGCTGGATCCACCAAGGACACAGTGCCCACAAATACAGTTCCCAGTAAGCAAGAGCCCACTGACAGCGAGCTTCTGGTGGCTGTTCAAGAGGTGGAGTCCCACATGCCACGTATGTATTTTTTAGGAAATACTTGCACACAATTTTGTCCATATGTTTATCTATTATACTTGTTTTTACATCAATGCTACATGACTACAGCCATGCATGTAATCTGTATTTAGCTTTCATACATACAAACATATTTGTTTTCTTTTCTATCCATTTTAAAAATGATGGCTGTGTAATTTAAGAGCCATCACTCCTGATATTCTTAAATGTTTTTAGTCTCTTTAATCCACAAATTCTCTTGGCATTTTCATAAAATGTAAAGAATTAAAACCATTAACTATATTGTTATAATACTAAATATCTTTATAGATGTCTTCGTAAAAAGTTCTTCTCTTCAAAATTAGGAGACTCTGGTTATATAAATTAATTTATTCCTTCATTCTCTCATATCTGTATAACAGAGAACCAAATTTGCCTGCCTGCTGGTTGGATCCCTGCCTTGCTAGAGGTTGATCAGCGCTGGATTGCCAAGGCCCTGTTCCGATGGTCACGTTCAAATCAACCTGAGCTGAACGCTGAAAAGGTAAGTAAAATGTGGTGGTATCCACCTCGGCCATCACTGACCTCTGGTGCTATACCAGCAATGGAGCAGTTCTTTGGTCACCCCCTTTTCCTGTGGATGCCGAGGAAGTTTTGGCGTGTGCGACTGCTCTGTCCACACCCAGACTGTGGCAAGTCAGAGCTTACCTCTGCTGGATTACATCAGAGAGTAAGGCGGGTGATTGGTGTCAGCAGCTCTTACTTCTTGGCATCTGAATATCTTGCCTGTAAGAGCTGCAAAAGGAAGGTGATTAGTTGGAGCCATGCCATCGTCTCCCAGCTAGATATAGGCCACCGCATCCAGTTCCCATGTCTCCTGACGCACAAGCTAGGATGTGACATGCAGGTAGTGCGCCTCATGCGCCAGCGGGGTTTAGGCAACAGCAGCAGCCAGCTTCAGAAGCAGCTGGAGGAGCAGCATGCGGAGAGCTGGCTTGGGAAACAAATTCAGTTTCTCACTGAGTACAGGGGTGTTTCCCATGCTATCTCTTCGAGCCTGATTTCACCAGTCCCGCTGGGGGACTTGCCAGCTATGCCTGCAGTGGCTAAACATCGCTGGCTGATGCAGGTGTATGCCCAGGATGTCCTTAGCCGGCTGGATGAAGTGAAGGCCTCTATCACATCACTCTTTGGCCAGGTACTTAAGATGGACTCCACAAAAAAAATTGTGAGGAAGTTGGCAGGTCAGGCCCGGTCTACAGCTGCTTGGGCCACCAACATTGGCAACGAACATGGGCATGTGATCATGTCCGTTCTCACAGCCAGTGAGGGCTGGGGCCTGATGAAGATGGCAGAGGGTCTTGTGAGGCGTTACAAGGACGCAGGGGTGCCGGCTCCAGAGATCCTATATGTGGACCGTGACTGCTGTGGTAACTCACACCTTCACAAAATCTTTGGGGCATGGCCGGCCATGAGGATTCAGTTGGATGTATGGCACTTTATGAGGAGGTTTGCCACCGGATGCACAACTGATTCCCATGCGCTTTACACCAGCTTCATGGCCCAGCTAACCCGTTGCATTTTTGTGTGGGATGACGGTGACCTGCAGAGACTCAGGGCAGCCAAGCGGGCAGAGCTGGAGGCAAGTCACATGCGTCCCACAGAGGGAGATGTGACACGTATTATCACCAAGGCAGAGATGCAGTTTCATTGCAGGAGGACCGTTCGTGAAAGCAGGGAGATGGAAGCCATGCTTAAGGAGTTAATCGAGGCATATGATGGAGAGAGAGGCTGCAACACTCTCGGTGTGCCTCTGATCAACTCCGCAAGGATGGCGGAAATCTGGAAGGCCCAGTGTAAGCACATCCCCTGCCTCCAGGACCCTCCAGGTTTCCAGCTGTACACACAGACTGGGACACTGAAGAAGGGTGGTCACGTGCTTCCAACGTACCGGTGTGCCAGAGGTTCGACTTCACTGGAGAATTTTCATCTGCACATGAACAGATTTATCCCAGGTAAACAGTGCACATTGTTAGGTTTCCATGTTAGGTGTAAAATAATATTCATTAAATTGTTTAATATGTTTGCATACATGAAATCACAATGTAAATATTTCACACTTTTTAAAGGAACCCTGGCAAGTGACACCTTTTTCCAGGCCTATCTGGTTGATGGTCTTGCCAGGTGGAACGAGGACAGGACCATGACAGCAGAGGGGATCGGAGGGCCACACTCCTACAGCGGCCTTCTTAGGCATGCAGCCAACCAGCTGTCAGAGGAGGTGCTTGGTCGAAAACTGGTGGATTACAAAGTCCCAAGGAAATACACCGGTATGCACATAATTCATTATTAGTAATATATTTAAGGCAGGTACATATCTTTGTCAGTATGTAATGAGGCTTATTTTATTGTTTCAGGAGAGCTTATAGGTATTGAATACCTATACAGCCAAAACAATGTTGTCATGGAGGACTACAAGTTGGCCCTGACAACTCTTGAGACAGAGGACATCACTGTGGCAGAAGGAGACTCTCTTTTGGAGCCATTTAGTATGGAGGATCCAACTGTACCCACCCTGGACACAATTTGGCCCCCACAGCAATGCACTCCATCAGCTCCGTCTCCATCCAATACACCTCCAGCTGCTGCAGCTGTTCGCAGTAGCACTACACTACCTGCATCTACTGCAACTGCGACTGCACTGCCTAGAGCCACTAGAGGTAAGTTTTTATTGAATGTTTAAAGGTTCCAATAATAATGATTTATGTAAAACATATTTAGTTGCTGTCTTTTTAAAGAGGCGACAACAATAGTCATCTAATTTGCTGACCAGCTGTTTATCTGGTGTCCTTCCCAAAGCAGCTGTTCCTGTGTGCCCCGGAGTTCGTGAGGACAGTGGGAGACCTGCTGGATCTGATCCCAGCCTTGGTCCCCAGCTCCAAACCGACACTCAAACTTCCCGGGATGGAGCAATGCTCGGCACTCATCAAGGTCAGAGGTCAAAGCATGTCCTCATCAGACAGATGCATAGCAGTCTAAAACATATTGTTAGTGCATTCTTGTTCTATCCATTATCAAAATATATTAACATTACTGATGACTTAAACTGGAATCTCTCTTTGCTTAAATTGTGTTCTAATTTAGCTCCCCAGCAAGTTACTCCCAGCGTGGCAGAGGAACAGCCCTCAACATCATCATGCTCCACCAGTCATGATGTAGGTTTACATCTTTGATGGTGTTTTTAACCTCTGTTAAGTTGCATCTGTAATAACATCAAATTGACGTAATATATGCAAATACATTTTTTTAATCACTATTTTGCTAAATGTAGGACTCTGTTGGACCAGACAATATTGAGGGCTTCCAAGCTGTCCAGGACTTGATGGGTTACCTCTTCAAATTAAAAGATCACAGTCTCGCCCTGTCAAGAGAGGAGGCTGCTGAAATCATTGCCCTATGGGAGAGATTGTCAGAATATGACAAGAGACGTACAGTGTACCCTCCACGCCATCAAGACACAATCTCTAAAGGGAGATTCAGGGCCACAAAAAAAATTGTTGCACCTGGCGTGGAGAGTACAAAGCGGTATGTATGCTTTTTTTGAGCAAGTATGACAATGCTACATGCTATAATATAATGTCTTTTATGAACACTAATGCTGCCAATACCTTTGCAGATGCTTTGCAGGAGGGAGAAGCCCAGCGCAGTGGCCTGACTGCAATCGTGTGTGTGAGGCACTTTTCGTTCAGCTCTGCGAGGAGTATAGAGGACCGAGGCGCATTGATGGAGTCAGGCACGAGCGTTGGAGCCTTGTCATCAGAGCATACCTTCACATCCGCCAGGTCATATTGAACAATGCCCTGGTGATGGAGAAGACCACCATCCAGCTCCCTGTCATGAACACTGCAACCGTTGCCAGTTGGTGAGTAACCAAATATCTTTGCTCTGTGTTGATATGTTGCATTCGTATAATACACTATGGAATACAAACACATGTATACTTATACCTAATATACTTATATTTTAGGTACTGTAAACGTCAAAAGAAGCAGGAGAAGAGTGTACTGGAGCAAGGCATATGTACTCCAAAGACCACCAACGTGAGCCCAGAGAGCTTGCCTCTGGCTGTTGAGAGGAAAGGCAGACCCTGTGTCCCTACCAGCAGTGTGGCTAATCCCCACGTCTTTGTCCTGCCCGCTAACACTGCAGGGACAGCGCAGCTTAAAAAGCGACTGAACCTGCCAGTGGCTCCATCTGCTGGTCTTTGGCCACCTTTCCTTGCAGCTCTCGAGCCACGTCTTCAACCAGCTCCACAACCTCCCCAGGCTGGGCCACGACCTCTCTTGCCTGTGCCACAACCTCTCCGGCCTCTGCGGCAATCTCCCCAGCCTGTCCCACAACCTCTCTGGCCTGTGCCACAATCTTTCCAGTCTGTCCCACAATCCCAGCAGCCTGTGGCACAACTCTTCTGGCCTGTACCACAATCTTCCCAGCCTGTGTCACAACCCCTCCTGCATGCACCACAACCTCTTCTCCCTCTGGTTCTTTCCAAACCTACTGCTGATGTTCCTTACACCACACAGCAGTACCAAAAGAAAAAGAGACTGGAAGAGGAGAGTGGCAATAGGAAGAGGAAGTACACAAAGAAGAGTGACACCATCACCTGCAAACAGTGTCGGAAGGAGCGGGACCCTGCCAACCACCAGCAATACTTTGGCAACTGGTACTGCCAAGCCACAGCCACAATGACTCTGGCAGAGTGGAGGGCTTCACTTGAAGCCCGCGGTTATGGCAAGAAGAAAGATGCTCCACCTTGATAGTATCACTAATTGTATAGCCATTATAGACTTTTATATACATTTTATTATAGTAATATTAGTATTAATAATAATCTATTCTATTTATTATATTACATTCAGTTGTGGTAATATATATAAGCTATTCTAGTAATAACAGTATTATTAATAATCTATTCTATTTGTTGTAATATTCAGTTATGGAACTGTGTGTGTGTATATGTATGTATATATATATATATATATATATATGCGCTGTTCTGTTTTATATGTATATATTAATGTATATTGCTAAGCTTTTCCGTTTATGTATAGACCGTTTCACTGGAATCGCAAATCTACTGTTGAATTGTTGTTTAAATGTGTATATATTTAATATGTTGAACACTCACTAACTGCACTGATTTTATTACTGCACTGGTTGTTTTTATTTGTTTGTAATAAATTTTGTATTAACATGACTCAATACAATAAGTGTTGTCTTTCATTCAAATACAGTAAACATCATAGTATACGATAGTCCTTTATTAGTCCTATGCATGAAGGACCTGTGGTGTACCAAGGAGCCTGTCACTGACACTCCTGACAGCACATGGAGACATAAAAAACAAGTTAAATAACATTAATCACTTAATTACTTGATGATTGACTATTGCTTAATCAAAATGGTAAGCTTATATATTTTTATTTTACAATCAATGCTTGTGTTAGACAATATTTATGGTTTACATTAAAAGAAACTGGTAACGTACTTTTTATATGATTGTTAACTGTAAATAATTGTGCTAAACAAAATATTTGAATGTTAACAAGGTAAGTAAGCTTAAGCATGTTATATTATAACGTTAACAGTCGTTAATTGTGATAACTAACTAACTAAATACTGAAATATACAAACAGCACACACTGCATAATTAATATCATTACTTAAGCACATCTGACAATATTGAAATCAACTTTAATGTCAGTTTTATGAGTATTTGAAGGGAAAATATATGTTATTGTTGATCCTAACTATCTATTTTTATAGTTTGCCAAATTTGAAATTTCGGGTAGACACGGGATTCGAAACTGGTACTGGAAGGGCATATCTTGGTTAGCGTTACTATTTATAGCAACATTAGCTCGACAAACGGGTTATTTCCTTGGCGCAGTAGGCAGCGCGTCAGTCTCATAATCTGAAGGTCGTGAGTTCAACCCTCACACGGGGCAGGTGTTTTAAAATACACAGGTAACACCGATGAATACATACGCTTAAAAGTAGAATTCCACAAGATTTGCATAACAATTTAAAAAACACAGCTGCTTCGAAACATTGTAGCAGGCGGCCCAAAGCTGCACAACAAGTAGAATCCGCGGTCAGGCTCTTCTGTCAATTGTTGTTTCTGAAGTCGAGAACCAACTCTAAAGCTGATTGGGTATTACTTATGTTGTAATTTGTTGCAACATAAGCATATCTAAGGACAGGATCTCAAGGCACAACTGGAGGTTCAGAATATCTGGTTTGGGGACCTCGGAATTGCTTCTCTGCTCTTTGCAGATGATTTGGTTCCATTGGCTTCATCAGACTGTGACCGTCAGCACGCACTCGGGCTGTTTGCAGTTGAGCGCGAAGCAGTCGGGATATCCCCAGCTCACCTCCAAGCGCGCGTCCTTATTTCGATGCCAGAAAACAGTGGATTGCTCCCCCCGGGGTTGGGAGTGTGTCGCTGCCCTAAGTGAAAGAGTTCAAGTATCTCCCAGTTTTGTTCAAGAGTGAGGATAAAATAGAGCGTGAGATCGACGGGCAGATTGGTACAGCCTCAGCAGTAGTGCAGGCATTGTACTGGGCCGTTGGGGTGAAGGAGATTCTCTCTGCCAAGGAAAAATATTCAATCTTCCAGTCAATCTACATTCCGAGCATCACCTATGGTCATGAACTTCAGGTAGTGATGAAAAGAATGAGATTACGGATGCAAGCGACCAAAAGTACTTTCCTCTGTAGGGTGACTTGGCTCGCCCTTAGAGATGGGGTAAGGTGCTCAGACAACTGGATGGAACCTCAGAGTAGAGTGACTACTCCTTCACTTCAAAATGAGCTAGTTGAGGTAGTTCAGACTTCTGATAAGAACATCCCCGGTAGATCTTCTTTTGAGTTTGTTTTTAGGGCACGCCCTCCTGGTAGAAGACCCGGGAAAGGCCCACAACACCCCGGAGAGATTCTATATCTCATCTGGCTTGGGAAGGAGGAGCGGCAAATTGTTGGCAAGTAGAGGGATGTCTGGATTACCTTGCTTTGTCCGCTACCACTACAACCTGACCTGGATACGCCAAAGAAAATGGATGGGTTCAGGGATGGATGTCTACAGCTGAACTTGTATGTGGAAAAACGACCATGACACCAGCATTCATTGGACACTGCTTCATCATTGGTTGTGCGTCCGTGATTGCCGTAGAGCTGCTCTCAGTCCAGTATCTCCCTGCTCATCTTTGTTTGTTTGATGCTGTCCAGCATTATTCTCTGACACCATACCCCACGCTCATCCACGCACACACATTCACACACATTCACCACTGACTGAACTGACTACCACATGCACAATATGATCATTTTCTTGGTTGTAGTTATGTTGGCTTTAGGGTTGGGTCATGACACAAAGCATCTAGGATTAATGATAGACTTTGGGCGAGGATTTCAAGTTGTCGATGTTGCCTACACAGACCGGAAGCTTGTTCCGTCTTTTGTTGTTTTTTGCGGATGACAGCTGTCTATGTGGTTTCCGGGCCTCGTTGGCGCAGTAGGCAGCGTGTCAGTCTCATAATCTTCCGGTCAATCTACATTCCGAGCATCACCTATGGTCATGAACTTCAGGTAGTGATGAAAAGAATGAGATTACGGATGCAAGCGACCAAAAGTACTTTCCTCTGTAGGGTGACTTGGCTCGCCCTTAGAGATGGGGTAAGGTGCTCAGACAACTGGATGGAACCTCAGAGTAGAGTGACTACTCCTTCACTTCAAAATGAGCTAGTTGAGGTAGTTCAGACTTCTGATAAGGACATCCCCTGGTAGATCTTCTTTTGAGTTTGTTTTTAGGGCACGCCCTCCTGGTAGAAGACCCGGGAAAGGCCCACAACACCCCGGAGAGATTCTATATCTCATCTGGCTTGGGAAGGAGGAGCGGCAAATTGTTGGCAAGTAGAGGGATGTCTGGATTACCTTGCTTTGTCCGCTACCACTACAACCTGACCTGGATACGCCAAAGAAAATGGATGGGTTCAGGGATGGATGTCTACAGCTGAACTTGTATGTGGAAAAACGACCATGACACCAGCATTCATTGGACACTGCTTCATCATTGGTTGTGCGTCCGTGATTGCCGTAGAGCTGCTCTCAGTCCAGTATCTCCCTGCTCATCTTTGTTTGTTTGATGCTTTCCAGCATTAGTCTCTGACACCATACCCCACGCTCATCCACGCACACACATTCACCACTGACTGAACTGACTACCACATGCACAATATGATCATTTTCTTGGTTGTAGTTATGTTGGCTTTAGGGCTGGGTCATGACACAAAGCATCTAGGATTAATGATAGACTTAGGGTGAGGATTTCAAGTTGTCGATGTTGCCTACACAGACCGGAAGCTTGTTCCGTCTTTTGTTGTTTTTTGCGGATGACAGCTGTCTATGTGGTTTCCTGGCCTCGTTGGCGCAGTAGGCAGCTTGTCAGTCTCATAATCTTCCGGTCAATCTACATTCCGAGCATCACCTATGGTCATGAACTTCAGGTAGTGATGAAAAGAATGAGATTACGGATGCAAGCGACCAAAAGTACTTTCCTCTGTAGGGTGACTTGGCTCGCCCTTAGAGATGGGGTAAGGTGCTCAGACAACTGGATGGAACCTCAGAGTAGAGTGACTACTCCTTCACTTCAAAATGAGCTAGTTGAGGTAGTTTAGACTTCTGATAAGGACATCCCCTGGTAGATCTTCTTTTGAGTTTGTTTTTAGGGCACGCCCTCCTGGTAGAAGACCCGGGAAAGGCCCACAACACCCCGGAGAGATTCTATATCTCATCTGGCTTGGGAAGGAGGAGCGGCAAATTGTTGGCAAGTAGAGGGATGTCTGGATTACCTTGCTTTGTCCGCTACCACTACAACCTGACCTGGATACGCCAAAGAAAATGGATGGGTTCAGGGATGGATGTCTACAGCTGAACTTGTATGTGGAAAAACGACCATGACACCAGCATTCATTGGACACTGCTTCATCATTGGTTGTGCGTCCGTGATTGCCGTAGAGCTGCTCTCAGTCCAGTATCTCCCTGCTCATCTTTGTTTGTTTGATGCTTTCCAGCATTAGTCTCTGACACCATACCCCACGCTCATCCACGCACACACATTCACCACTGACTGAACTGACTACCACATGCACAATATGATCATTTTCTTGGTTGTAGTTATGTTGGCTTTAGGGCTGGGTCATGACACAAAGCATCTAGGATTAATGATAGACTTTGGGCGAGGATTTCAAGTTGTAGATGTTGCCTACACAGACCGGAAGCTTGTTCCGTCTTTTGTTGTTTTTTGCGGATGACAGTTGTCTAAGTGGTTTCCTGGCCTCGTTGGCGCAGTAGGCAGCGCGTCAGTCTCATAATCTTCCGGTCAATCTACATTCCGAGCATCACCTATGGTCATGAACTTCAGGTAGTGATGAAAAGAATGAGATTACGGATGCAAGCGACCAAAAGTACTTTCCTCTGTAGGGTGACTTGGCTCGCCCTTAGAGATGGGGTAAGGTGCTCAGACAACTGGATGGAACCTCAGAGTAGAGTGACTACTCCTTCACTTCAAAATGAGCTAGTTGAGGTAGTTCAGACTTCTGATAAGGACATCCCCTGGTAGATCTTCTTTTGAGTTTGTTTTTAGGGCACGCCCTCCTGGTAGAAGACCCGGGAAAGGCCCACAACACCCCGGAGAGATTCTATATCTCATCTGGCTTGGGAAGGAGGAGCGGCAAATTGTTGGCAAGTAGAGGGATGTCTGGATTACCTTGCTTTGTCCGCTACCACTACAACCTGACCTGGATACGCCAAAGAAAATGGATGGGTTCAGGGATGGATGTCTACAGCTGAACTTGTATGTGGAAAAACGACCATGACACCAGCATTCATTGGACACTGCTTCATCATTGGTTGTGCGTCCGTGATTGCCGTAGAGCTGCTCTCAGTCCAGTATCTCCCTGCTCATCTTTGTTTGTTTGATGCTTTCCAGCATTAGTCTCTGACACCATACCCCACGCTCATCCACGCACATACATTCACCACTGACTGAACTGACTACCACATGCACAATATGATCATTTTCTTGGTTGTAGTTATGTTGGCTTTAGGGCTGGGTCATGACACAAAGCATCTAGGATTAATGATAGACTTTGGGCGAGGATTTCAAGTTGTCGATGTTGCCTACACAGACCGGAAGCTTGTTCCGTCTTTTGTTGTTTTTTGCGGATGACAGTTGTCTATGTGGTTTCCTGGCCTCGTTGGCGCTCCCTGTCACCTGTCAGTCGAGCTAGGCCGTCAAATGAGAGCCAATCAAATCGCGTATCGCTACCAAGAATCTACCAAGAATTGACCAATCACATGTCGCCCTGCTACCAAGAATTCCGAGAGCCAATCACCTGCCCCCGTTGGCTACCAAGATATGACCAATCGCAAGCGGTATCGCTACCAAGATATGTGAAGAAAGCCCGCCCCCTTATTTGAACGTCAAGGATTTCAAGCGCCGCTACTACGTTCAGAACGACATCATTTGCACTACTTACAGTAAGTTCCTTGCCACTGTATTGTTTAAAAATGTTAATATCATATCGTTATGTGGAGTTAAGATGTGGTATGCTAACGATGCTAGCTGTCGAACACCCTAACGTTAATTCTGAACATTTCATTCATTCGCGTTGTATGTAACCTAGCGGACATTTACTGTAAACTAATGACTGTAACATTAACAGACGGATAATTATCCGTGTATTAATAGCTAGCCGTTCACGACGACGCTTTATTTAAGCCCGCTTACGTTACGTTGTAAGCTTGTTTGCATAGGAAGTTTTACTGTACTAAACGGGCTGGCGACTTGTTTACACTGTAGTTATACAGTACTAACGTTAACGTCGGTATAACAAAATGGCCGTGTCATAGTCATACAGTTTACCGACGTAACATTTGCTTTTATTTTTTATTTAGATAAGTCGATATGTTTTGATTGCTTGATGAATATGCTAATTTATTCTATTCTGTAGTAAAGTTTACAAAAGCTATGAATTTAACGATGACATTAAAAAGAAGATAAAAGCATATTAAACAAATACATACTGAATAGATACATAATATAGTATATAACAGAATACAGAAAAATATATTTGTAAGGCTGATACGATGTTAAAGTTGAAATAATTGTGTGTTTCATTCATATTTTAATTTTGTTCATGTGCTTTCATTTTCACTGTTATAGGTTTGCAACTTTGGAAAGTAATTACTCACACTGTCACAGTAATTTCACGAGAAAAGGTAAAAAAATATTTTATTCCAACAGTGTATACACAAACATACATTCATGTCTCTACACATGCATATACGCATACTTCTACTTCCACTTCCACTTACATACACACCTCCACACATGCATGCATCCACCCTTCCATCCATACATTACTGAGTGAGAATTCTACCAATACATGATAAAGTGTTTGCAGTAAGAGATCAGACCACGCATATTTTAACTGTTTATGTTTGTTTTTCAACCATGCAGAATGGATCCTAAATTCAGAAAGAGGGGTAATGGTCTTGCCAGCCTCTTTGATTCTGAGGATGCCAAGAGAGTCAAAGGGGAGCAAAGGCCATGGGCCCGAGCTCTGTCTCCAGATCAAGTCAGGGAGTCAGCCAGGCTGGCTGTTCTGAGTCACGGTGGAGACCCACAAAATGAGCAGCATCTTCTAGGCCAACATCAGCTGCAATTTGGAATTTTCAGGGGGCAAACATTTCAGTGGTTGGCTGAGAATGCGCTGGGGTATGCTGGGTATGTGCTGGCATCAATGTCAGAGGAATCAGGAGCCTCTGACTCACATAACCTCATCCTCAACAAAAGAGCTTTGTCCAGGTACATTTCTTCCTATCCTGAGGGACGTTATGCCATTCAGGTAAAGGTGGAGGCGAGATCCTCCAAAAGTCAGGGCAAACCAGCCAGCTCGACACAGTCTACCTCATCGCAGCCATCCACCTCATCCCAACCATCCACCTCATCGCAACCATCCACCTCATTTCGTCCGTCCTCGGTGCCTGTAGCCTCCCTGCGGTCATTGTTAACAGGGAAAGGTGTGTCTCAGCAGAGCATCCACAAGTCTGTCACAAGGCTGTTTGTGACTCCAAAGTTTCTGCCAAGTAAGTATACAATAAGAAAAAGGATTTTGTGTAACATGGAGTTGTAGATGTTTTCATATCTGTAATGTATTGTGTTTGGATGTCATTCTTTTTAGCTGTTCCTGCTCTGTCCCCTGCTGGATCCACCAAGGACACAGTGCCCACAAATACAGTTCCCAGTAAGCAAGAGCCCACTGACAGTGAGCTTCTGGTGGCTGTTCAAGAGGTGGAGTCCCACATGCCACGTATGTATTTTTTATGAAATACTTGCACACAATTTTGTCCATATGTTTATCTATTATACTTGTTTTTACATCAATGCTACATGACTACAGCCATGCATGTAATCTGTATTTAGCTTTCATACATACAAACATATTTGTTTTCTTTTCTATCCATTTTAAAAATGATGGCTGTGTAATTTAAGAGCCATCACTCCTGATATTCTTAAATGTTTTTAGTCTCTTTAATCCACAAATTCTCTTGGCATTTTCATAAAATGTAAAGAATTAAAACCATTAACTATATTGTTATAATACTAAATATCTTTATAGATGTCTTCGTAAAAAGTTCTTCTCTTCAAAATTAGGAGACTCTGGTTATATAAATTAATTTATTCCTTCATTCTCTCATATCTGTATAACAGAGAACCAAATTTGCCTGCCTGCTGGTTGGATCCCTGCCTTGCTAGAGGTTGATCAGCGCTGGATTGCCAAGGCCCTGTTCCGATGGTCACGTTCAAATCAACCTGAGCTGAACGCTGAAAAGGTAAGTAAAATGTGGTGGTATCCACCTCGGCCATCACTGACCTCTGGTGCTATACCCGCAATGGAGCAGTTCTTTGGTCACCCCCTTTTCCTGTGGATGCCAAGGAAGTTTTGGTGTGTGCGACTGCTCTGTCCACACCCAGACTGTGGCAAGTCAGAGCTTACCTCTGCTGGATTACATCAGAGAGTAAGGCGGGTGATTGGTGTCAGCAGCTCTTACTTCTTGGCATCTGAATATCTTGCCTGTAAGAGCTGCAAAAGGAAGGTGATTAGTTGGAGCCATGCCATCGTCTCCCAGCTAGATATAGGCCACCGCATCCAGTTCCCATGTCTCCTGACGCACAAGCTAGGATGTGACATGCAGGTAGTGCGCCTCATGCGCCAGCGGGGTTTAGGCAACAGCAGCAGCCAGCTTCAGAAGCAGCTGGAGGAGCAGCATGCGGAGAGCTGGCTTGGGAAACAAATTCAGTTTCTCACTGAGTACAGGGGAGTTTCCCATGCTATCTCTTCGAGCCTGATTTCACCAGTCCCGCTGGGGGACTTGCCAGCTATGCCTGCAGTGGCTAAACATCGCTGGCTGATGCAGGTGTATGCCCAGGATGTCCTTAGCCGGCTGGATGAAGTGAAGGCCTCTATCACATCACTCTTTGGCCAGGTACTTAAGATGGACTCCACAAAAAAAATTGTGAGGAAGTTGGCAGGTCAGGCCCGGTCTACAGCTGCTTGGGCCACCAACATTGGCAACGAACATGGGCATGTGATCATGTCCGTTCTCACAGCCAGTGAGGGCTGGGGCCTGATGAAGATGGCAGAGGGTCTTGTGAGGCGTTACAAGGACGCAGGGGTGCCGGCTCCAGAGATCCTATATGTGGACCGTGACTGCTGTGGTAACTCACACCTTCACAAAATCTTTGGGGCATGGCCGGCCATGAGGATTCAGTTGGATGTATGGCACTTTATGAGGAGGTTTGCCACCGGATGCACAACTGATTCCCATGCGCTTTACACCAGCTTCATGGCCCAGCTAACCCGTTGCATTTTTGTGTGGGATGACGGTGACCTGCAGAGACTCAGGGCAGCCAAGCGGGCAGAGCTGGAGGCAAGTCACATGCGTCCCACAGAGGGAGATGTGACACGTATTATCACCAAGGCAGAGATGCAGTTTCATTGCAGGAGGACCGTTCGTGAAAGCAGGGAGATGGAAGCCATGCTTAAGGAGTTAATCGAGGCATATGATGGAGAGAGAGGCTGCAACACTCTCGGTGTGCCTCTGATCAACTCCGCAAGGATGGCGGAAATCTGGAAGGCCCAGTGTAAGCACATCCCCTGCCTCCAGGACCCTCCAGGTTTCCAGCTGTACACACAGACTGGGACACTGAAGAAGGGTGGTCACGTGCTTCCAACGTACCGGTGTGCCAGAGGTTCGACTTCACTGGAGAACTTTCATCTGCACATGAACAGATTTATCCCAGGTAAACAGTGCACATTGTTAGGTTTCCATGTTAGGTGTAAAATAATATTCATTAAATTGTTTAATATGTTTGCATGCATGAAATCACAATGTAAATATTTCACACTTTTTTAAGGAACCCTGGCAAGTGACACCTTTTTCCAGGCCTATCTGGTTGATGGTCTTGCCAGGTGGAACGAGGACAGGACCATGACAGCAGAGGGGATCGGAGGGCCACACTCCTACAGCGGCCTTCTTAGGCATGCAGCCAACCAGCTGTCAGAGGAGGTGCTTGGTCGAAAACTGGTGGAGTACAAAGTCCCAAGGAAATACACCGGTATGCACATAATTCATTATTAGTAATAGATTTAAGGCAGGTACATATCTTTGTCAGTATGTAATGAGGCTTATTTTATTGTTTCAGGAGAGCTTATAGGTATTGAATACCTATACAGCCAAAACAATGTTGTCATGGAGGACTACAAGTTGGCCCTGACAACTCTTGAGACAGAGGACATCACTGTGGCAGAAGGAGACTCTCTTTTGGAGCCATTTAGTATGGAGGATCCAACTGTACCCACCCTGGACACAATTTGGCCCCCACAGCAATGCACTCCATCAGCTCCGTCTCCATCCAATACACCTCCAGCTGCTGCAGCTGTTCGCAGTAGCACTACACTACCTGCATCTACTGCAACTGCGACTGCACTGCCTAGAGCCACTAGTGGTACGTTTTTATTGAATGTTTAAAGGTTCCAATAATAATGATTTATGTAAAACATATTTAGCGACAACAATAGTCATCTAATTTGCTGACCAGCTGTTTATCTGGTGTCCTTCCCAAAGCAGCTGTTCCTGTGTGCCCCAGAGTTCGTGAGGACAGTGGGAGACCTGCTGGATCTGATCCCAGCCTTGGTCCCCAGCTCCAAACCGACACTCAAACTTCCCGGGATGGAGCAATGCTCGGCACTCATCAAGGTCAGAGGTCAAAGCATGTCCTAATCAGACAGATGCATAGCAGTCTAAAACATATTGTTAGTGCATTCTTGTTTTATCCATTATGAAAATATATTAACATTACTGATGACTTAAACTGGAATCTCTCTTTGCTTAAATTGTGTTCTAATTTAGCTCCCCAGCAAGTTACTCCCAGCGTGGCAGAGGAACAGCCCTCAACATCATCATGCTCCACCAGTCATGATGTAGGTTTACATCTTTGATGGTGTTTTTAACCTCTGTTAAGTTGCATCTGTAATAACATCAAATTGACGTAATATATGCAAATACATTTTTTTAATCACTATTTTGCTAAATGTAGGACTCTGTTGGACCAGACAATATTGAGGGCTTCCAAGCTGTCCAGGACTTGATGGGTTACCTCTTCAAATTAAAAGATCACAGTCTCGCCCTGTCAAGAGAGGAGGCTGCTGAAATCATTGCCCTATGGGAGAGATTGTCAGAATATGACAAGAGACGTACAGTGTACCCTCCACGCCATCAAGACACAATCTCTAAAGGGAGATTCAGGGCCACAAAAAAAATTGTTGCACCTGGTGTGGAGAGTACAAAGCGGTATGTATGCTTTTTTTGAGCAAGTATGACAATGCTACATGCTATAATATAATGTCTTTTATGAACACTAATGCTGCCATTACCTTTGCAGATGCTTTGCAGGAGGGAGAAGCCCAGCGCAGTGGCCTGACTGCAATCGTGTGTGTGAGGCACTTTTTGTTCAGCTCTGCGAGGAGTATAGAGGACCGAGGCGCATTGATGGAGTCAGGCACGAGCGTTGGAGCCTTGTCATCAGAGCATACCTTCACATCCGCCAGGTCATATTGAACAATGCCCTGGTGATGGAGAAGACCACCATCCAGCTCCCTGTCATGAACACTGCAACCATTGCCAGTTGGTGAGTAACCAAATATCTTTGCTCTGTGTTGATATGTTGCATTCGTATAATACACTATGGAATACAAACACATGTATACTTACACCTAATATACTTATATTTTAGGTACTGTAAACGTCAAAAGAAGCAGGAGAAGAGTGTACTGGAGCAAGGCATATGTACTCCAAAGACCACCAACGTGAGCCCAGAGAGCTTGCCTCTGGCTGTTGAGAGGAAAGGCAGACCCTGTGTCCCTACCAGCAGTGTCGCTAATCCCCACGTCTTTGTCCTGCCCGCTAACACTGCAGGTACAGCGCAGCTTAAAAAGCGACTGAACCTGCCAGTGGCTCCATCTGCTGGTCTTTGGCCACCTTTCCTTGCAGCTCTCGAGCCACGTCTTCAACCAGCTCCACAACCTCCCCAGGCTGGGCCACGACCTCTCTTGCCTGTGCCACGACCTCTCCGGCCTCTGCGGCAATCTCCCCAGCCTGTCCCACAACCTCTCTGGCCTGTGCCACAATCTTTCCAGTCTGTGCCACAATCCCAGCAGCCTGTGGCACAACTCTTCTGGCCTGTGCCACAATCTTCCCAGCCTGTGTCACAACCTCTCCTGCATGCACCACAACCTCTTCTCCCTCTGGTTCTTTCCAAACCTACTGCTGATGTTCCTTACACCACACAGCAGTACCAAAAGAAAAAGAGACTGGAAGAGGAGAGTGGCAATAGGAAGAGGAAGTACACAAAGAAGAGTGACACCATCACCTGCAAACAGTGTCAGAAGGAGCGGGACCCTGCCAACCACCAGCAATACTTTGGCAACTGGTACTGCCAAGCCACAGCCACAATGACTCTGGCAGAGTGGAGGGCTTCACTTGAAGCCCGCGGTTACGGCAAGAAGAAAGATGCTCCACCTTGATAGTATCACTAATTGTATAGCCATTATAGACTTTTATATATATTTTATTATAGTAATATTAGTATTAATAATAATCTATTCTATTTATTATATTTTATTCAGTTGTGGTAATATATATAAGCTATTCTAGTAATAACAGTATTATTAATAATGTATTCTATTTGTTGTAATATTCAGTAATGGAACTGTGTGGGTGTATATATATATATATATATATATGCGCTGTTCTGTTTTATATGTATATATTAATGTATATTGCTAAGCTTTTCCGTTTATGTTTAGACCGTTCACTGGAATTGCAAATCTACTGTTGAATTGTTGTTTAAATGTGTATATATTTAATATGTTGAACACTCACTAACTGCACTGATTTTATTACTGCACTGGTTGTTTTTATTTGTTTGTAATAAATTTTGTATTAACATGACTCAATACAATAAGTGTTGTCTTTCATTCAAATACAGTAAACATCATAGTATACGATAGTCCTTTATTAGTCCTATGCATGAAGGACCCGTGGTGTACCAAGGAGCCTGTCACTGACACTCCTGACAGCACATGGAGACATAAAAAACAAGTTAAATAACATTAATCACTTAATTACTTGATGATTGACAGTTGCTTAATCAAAATGGTAAGCTTATATATTTTTATTTTACAATCAATGCTCGTGTTAGACAATATTTATGGTTTACATTAAAAGAAACTGGTAACGTACTTTTTATATGATTGTTAACTGTAAATAATTGTGCTAAACAAAATATTTGAATGTTAACGTACAGAACACAAGGTAAGTAAGCTTAAGCATGTTATATTATAACGTTAACAGTCGTTAATTGTGATAACTAACTAACTTAATACTGAAATATACAAACAGCACACACTGCATAATTAATAACATTACTTAAGCACATCCAACAATATTGAAATCTATTTTTATAGTTTGCCAAATGTGAAATTTCGGGTAGACACGGGATTCGAAACGGGTACTGCAAGGGCATATCTTGGTAAGCGTTACTATTTATAGCAACATTAGCTCGACAAACGGGTTATTTCCTTGGCGCAGTAGGCAGCGCGTCAGTCTCATAATCTGAAGGTCGTGAGTTCAACCCTCACACGGGGCAGGTGTTTTAAAATACACAGGTAACACCGATGAATACATACGCTTAAAAGTAGAATTCCACAAGATTTGCATAACAATTTAAAAAACACAGCTGCTTCGAAACATTGTAGCAGGCGGCCCAAAGCTGCACAACAAGTAGAATCCGCGGTCAGGCTCTTCTGTCAATTGTTGTTTCTGAAGTCGAGAACCAACTCTAAAGCTGATTGGGTATTACTTATGTTGTAATTTGTTGCAACATAAGCATATCTAAGGACAGGATCTCAAGGCACAACTGGAGGTTCAGAATATCTGGTTTGGGGACCTCGGAATTGCTTCTCTGCTCTTTGCAGATGATTCGGTTCCATTGGCTTCATCAGACTGTGACCGTCAGCACGCACTCGGGCTGTTTGCAGTTGAGCGCGAAGCAGTCGGGATATCCCCAGCTCACCTCCAAGCGCGCGTCCTTATTTCGATGCCAGAAAACAGTGGATTGCTCCCCCCGGGGTTGGGAGTGTGTCGCTGCCCTAAGTGAAAGAGTTCAAGTATCTCCCAGTTTTGTTCAAGAGTGAGGATAAAATAGAGCGTGAGATCGACGGGCAGATTGGTACAGCCTCAGCAGTAGTGCAGGCATTGTACTGGGCCGTTGGGGTGAAGGAGATTCTCTCTGCCAAGGGAAAATATTCAATCTTCCAGTCAATCTACATTCCGAGCATCACCTATGGTCATGAACTTCAGGTAGTGATGAAAAGAATGAGATTACGGATGCAAGCGACCAAAAGTACTTTCCTCTGTAGGGTGACTTGGCTCGCCCTTAGAGATGGGGTAAGGTGCTCAGACAACTGGATGGAACCTCAGAGTAGAGTGACTACTCCTTCACTTCAAAATGAGCTAGTTGAGGTAGTTCAGACTTCTGATAAGGACATCCCCTGGTAGATCTTCCTTTGAGTTTGTTTTTAGGGCACGCCCTCCTGGTAGAAGACCCGGGAAAGGCCCACAACACCCCGGAGAGATTCTATATCTCATCTGGCTTGGGAAGGAGGAGCGGCAAATTGTTGGCAAGTAGAGGGATGTCTGGATTACCTTGCTTTGTCCGCTACCACTACAACCTGACCTGGATACGCCAAAGAAAATGGATGGGTTCAGGGATGGATGTCTACAGCTGAACTTGTATGTGGAAAAACGACCATGACACCAGCATTCATTGGACACTGCTTCATCATTGGTTGTGCGTCCGTGATTGCCGTAGAGCTGCTCTCAGTCCAGTATCTCCCTGCTCATCTTTGTTTGTTTGATGCTGTCCAGCATTAGTCTCTGACACCATACCCCACGCTCATCCACGCACATACATTCACCACTGACTGAACTGACTACCACATGCACAATATGATCATTTTCTTGGTTGTAGTTATGTTGGCTTTAGGGCTGGGTCATGACACAAAGCATCTAGGATTAATGATAGACTTTGGGCGAGGATTTCAAGTTGTCGATGTTGCCTACACAGACCGGAAGCTTGTTCCGTCTTTTGTTGTTTTTTGCGGATGACAGTTGTCTATGTGGTTTCCTGGCCTCGTTGGCGCAGTAGGCAGCGCGTCAGTCTCATAATCTGAAGGTCGTGAGTTCAACCCTCACACGGGGCAGGTGTTTTAAAATACACAGGTAACACCGATGAATACATACGCTTAAAAGTAGAATTCCACAAGATTTGCATAACAATTTAAAAAACACAGCTGCTTCGAAACATTGTAGCAGGCGGCCCAAAGCTGCACAACAAGTAGAATCCGCGGTCAGGCTCTTCTGTCAATTGTTGTTTCTGAAGTCGAGAACCAACTCTAAAGCTGATTGGGTATTACTTATGTTGTAATTTGTTGCAACATAAGCATATCTAAGGACAGGATCTCAAGGCACAACTGGAGGTTCAGAATATCTGGTTTGGGGAACTCGGAATTGCTTCTCTGCTCTTTGCAGATGATTCGGTTCCATTGGCTTCATCAGACTGTGACCGTCAGCACCCACTCGGGCTGTTTGCAGTTGAGCGCGAAGCAGTCGGGATATCCCCAGCTCACCTCCAAGCGCGCGTCCTTATTTCGATGCCAGAAAACAGTGGATTGCTCCCCCCGGGGTTGGGAGTGTGTCGCTGCCCTAAGTGAAAGAGTTCAAGTATCTCCCAGTTTTGTTCAAGAGTGAGGATAAAATAGAGCGTGAGATCGACGGGCAGATTGGTACAGCCTCAGCAGTAGTGCAGGCATTGTACTGGGCCGTTGGGGTGAAGGAGATTCTCTCTGCCAAGGAAAAATATTCAATCTTCCAGTCAATCTACATTCCGAGCATCACCTATGGTCATGAACTTCAGGTAGTGATGAAAAGAATGAGATTACGGATGCAAGCGACCAAAAGTACTTTCCTCTGTAGGGTGACTTGGCTCGCCCTTAGAGATGGGGTAAGGTGCTCAGACAACTGGATGGAACCTCAGAGTAGAGTGACTACTCCTTCACTTCAAAATGAGCTAGTTGAGGTAGTTCAGACTTCTGATAAGAACATCCCCTGGTAGATCTTCTTTTGAGTTTGTTTTTAGGGCACGCCCTCCTGGTAGAAGACCCGGGAAAGGCCCACAACACCCCGGAGAGATTCTATATCTCATCTGGCTTGGGAAGGAGGAGCGGCAAATTGTTGGCAAGTAGAGGGATGTCTGGATTACCTTGCTTTGTCCGCTACCACTACAACCTGACCTGGATACGCCAAAGAAAATGGATGGGTTCAGGGATGGATGTCTACAGCTGAACTTGTATGTGGAAAAACGACCATGACACCAGCATTCATTGGACACTGCTTCATCATTGGTTGTGCGTCCGTGATTGCCGTAGAGCTGCTCTCAGTCCAGTATCTCCCTGCTCATCTTTGTTTGTTTGATGCTGTCCAGCATTAGTCTCTGACACCATACCCCACGCTCATCCACGCACACACATTCACACACATTCACCACTGACTGAACTGACTACCACATGCACAATATGATCATTTTCTTGGTTGTAGTTATGTTGGCTTTAGGGCTGGGTCATGACACAAAGCATCTAGGATTAATGATAGACTTTGGGCGAGGATTTCAAGTTGTAGATGTTGCCTACACAGACCGGAAGCTTGTTCCGTCTTTTGTTGTTTTTTGCGGATGACAGTTGTCTAAGTGGTTTCCTGGCCTCGTTGGCGCAGTAGGCAGCGCGTCAGTCTCATAATCTTCCGGTCAATCTACATTCCGAGCATCACCTATGGTCATGAACTTCAGGTAGTGATGAAAAGAATGAGATTACGGATGCAAGCGACCAAAAGTACTTTCCTCTGTAGGGTGACTTGGCTCGCCCTTAGAGATGGGGTAAGGTGCTCAGACAACTGGATGGAACCTCAGAGTAGAGTGACTACTCCTTCACTTCAAAATGAGCTAGTTGAGGTAGTTCAGACTTCTGATAAGGACATCCCCTGGTAGATCTTCTTTTGAGTTTGTTTTTAGGGCACGCCCTCCTGGTAGAAGACCCGGGAAAGGCCCACAACACCCCGGAGAGATTCTATATCTCATCTGGCTTGGGAAGGAGGAGCGGCAAATTGTTGGCAAGTAGAGGGATGTCTGGATTACCTTGCTTTGTCCGCTACCACTACAACCTGACCTGGATACGCCAAAGAAAATGGATGGGTTCAGGGATGGATGTCTACAGCTGAACTTGTATGTGGAAAAACGACCATGACACCAGCATTCATTGGACACTGCTTCATCATTGGTTGTGCGTCCGTGATTGCCGTAGAGCTGCTCTCAGTCCAGTATCTCCCTGCTCATCTTTGTTTGTTTGATGCTTTCCAGCATTAGTCTCTGACACCATACCCCACGCTCATCCACGCACATACATTCACCACTGACTGAACTGACTACCACATGCACAATATGATCATTTTCTTGGTTGTAGTTATGTTGGCTTTAGGGCTGGGTCATGACACAAAGCATCTAGGATTAATGATAGACTTTGGGCGAGGATTTCAAGTTGTCGATGTTGCCTACACAGACCAGAAGCTTGTTCCGTCTTTTGTTGTTTTTTGCGGATGACAGCTGTCTACTTGGTTTCCTGGCCTTGTTGGCGCAGTGGGCAGCGCGTCAGTCTCATAATCTGAAGGTCGTGAGTTCAACCCTCACACGGGGCAGGTAGTTTAAAATACACAGGTAACACCGATGAATACATACGCTTAAAAGTAGAATTCCACAAGATTTGCATAACAATTTAAAAAACACAGCTGCTTCGAAACATTGTAGCAGGCGGCCCAAAGCTGCACAACAAGTAGAATCCGCGGTCAGGCTCTTCTGTCAATTGTTGTTTCTGAAGTCGAGAACCAACTCTAAAGCTGATTGGGTATTACTTATGTTGTAATTTGTTGCAACATAAGCATATCTAAGGACAGGATCTCAAGGCACAACTGGAGGTTCAGAATATCTGGTTTGGGGACCTCGGAATTGCTTCTCTGCTCTTTGCAGATGATTCGGTTCCATTGGCTTCATCAGACTGTGACCGTCAGCACGCACTCGGGCTGTTTGCAGTTGAGCGCGAAGCAGTCGGGATATCCCCAGCTCACCTCCAAGCGCGCGTCCTTATTTCGATGCCAGAAAACAGTGGATTGCTCCCCCCGGGGTTGGGAGTGTGTCGCTGCCCTAAGTGAAAGAGTTCAAGTATCTCCCAGTTTTGTTCAAGAGTGAGGATAAAATAGAGCGTGAGATCGACGGGCAGATTGGTACAGCCTCAGCAGTAGTGCAGGCATTGTACTGGGCCGTTGGGGTGAAGGAGATTCTCTGTGCCAAGGAAAAATATTCAATCTTCCAGTCAATCTACATTCCGAGCATCACCTATGGTCATGAACTTCAGGTAGTGATGAAAAGAATGAGATTACGGATGCAAGCGACCAAAAGTACTTTCCTCTGTAGGGTGACTTGGCTCGCCCTTAGACATGGGGTAAGGTGCTCAGACAACTGGATGGAACCTCAGAGTAGAGTGACTACTCCTTCACTTCAAAATGAGCTAGTTGAGATAGTTCAGACTTCTGATAAGGACATCCCCTGGTAGATCTTCTTTTGAGTTTGTTTTTAGGGCATGCCCTCCTGGTAGAAGACCCGGGAAAGGCCCACAACACCCCGGAGAGATTCTATATCTCATCTGGCTTGGGAAGGAGGAGCGGCAAATTGTTGGCAAGTAGAGGGATGTCTGGATTACCTTGCTTTGTCCGCTACCACTACAACCTGACCTGGATACGCCAAAGAAAATGGATGGGTTCAGGGATGGATGTCTACAGCTGAACTTGTATGTGGAAAAACGACCATGACACCAGCATTCATTGGACACTGCTTCATCATTGGTTGTGCGTCCGTGATTGCCGTAGAGCTGCTCTCAGTCCAGTATCTCCCTGCTCATCTTTGTTTGTTTGATGCTGTCCAGCATTAGTCTCTGACACCATACCCCACGCTCATCCACGCACACACATTCACCACTGACTGAACTGACTACCACATGCACAATATGATCATTTTCTTGGTTGGAGTTATGTTGGCTTTAGGGCTGGGTCATGACACAAAGCATCTAGGATTAATGATAGACTTTGGGCGAGGATTTCAAGTTGTCGATGTTGCCTACACAGACCGGAAGCTTGTTCCGTCTTTTGTTGTTTTTTGCGGATGACAGTTGTCTATGTGGTTTCCTGGCCTCGTTGGCGCAGTAGGCAGCGCGTCAGTCTCATAATCTTCCGGTCAATCTACATTCCGAGCATCACCTATGGTCATGAACTTCAGGTAGTGATGAAAAGAATGAGATTACGGATGCAAGCGACCAAAAGTACTTTCCTCTGTAGGGTGACTTGGCTCGCCCTTAGAGATGGGGTAAGGTGCTCAGACAACTGGATGGAACCTCAGAGTAGAGTGACTACTCCTTCACTTCAAAATGAGCTAGTTGAGGTAGTTCAGACTTCTGATAAGGACATCCCCTGGTAGATCTTCTTTTGAGTTTGTTTTTAGGGCACGCCCTCCTGGTAGAAGACCCGGGAAAGGCCCACAACACCCCGGAGAGATTCTATATCTCATCTGGCTTGGGAAGGAGGAGCGGCAAATTGTTGGCAAAAAGAGGGATGTCTGGATTACCTTGCTTTGTCCGCTACCACTACAACCTGACCTGGATACGCCAAAGAAAATGGATGGGTTCAGGGATGGATGTCTACAGCTGAACTTGTATGTGGAAAAACGACCATGACACCAGCATTCATTGGACACTGCTTCTTCATTGGTTGTGCGTCCGTGATTGCCGTAGAGCTGCCGTCAGTCCAGTATCTCCCTGCTCATCTTTGTTTGTTTGATGCTTTCCAGCATTAGTCTCTGACACCATACCCCACGCTCATCCACGCACACACATTCACCACTGACTGAACTGACTACCACATGCACAATATGATCATTTTCTTGGTTGTAGTTATGTTGGCTTTAGGGCTGGGTCATGACACAAAGCATCTAGGATTAATGATAGACTTTGGGCGAGGATTTCAAGTTGTCGATGTTGCCTACACAGACCGGAAGCTTGTTCCGTCCTTTGTTGTTTTTTGCGGATGACAGTTGTCTATGTGGTTTCCTGGCCTCGTTGGCGCAGTAGGCAGCGCGTCAGTCTCATAATCTTCCGGTCAATCTACATTCCGAGCATCACCTATGGTCATGAACTTCAGGTAGTGATGAAAAGAATGAGATTACGGATGCAAGCGACCAAAAGTACTTTCCTCTGTAGGGTGACTTGGCTCGCCCTTAGAGATGGGGTAAGGTGCTCAGACAACTGGATGGAACCTCAGAGTAGAGTGACTACTCCTTCACTTCAAAATGAGCTAGTTGAGGTAGTTCAGACTTCTGATAAGGACATCCCCTGGTAGATCTTCTTTTGAGTTTGTTTTTAGGGCACGCCCTCCTGGTAGAAGACCCGGGAAAGGCCCACAACACCCCGGAGAGATTCTATATCTCATCTGGCTTGGGAAGGAGGAGCGGCAAATTGTTGGCAAGTAGAGGGATGTCTGGATTACCTTGCTTTGTCCGCTACCACTACAACCTGACCTGGATACGCCAAAGAAAATGGATGGGTTCAGGGATGGATGTCTACAGCTGAACTTGTATGTGGAAAAACGACCATGACACCAGCATTCATTGGACACTGCTTCATCATTGGTTGTGCGTCCGTGATTGCCGTAGAGCTGCTCTCAGTCCAGTATCTCCCTGCTCATCTTTGTTTGTTTGATGCTTTCCAGCATTAGTCTCTGACACCATACCCCACGCTCATCCACGCACATACATTCACCACTGACTGAACTGACTACCACATGCACAATATGATCATTTTCTTGGTTGTAGTTATGTTGGCTTTAGGGCTGGGTCATGACACAAAGCATCTAGGATTAATGATAGACTTTGGGCGAGGATTTCAAGTTGTCGATGTTGCCTACACAGACCGGAAGCTTGTTCCGTCTTTTGTTGTTTTTTGCGGATGACAGTTGTCTATGTGGTTTCCTGGCCTCGTTGGCGCAGTAGGCAGCGCGTCAGTCTCATAATCTGAAGGTCGTGAGTTCAACCCTCACACGGGGCAGGTGTTTTAAAATACACAGGTAACACCGATGAATACATACGCTTAAAAGTAGAATTCCACAAGATTTGCATAACAATTTAAAAAACACAGCTGCTTCGAAACATTGTAGCAGGCGGCCCAAAGCTGCACAACAAGTAGAATCCGCGGTCAGGCTCTTCTGTCAATTGTTGTTTCTGAAGTCGAGAACCAACTCTAAAGCTGATTGGGTATTACTTATGTTGTAATTTGTTGCAACATAAGCATATCTAAGGACAGGATCTCAAGGCACAACTGGAGGTTCAGAATATCTGGTTTGGGGACCTCGGAATTGCTTCTCTGCTCTTTGCAGATGATTCGGTTCCATTGGCTTCATCAGACTGTGACCGTCAGCACGCACTCGGGCTGTTTGCAGTTGAGCGCGAAGCAGTCGGGATATCCCCAGCTCACCTCCAAGCGCGCGTCCTTATTTCGATGCCAGAAAACAGTGGATTGCTCCCCCCGGGGTTGGGAGTGTGTCGCTGCCCTAAGTGAAAGAGTTTAAGTATCTCCCAGTTTTGTTCAAGAGTGAGGATAAAATAGAGCGTGAGATCGACGGGCAGATTGGTACAGCCTCAGCAGTAGTGCAGGCATTGTACTGGGCCGTTGGGGTGAAGGAGATTCTCTCTGCCAAGGAAAAATATTCAATCTTCCAGTCAATCTACATTCCGAGCATCACCTATGGTCATGAACTTCAGGTAGTGATGAAAAGAATGAGATTACGGATGCAAGCGACCAAAAGTACTTTCCTCTGTAGGGTGACTTGGCTCGCCCTTAGAGATGGGGTAAGGTGCTCAGACAACTGGATGGAACCTCAGAGTAGAGTGACTACTCCTTCACTTCAAAATGAGCTAGTTGAGGTAGTTCAGACTTCTGATAAGGACATCCCCTGGTAGATCTTCTTTTGAGTTTGTTTTTAGGGCACGCCCTCCTGGTAGAAGACCCGGGAAAGGCCCACAACACCCCGGAGAGATTCTATATCTCATCTGGCTTGGGAAGGAGGAGCGGCAAATTGTTGGCAAGTAGAGGGATGTCTGGATTACCTTGCTTTGTCCGCTACCACTACAACCTGACCTGGATACGCCAAAGAAAATGGATGGGTTCAGGGATGGATGTCTACAGCTGAACTTGTATGTGGAAAAACGACCATGACACCAGCATTCATTGGACACTGCTTCATCATTGGTTGTGCGTCCGTGATTGCCGTAGAGCTGCTCTCAGTCCAGTATCTCCCTGCTCATCTTTGTTTGTTTGATGCTGTCCAGCATTAGTCTCTGACACCATACCCCACGCTCATCCACGCACACACATTCACACACATTCACCACTGACTGAACTGACTACCACATGCACAATATGATCATTTTCTTGGTTGTAGTTATGTTGGCTTTAGGGTTGGGTCATGACACAAAGCATCTAGGATTAATGATAGACTTTGGGCGAGGATTTCAAGTTGTCGATGTTGCCTACACAGACCGGAAGCTTGTTCCGTCTTTTGTTGTTTTTTGCGGATGACAGCTGTCTATGTGGTTTCCGGGCCTCGTTGGCGCAGTAGGCAGCGTGTCAGTCTCATAATCTTCCGGTCAATCTACATTCCGAGCATCACCTATGGTCATGAACTTCAGGTAGTGATGAAAAGAATGAGATTACGGATGCAAGCGACCAAAAGTACTTTCCTCTGTAGGGTGACTTGGCTCGCCCTTAGACATGGGGTAAGGTGCTCAGACAACTGGATGGAACCTCAGAGTAGAGTGACTACTCCTTCACTTCAAAATGAGCTAGTTGAGATAGTTCAGACTTCTGATAAGGACATCCCCTGGTAGATCTTCTTTTGAGTTTGTTTTTAGGGCATGCCCTCCTGGTAGAAGACCCGGGAAAGGCCCACAACACCCCGGAGAGATTCTATATCTCATCTGGCTTGGGAAGGAGGAGCGGCAAATTGTTGGCAAGTAGAGGGATGTCTGGATTACCTTGCTTTGTCCGCTACCACTACAACCTGACCTGGATACGCCAAAGAAAATGGATGGGTTCAGGGATGGATGTCTACAGCTGAACTTGTATGTGGAAAAACGACCATGACACCAGCATTCATTGGACACTGCTTCATCATTGGTTGTGCGTCCGTGATTGCCGTAGAGCTGCTCTCAGTCCAGTATCTCCCTGCTCATCTTTGTTTGTTTGATGCTGTCCAGCATTAGTCTCTGACACCATACCCCACGCTCATCCACGCACACACATTCACCACTGACTGAACTGACTACCACATGCACAATATGATCATTTTCTTGGTTGGAGTTATGTTGGCTTTAGGGCTGGGTCATGACACAAAGCATCTAGGATTAATGATAGACTTTGGGCGAGGATTTCAAGTTGTCGATGTTGCCTACACAGACCGGAAGCTTGTTCCGTCTTTTGTTGTTTTTTGCGGATGACAGTTGTCTATGTGGTTTCCTGGCCTCGTTGGCGCAGTAGGCAGCGCGTCAGTCTCATAATCTTCCGGTCAATCTACATTCCGAGCATCACCTATGGTCATGAACTTCAGGTAGTGATGAAAAGAATGAGATTACGGATGCAAGCGACCAAAAGTACTTTCCTCTGTAGGGTGACTTGGCTCGCCCTTAGAGATGGGGTAAGGTGCTCAGACAACTGGATGGAACCTCAGAGTAGAGTGACTACTCCTTCACTTCAAAATGAGCTAGTTGAGGTAGTTCAGACTTCTGATAAGGACATCCCCTGGTAGATCTTCTTTTGAGTTTGTTTTTAGGGCACGCCCTCCTGGTAGAAGACCCGGGAAAGGCCCACAACACCCCGGAGAGATTCTATATCTCATCTGGCTTGGGAAGGAGGAGCGGCAAATTGTTGGCAAGTAGAGGGATGTCTGGATTACCTTGCTTTGTCCGCTACCACTACAACCTGACCTGGATACGCCAAAGAAAATGGATGGGTTCAGGGATGGATGTCTACAGCTGAACTTGTATGTGGAAAAACGACCATGACACCAGCATTCATTGGACACTGCTTCATCATTGGTTGTGCGTCCGTGATTGCCGTAGAGCTGCTCTCAGTCCAGTATCTCCCTGCTCATCTTTGTTTGTTTGATGCTTTCCAGCATTAGTCTCTGACACCATACCCCACGCTCATCCACGCACATACATTCACCACTGACTGAACTGACTACCACATGCACAATATGATCATTTTCTTGGTTGTAGTTATGTTGGCTTTAGGGCTGGGTCATGACACAAAGCATCTAGGATTAATGATAGACTTTGGGCGAGGATTTCAAGTTGTCGATGTTGCCTACACAGACCGGAAGCTTGTTCCGTCTTTTGTTGTTTTTTGCGGATGACAGTTGTCTATGTGGTTTCCTGGCCTCGTTGGCGCAGTAGGCAGCGCGTCAGTCTCATAATCTGAAGGTCGTGAGTTCAACCCTCACACGGGGCAGGTGTTTTAAAATACACAGGTAACACCGATGAATACATACGCTTAAAAGTAGAATTCCACAAGATTTGCATAACAATTTAAAAAACACAGCTGCTTCGAAACATTGTAGCAGGCGGCCCAAAGCTGCACAACAAGTAGAATCCGCGGTCAGGCTCTTCTGTCAATTGTTGTTTCTGAAGTCGAGAACCAACTCTAAAGCTGATTGGGTATTACTTATGTTGTAATTTGTTGCAACATAAGCATATCTAAGGACAGGATCTCAAGGCACAACTGGAGGTTCAGAATATCTGGTTTGGGGACCTCGGAATTGCTTCTCTGCTCTTTGCAGATGATTCGGTTCCATTGGCTTCATCAGACTGTGACCGTCAGCACGCACTCGGGCTGTTTGCAGTTGAGCGCGAAGCAGTCGGGATATCCCCAGCTCACCTCCAAGCGCGCGTCCTTATTTCGATGCCAGAAAACAGTGGATTGCTCCCCCCGGGATTGGGAGTGTGTCGCTGCCCTAAGTGAAAGAGTTCAAGTATCTCCCAGTTTTGTTCAAGAGTGAGGATAAAATAGAGCGTGAGATCGACGGGCAGATTGGTACAGCCTCAGCAGTAGTGCAGGCATTGTACTGGGCCGTTGGGGTGAAGGAGATTCTCTCTGCCAAGGAAAAATATTCAATCTTCCAGTCAATCTACATTCCGAGCATCACCTATGGTCATGAACTTCAGGTAGTGATGAAAAGAATGAGATTACGGATGCAAGCGACCAAAAGTACTTTCCTCTGTAGGGTGACTTGGCTCGCCCTTAGAGATGGGGTAAGGTGCTCAGACAACTGGATGGAACCTCAGAGTAGAGTGACTACTCCTTCACTTCAAAATGAGCTAGTTGAGGTAGTTCAGACTTCTGATAAGGACATCCCCTGGTAGATCTTCTTTTGAGTTTGTTTTTAGGGCACGCCCTCCTGGTAGAAGACCCGGGAAAGGCCCACAACACCCCGGAGAGATTCTATATCTCATCTGGCTTGGGAAGGAGGAGCGGCAAATTGTTGGCAAGTAGAGGGATGTCTGGATTACCTTGCTTTGTCCGCTACCACTACAACCTGACCTGGATACGCCAAAGAAAATGGATGGGTTCAGGGATGGATGTCTACAGCTGAACTTGTATGTGGAAAAACGACCATGACACCAGCATTCATTGGACACTGCTTCATCATTGGTTGTGCGTCCGTGATTGCCGTAGAGCTGCTCTCAGTCCAGTATCTCCCTGCTCATCTTTGTTTGTTTGATGCTGTCCAGCATTAGTCTCTGACACCATACCCCACGCTCATCCACGCACACACATTCACACACATTCACCACTGACTGAACTGACTACCACATGCACAATATGATCATTTTCTTGGTTGTAGTTATGTTGGCTTTAGGGTTGGGTCATGACACAAAGCATCTAGGATTAATGATAGACTTTGGGCGAGGATTTCAAGTTGTCGATGTTGCCTACACAGACCGGAAGCTTGTTCCGTCTTTTGTTGTTTTTTGCGGATGACAGCTGTCTATGTGGTTTCCGGGCCTCGTTGGCGCAGTAGGCAGCGTGTCAGTCTCATAATCTTCCGGTCAATCTACATTCCGAGCATCACCTATGGTCATGAACTTCAGGTAGTGATGAAAAGAATGAGATTACGGATGCAAGCGACCAAAAGTACTTTCCTCTGTAGGGTGACTTGGCTCGCCCTTAGAGATGGGGTAAGGTGCTCAGACAACTGGATGGAACCTCAGAGTAGAGTGACTACTCCTTCACTTCAAAATGAGCTAGTTGAGGTAGTTCAGACTTCTGATAAGGACATCCCCTGGTAGATCTTCTTTTGAGTTTGTTTTTAGGGCACGCCCTCCTGGTAGAAGACCCGGGAAAGGCCCACAACACCCCGGAGAGATTCTATATCTCATCTGGCTTGGGAAGGAGGAGCGGCAAATTGTTGGCAAGTAGAGGGATGTCTGGATTACCTTGCTTTGTCCGCTACCACTACAACCTGACCTGGATACGCCAAAGAAAATGGATGGGTTCAGGGATGGATGTCTACAGCTGAACTTGTATGTGGAAAAACGACCATGACACCAGCATTCATTGGACACTGCTTCATCATTGGTTGTGCGTCCGTGATTGCCGTAGAGCTGCTCTCAGTCCAGTATCTCCCTGCTCATCTTTGTTTGTTTGATGCTTTCCAGCATTAGTCTCTGACACCATACCCCACGCTCATCCACGCACACACATTCACCACTGACTGAACTGACTACCACATGCACAATATGATCATTTTCTTGGTTGTAGTTATGTTGGCTTTAGGGCTGGGTCATGACACAAAGCATCTAGGATTAATGATAGACTTTGGGCGAGGATTTCAAGTTGTCGATGTTGCCTACACAGACCGGAAGCTTGTTCCGTCTTTTGTTGTTTTTTGCGGATGACAGTTGTCTATGTGGTTTCCTGGCCTCGTTGGCGCAGTAGGCAACGTGTCAGTCTCATAATCTTCCGGTCAATCTACATTCCGAGCATCACCTATGGTCATGAACTTCATGTAGTGATGAAAAGAATGAGATTACGGATGCAAGCGACCAAAAGTACTTTCCTCTGTAGGGTGACTTGGCTCGCCCTTAGAGATGGGGTAAGGTGCTCAGACAACTGGATGGAACCTCAGAGTAGAGTTACTACTCCTTCACTTCAAAATGAGCTAGTTGAGGTAGTTCAGACTTCTGATAAGGACATCCCTTGGTAGATCTTCTTTTGAGTTTGTTTTTAGGGCACGCCCTCCTGGTAGAAGACCCGGGAAAGGCCCACAACACCCCGGAGAGATTCTATATCTCATCTGGCTTGGGAAGGAGGAGCGGCAAATTGTTGGCAAGTAGAGGGATGTCTGGATTACCTTGCTTTGTCCGCTACCACTAGAACCTGACCTGGATACGCCAAAGAAAATGGATGGGTTCAGGGATGGATGTCTACAGCTGAACTTGTATGTGGAAAAACGACCATGACACCAGCATTCATTGGACACTGCTTCATCATTGGTTGTGCGTCCGTGATTGCCGTAGAGCTGCTCTCAGTCCAGTATCTCCCTGCTCATCTTTGTTTGTTTGATGCTTTCCAGCATTAGTCTCTGACACCATACCCCACGCTCATCCACGCACACACATTCACCACTGACTGAACTGACTACCACATGCACAATATGATCATTTTCTTGGTTGTAGTTATGTTGGCTTTAGGGCTGGGTCATGACACAAAGCATCTAGGATTAATGATAGACTTTGGGCGAGGATTTCAAGTTGTCGATGTTGCCTACACAGACCGGAAGCTTGTTCCGTCTTTTGTTGTTTTTTGCGGATGACAGTTGTCTATGTGGTTTCCTGGCCTCGTTGGCGCAGTAGGCAGCGCGTCAGTCTCATAATCTTCCGGTCAATCTACATTCCGAGCATCACCTATGGTCATGAACTTCAGGTAGTGATGAAAAGAATGAGATTACGGATGCAAGCGACCAAAAGTACTTTCCTCTGTAGGGTGACTTGGCTCGCCCTTAGAGATGGGGTAAGGTGCTCAGACAACTGGATGGAACCTCAGAGTAGAGTGACTACTCCTTCACTTCAAAATGAGCTAGTTGAGGTAGTTCAGACTTCTGATAAGGACATCCCCTGGTAGATCTTCTTTTGAGTTTGTTTTTAGGGCACGCCCTCCTGGTAGAAGACCCGGGAAAGGCCCACAACACCCCGGAGAGATTCTATATCTCATCTGGCTTGGGAAGGAGGAGCGGCAAATTGTTGGCAAGTAGAGGGATGTCTGGATTACCTTGCTTTGTCCGCTACCACTACAACCTGACCTGGATACGCCAAAGAAAATGGATGGGTTCAGGGATGGATGTCTACAGCTGAACTTGTATGTGGAAAAACGACCATGACACCAGCATTCATTGGACACTGCTTCATCATTGGTTGTGCGTCCGTGATTGCCGTAGAGCTGCTCTCAGTCCAGTATCTCCCTGCTCATCTTTGTTTGTTTGATGCTGTCCAGCATTAGTCTCTGACACCATACCCCACGCTCATCCACGCACACACATTCACCACTGACTGAACTGACTACCACATGCACAATATGATCATTTTCTTGGTTGGAGTTATGTTGGCTTTAGGGCTGGGTCATGACACAAAGCATCTAGGATTAATGATAGACTTTGGGCGAGGATTTCAAGTTGTCGATGTTGCCTACACAGACCGGAAGCTTGTTCCGTCTTTTGTTGTTTTTTGCGGATGACAGTTGTCTATGTGGTTTCCTGGCCTCGTTGGCGCAGTAGGCAGCGCGTCAGTCTCATAATCTTCCGGTCAATCTACATTCCGAGCATCACCTATGGTCATGAACTTCAGGTAGTGATGAAAAGAATGAGATTACGGATGCAAGCGACCAAAAGTACTTTCCTCTGTAGGGTGACTTGGCTCGCCCTTAGAGATGGGGTAAGGTGCTCAGACAACTGGATGGAACCTCAGAGTAGAGTGACTACTCCTTCACTTCAAAATGAGCTAGTTGAGGTAGTTCAGACTTCTGATAAGGACATCCCCTGGTAGATCTTCTTTTGAGTTTGTTTTTAGGGCACGCCCTCCTGGTAGAAGACCCGGGAAAGGCCCACAACACCCCGGAGAGATTCTATATCTCATCTGGCTTGGGAAGGAGGAGCGGCAAATTGTTGGCAAGTAGAGGGATGTCTGGATTTCCTTGCTTTGTCCGCTACCACTACAACCTGACCTGGATACGCCAAAGAAAATGGATGGGTTCAGGGATGGATGTCTACAGCTGAACTTGTATGTGGAAAAACGACCATGACACCAGCATTCATTGGACACTGCTTCATCATTGGTTGTGCGTCCGTGATTGCCGTAGAGCTGCTCTCAGTCCAGTATCTCCCTGCTCATCTTTGTTTGTTTGATGCTTTCCAGCATTAGTCTCTGACACCATACCCCACGCTCATCCACGCACATACATTCACCACTGACTGAACTGACTACCACATGCACAATATGATCATTTTCTTGGTTGTAGTTATGTTGGCTTTAGGGCTGGGTCATGACACAAAGCATCTAGGATTAATGATAGACTTTGGGCGAGGATTTCAAGTTGTCGATGTTGCCTACACAGACCGGAAGCTTGTTCCGTCTTTTGTTGTTTTTTGCGGATGACAGTTGTCTATGTGGTTTCCTGGCCTTGTTGGCGCAGTAGGCAGCGCGTCAGTCTCATAATCTGAAGGTCGTGAGTTCAACCCTCACACGGGGCAGGTGTTTTAAAATACACAGGTAACACCGATGAATACATACGCTTAAAAGTAGAATTCCACAAGATTTGCATAACAATTTAAAAAACACAGCTGCTTCGAAACATTGTAGCAGGCGGCCCAAAGCTGCACAACAAGTAGAATCCGCGGTCAGGCTCTTCTGTCAATTGTTGTTTCTGAAGTCGAGAACCAACTCTAAAGCTGATTGGGTATTACTTATGTTGTAATTTGTTGCAACATAAGCATATCTAAGGACAGGATCTCAAGGCACAACTGGAGGTTCAGAATATCTGGTTTGGGGACCTCGGAATTGCTTCTCTGCTCTTTGCAGATGATTCGGTTCCATTGGCTTCATCAGACTGTGACCGTCAGCACGCACTCGGGCTGTTTGCAGTTGAGCGCGAAGCAGTCGGGATATCCCCAGCTCACCTCCAAGCGCGCGTCCTTATTTCGATGCCAGAAAACAGTGGATTGCTCCCCCCGGGGTTGGGAGTGTGTCGCTGCCCTAAGTGAAAGAGTTCAAGTATCTCCCAGTTTTGTTCAAGAGTGAGGATAAAATAGAGCGTGAGATCGACGGGCAGATTGGTACAGCCTCAGCAGTAGTGCAGGCATTGTACTGGGCCGTTGGGGTGAAGGAGATTCTCTCTGCCAAGGAAAAATATTCAATCTTCCAGTCAATCTACATTCCGAGCATCACCTATGGTCATGAACTTCAGGTAGTGATGAAAAGAATGAGATTACGGATGCAAGCGACCAAAAGTACTTTCCTCTGTAGGGTGACTTGGCTCGCCCTTAGAGATGGGGTAAGGTGCTCAGACAACTGGATGGAACCTCAGAGTAGAGTGACTACTCCTTCACTTCAAAATGAGCTAGTTGAGGTAGTTCAGACTTCTGATAAGGACATCCCCTGGTAGATCTTCTTTTGAGTTTGTTTTTAGGGCACGCCCTCCTGGTAGAAGACCCGGGAAAGGCCCACAACACCCCGGAGAGATTCTATATCTCATCTGGCTTGGGAAGGAGGAGCGGCAAATTGTTGGCAAGTAGAGGGATGTCTGGATTACCTTGCTTTGTCCGCTACCACTACAACCTGACCTGGATACGCCAAAGAAAATGGATGGGTTCAGGGATGGATGTCTACAGCTGAACTTGTATGTGGAAAAACGACCATGACACCAGCATTCATTGGACACTGCTTCATCATTGGTTGTGCGTCCGTGATTGCCGTAGAGCTGCTCTCAGTCCAGTATCTCCCTGCTCATCTTTGTTTGTTTGATGCTGTCCAGCATTAGTCTCTGACACCATACCCCACGCTCATCCACGCACACACATTCACCACTGACTGAACTGACTACCACATGCACAATATGATCATTTTCTTGGTTGTAGTTATGTTGGCTTTAGGGCTGGGTCATGACACAAAGCATCTAGGATTAATGATAGACTTTGGGCGAGGATTTCAAGTTGTCGATGTTGCCTACACAGACCGGAAGCTTGTTCCGTCTTTTGTTGTTTTTTGCGGATGACAGTTGTCTATGTGGTTTCCTGGCCTCGTTTTGCTCCCTGTCACCTGTCAGTCGAGCTAGGCCGTCAAATGAGAGCCAATCAAATCGCGTATCGCTACCAAGAATTCTACCAAGAATTGACCAATCACATGTCGCCCTGCTACCAAGAATTCCGAGAGCCAATCACCTGCCCCCGTTGGCTACCAAGATATGACCAATCGCAAGCGGTATCGCTACCAAGATATGTGAAGAAAGCCCGCCCCCTTATTTGAACGTCAAGGATTTCAAGCGCCGCTACGACGTTCAGAACGACATCATTTGCACTACTTACAGTAAGTTCCTTGCCACTGTATTGTTTACAAATGTTAATATCATATCGTTATGTGGAGTTAAGATGTGGTACGCTAACGATGCTAGCTGTCGAACACCCTAACGTTAATTCTGAACATTTCATTCATTCGCGTTGTATGTAACCTAGCGGACATTAACTGTAAACTAATGACTGTAACATTAACAGACGGACAATTATCCGTGTATTATTAGCTAGCCGTTCACGACGACGCTTTATTTAAGCCCGCTTACGTTACGTTGTAAGCTTGTTTGCATAGGAAGTTATACTGTACTAAACGGGCTGGCGACTTGTTTACACTGTAGTTATACAGTACTAACGTTAACGTCGGTATAACAAAATGGCCGTGTCATAGTCATACAGTTTACCAACGTAACATTTGCTTTTATTTTTTATTTAGATAAGTCGATATGTTTTGATTGCTTGATGAATATGCTAATTTATTCTATTCTGTAGTAAAGTTTACAAACGCTATGAATTTAACGATGACATTAAAAAGAAGATAAAAGCATATTAAACAAATACATACTGAATAGATACATAATATCGTGTATAACAGAATACAGAAAAATATATTTGTATGGCAGATACGATGTTAAAGTTGAAATAATTGTGTGTTTCATTCATATTTTAATTTTGTTTATGTGCTTTCATTTTCACTGTTATAGGTTTGCAACTTTGGAAAGTAATTACTCACACTGTCACAGTCATTTCACGAGAAAAGGTAAAAAAATATTTTTTCCAACTTTATGGGTAACAGTGTATACACAAACATACATTCATGTCTCTACACATGCATATACGCATACTTCTACTTCCACTTCCACTTACATACACACCTCCACACATGCATGCATCCACCCTTCCATCCATACATTACTGAGATAGGCTATGAGTGAGAATTCTACCAATACATGATAAAGTGTTTGCAGTAAGAGATCAGACCAAGCATATTTTAACTGTTTATGTTTGTTTTTCAACCATGCAGAATGGATCCTAAATTCAGAAAGAGGGGTAATGGTCTTGCCAGCCTCTTTGATTCTGAGGATGCCAAGAGAGTCAAAGGGCAGCAAAGGCCATGGGCCCGAGCTCTGTCTCCAGATCAAGTCAGGGAGTCAGCCAGGCTGGCTGTTCTGAGTCACGGTGGAGACCCACAAAATGAGCAGCATCTTCTGGGCCAACATCAGCTGCAATTTGGAATTTTCAGGGGGCAAACATTTCAGTGGTTGGCTGAGAATGCGCTGGGGTATGCTGGGTATGTGCTGGCATCAATGTCAGAGGAATCGGGAGACTCTGACTCACATAACCTCATCCTCAACAAAAGATCTTTGTCAAGGTACATTTCTTCCTATCCTGAGGGACGTTATGCCATTCAGGTAAAGGTGGAGGCGAGATCCTCCAAAAGTCAGGGCAAACCAGCCAGCTCGACACAGTCTACCTCATCCCAACCATCCACCTCATCCCAACCATCCACCTCATCGCAACCATCCACCTCATCCCAACCATCCACCTCATCGCAACCATCCACCTCATTTCGTCCGTCCTCGGTGCCTGTAGCCTCCCTGCGGTCATTGTTAACAGGGAAAGGTGTGTCTCAGCAGAGCATCCACAAGTCTGTCACAAGGCTGTTTGTGACACCAAAGTTTCTGCCAAGTAAGTATACAATAAGAAAAAGGATTTTGTGTAACATGGAGTTGTAGATGTTTTCATATCTGTAATGTATTGTGTTTGGATGTCATTCTTTTTAGCTGTTCCTGCTCTGTCCCCTGCTGGATCCACCAAGGACACAGTGCCCACAAATACAGTTCCCAGTAAGCAAGAGCCCACTGACAGCGAGCTTCTGGTGGCTGTTCAAGAGGTGGAGTCACACATGCCACGTATGTATTTTTTATGAAATACTTGCACACAATTTTGTCTATATGTTTATCTATTATACTTGTTTTTAAATTAATGCTACGTGATTACAGCCATGCATGTAATCTGTATTTAGCTTTCATACATACAAACATATTTGTTTTCTTTTCTATCCATTTTAAAAATGATGGCTGTGTCTTTTGGAACTACTTTTTTGTAATTAATTTAAGAGCCATCACTCCTGATATCCTTAAATGTTTTTAGTCTCTTTAATCCACAAATTCTCTTGGCATTTTCATAAAATGTAAAGAATTAAAACCATTAACTATATTGTTATAATACTAAATATCTTTATAGATGTCTTCGTAAAAAGTTCTTCTCTTCAAAATTAGGAGACTCTGGTTATATAAATTAATTTATTCCTTCATTCTCTCATATCTGTATAACAGAGAACCAAATTTGCCTGCCTGCTGGTTGGATCCCTGCCTTGCTAGAGGTTGATCAGCGCTGGATTGCCAAGGCCCTGTTCCGATGGTCACGTTCAAATCAACCTGAGCTGAACGCGGAAAAGGTAAGTAAAATGTGGTGGTATCCACCTCGGCCATCACTGACCTCTGGTGCTATACCAGCAATGGAGCAGTTCTTTGGTCACCCCCTTTTCCTGTGGATGCCGAGGAAGTTTTGGCGTGTGCGACTGCTCTGTCCACACCCAGACTGTGGCAAGTCAGAGCTTACCTCTGCTGGATTACATCAGAGAGTAAGGCGGGTGATTGGTGTCAGCAGCTCTTACTTCTTGGCATCTGAATATCTTGCCTGTAAGAGCTGCAAAAGGAAGGTGATTAGTTGGAGCCATGCCATCGTCTCCCAGCTAGATATAGGCCACCGCATCCAGTTCCCATGTCTCCTGACGCACAAGCTAGGATGTGACATGCAGGTAGTGCGCCTCATGCGCCAGCGGGGTTTAGGCAACAGCAGCAGCCAGCTTCAGAAGCAGCTGGAGGAGCAGCATGCGGAGAGCTGGCTTGGGAAACAAATTCAGTTTCTCACTGAGTACAGGGGTGTTTCCCATGCTATCTCTTCGAGCCTGATTTCACCAGTCCCGCTGGGGGACTTGCCAGCTATGCCTGCAGTGGCTAAACATCGCTGGCTGATGCAGGTGTATGCCCAGGATGTCCTTAGCCGGCTGGATGAAGTGAAGGCCTCTATCACATCACTCTTTGGCCAGGTACTTAAGATGGACTCCACAAAAAAAATTGTGAGGAAGTTGGCAGGTCAGGCCCGGTCTACAGCTGCTTGGGCCACCAACATTGGCAACGAACATGGGCATGTGATCATGTCCGTTCTCACAGCCAGTGAGGGCTGGGGCCTGATGAAGATGGCAGAGGGTCTTGTGAGGCGTTACAAGGACGCAGGGGTGCCGGCTCCAGAGATCCTATATGTGGACCGTGACTGCTGTGGTAACTCACACCTTCACAAAATCTTTGGGGCATGGCCGGCCATGAGGATTCAGTTGGATGTATGGCACTTTATGAGGAGGTTTGCCACCGGATGCACAACTGATTCCCATGCGCTTTACACCAGCTTCATGGCCCAGCTAACCCGTTGCATTTTTGTGTGGGATGACGGTGACCTGCAGAGACTCAGGGCAGCCAAGCGGGCAGAGCTGGAGGCAAGTCACATGCGTCCCACAGAGGGAGATGTGACACGTATTATCACCAAGGCAGAGATGCAGTTTCATTGCAGGAGGACCGTTCGTGAAAGCAGGGAGATGGAAGCCATGCTTAAGGAGTTAATCGAGGCATATGATGGAGAGAGAGGCTGCAACACTCTCGGTGTGCCTCTGATCAACTCCGCAAGGATGGCGGAAATCTGGAAGGCCCAGTGTAAGCACATCCCCTGCCTCCAGGACCCTCCAGGTTTCCAGCTGTACACACAGACTGGGACACTGAAGAAGGGTGGTCACGTGCTTCCAACGTACCGGTGTGCCAGAGGTTCGACTTCACTGGAGAATTTTCATCTGCACATGAACAGATTTATCCCAGGTAAACAGTGCACATTGTTAGGTTTCCATGTTAGGTGTAAAATAATATTCATTAAATTGTTTAATATGTTTGCATACATGAAATCACAATGTAAATATTTCACACTTTTTAAAGGAACCCTGGCAAGTGACACCTTTTTCCAGGCCTATCTGGTTGATGGTCTTGCCAGGTGGAACGAGGACAGGACCATGACAGCAGAGGGGATCGGAGGGCCACACTCCTACAGCGGCCTTCTTAGGCATGCAGCCAACCAGCTGTCAGAGGAGGTGCTTGGTCGAAAACTGGTGGATTACAAAGTCCCAAGGAAATACACCGGTATGCACATAATTCATTATTAGTAATATATTTAAGGCAGGTACATATCTTTGTCAGTATGTAATGAGGCTTATTTTATTGTTTCAGGAGAGCTTATAGGTATTGAATACCTATACAGCCAAAACAACGTTGTCATGGAGGACTACAAGTTGGCCCTGACAACTCTTGAGACAGAGGACATCACTGTGGCAGAAGGAGACTCTCTTTTGGAGCCATTTAGTATGGAGGATCCAACTGTACCCACCCTGGACACAATTTGGCCCCCACAGCAATGCACTCCATCAGCTCCGTCTCCATCCAATACACCTCCAGCTGCTGCAGCTGTTCGCAGTAGCACTACACTACCTGCATCTACTGCAACTGCGACTGCACTGCCTAGAGCCACTAGAGGCAAGTTTTTATTGAATGTTTAAAGGTTCCAATAATAATGATTTATGTAAAACATATTTAGTTGCTGTCTTTTTAAAGAGGCGACAACAATAGTCATCTAATTTGCTGACCAGCTGTTTATCTGGTGTCCTTCCCAAAGCAGCTGTTCCTGTGTGCCCCAGAGTTCGTGAGGACAGTGGGAGACCTGCTGGATCTGATCCCAGCCTTGGTCCCCAGCTCCAAACCGACACTCAAACTTCCCGGGATGGAGCAATGCTCGGCACTCATCAAGGTCAGAGGTCAAAGCATGTCCTAATCAGACAGATGCATAGCAGTCTAAAACATATTGTTAGTGCATTCTTGTTCTATCCATTATGAAAATATATTAACATTACTGATGACTTAAACTGGAATCTCTCTTTGCTTAAATTGTGTTCTAATTTAGCTCCCCAGCAAGTTACTCCCAGCGTGGCAGAGGAACAGCCCTCAACATCATCATGCTCCACCAGTCATGATGTAGGTTTACATCCTTGATGGTGTTTTTAACCTCTGTTAAGTTGCATCTGTAATCACATCAAATTGACCTAATATATGCAAATACATTTTTTTAATCACTATTTTGCTAAATGTAGGACTCTGTTGGACCAGACAATATTGAGGGCTTCCAAGCTGTCCAGGACTTGATGGGTTACCTCTTCAAATTAAAAGATCACAGTCTCGCCCTGTCAAGAGAGGAGGCTGCTGAAATCATTGCCCTATGGGAGAGATTGTCAGAATATGACAAGAGACGTACAGTGTACCCTCCACGCCATCAAGACACAATCTCTAAAGGGAGATTCAGGGCCACAAAAAAAATTGTTGCGCCTGGTGTGGAGAGTACAAAGCGGTATGTATGCTTTTTTTGAGCAAGTATGACAATGCTACATGCTATAATATAATGTCTTTTATGAACACTAATGCTGCCATTACCTTTGCAGATGCTTTGCAGGAGGGAGAAGCCCAGCGCAGTGGCCTGACTGCAATCGTGTGTGTGAGGCACTTTTTGTTCAGCTCTGCGAGGAGTATAGAGGACCGAGGCGCATTGATGGAGTCAGGCACGAGCGTTGGAGCCTTGTCATCAGAGCATACCTTCACATCCGCCAGGTCATATTGAACAATGCCCTGGTGATGGAGAAGACCACCATCCAGCTCCCTGTCATGAACACTGCAACCATTGCCAGTTGGTGAGTAACCAAATATCTTTGCTCTGTGTTGATATGTTGCATTCTTATAATACACTATGGAATACAAACACATGTATACTTATACCTAATATACTTATATTTTAGGTACTGTAAACGTCAAAAGAAGCAGGAGAAGAGTGTACTGGAGCAAGGCATATGTACTCCAAAGACCACCAACGTGAGCCCAGAGAGCTTGCCTCTGGCTGTTGAGAGGAAAGGCAGACCCTGTGTCCCTACCAGCAGTGTCGCTAATCCCCACGTCTTTGTCCTGCCCGCTAACACTGCAGGTACAGCGCAGCTTAAAAAGCGACTGAACCTGCCAGTGGCTCCATCTGCTGGTCTTTGGCCACCTTTCCTTGCAGCTCTCGAGCCACGTCTTCAACCAGCTCCACAACCTCCCCAGGCTGGGCCACGACCTCTCTTGCCTGTGCCAAAACCTCTCCGGCCTCTGCGGCAATCTCCCCAGCCTGTCCCACAACCTCTCTGGCCTGTGCCACAATCTTTCCAGTCTGTGCCACAATCCCAGCAGCCCGTGGCACAACTCTTCTGGCCTGTACCACAATCTTCCCAGCCTGTGTCACAACCTCTCCTGCATGCACCACAACCTCTTCTCCCTCTGGTTCTTTCCAAACCTACTGCTGATGTTCCTTACACCACACAGCAGTACCAAAAGAAAAAGAGACTGGAAGAGGAGAGTGGCAATAGGAAGAGGAAGTACACAAAGAAGAGTGACACCATCACCTGCAAACAGTGTCGGAAGGAGCGGGACCCTGCCAACCACCAGCAATACTTTGGCAACTGGTACTGCCAAGCCACAGCCACAATGACTCTGGCAGAGTGGAGGGCTTCACTTGAAGCCCGCGGTTATGGCAAGAAGAAAGGTGCTCCACCTTGATAGTATCACTAATTGTATAGCCATTATAGACTTTTATATATATTTTATTATAGTAATATTAGTATCATAATAATCTATTCTATTTATTATATTATATTCAGTTGTGGTAATATATATAAGCTATTCTAGTAATAACAGTATTATTAATAATCTATTCTATTTGTTGTAATATTCAGTTATGGAACTGTGTGGGTGTATATATATATATATATATATATATATATATATGCGCTGTTCTGTTTTATATGTATATATTAATATATATTGCTAAGCTTTTCCGTTTATGTATAGACCGTTTCACTGGAATCGCAAATCTACTGTTGAATTGTTGTTTAAACGTGTATATATTTATTTATGTTGAACACTCACTAACTGCACTGATTTTATTACTGCACTGGTTGTTTTTATTTGTTTGTAATAAATTTTGTATTAACATGACTCAATACAATAAGTGTTGTCTTTCATTCAAATACAGTAAACATCATAGCATACAATAGTCCTTTATTAGTCCTATGCATGAAGGACCTGTGGTGTACCAAGGAGCCTGTCACTGATACTCCTGACAGCACATGGAGACATAAAAAACAAGTTAAATAACATTAATCACTTAATTACTTGATGATTGACTATTGCTTAATCAAAATGGTAAGCTTATATATTTTTATTTTACAATCAATGCTTGTGTTAGACAATATTTATGGTTTACATTAAAAGAAACTGGTAACGTACTTTTTATATGATTGTTAACTGTAAATAATTGTGCTAAACAAAATATTTGAATGTTAACGTACAGCACACAAGGTAAGTAAGCTTAAGCCTGTTATATTATAACGTTAACAGTCGTTAATTGTGATAACTAACTAACTAAATACTGAAATATACAAACAGCACACACTGCATAATTAATAACATTACTTATGCACATCTGACAATATTGAAATCAACTTTAATGTCAGTTTTATGAGTATTTGAAGGGATTAGCTGATTCTTTGAAAATATATGTTACTGTAGATCATAACCATCTATTTATATAGTTTGCCAAATTTGAGTTTTCGGAGAGACACCGGATTCGAAACGGGGACTGCAAGGGCATATCATGGTAAGCGTTACTATTTATAGCAATAGTAGCTCAAAAAACAGGTGTCACCTGTCAGTCGAGCTAGGCCGTCACATGAGAGCCAATCAAATCGCGTATCGCTACCCAGAATTCTACCAAGAATTGACCAATCAGATGTTGCCCTATTACCAAGAATTGCGAGAGCCAATCACCTGTCCCCATTGGCTACCAAGATATGACCAATCGCAAGCGGTATCGCTACCAAGATTTGTGAATAAGCCCACCCCCACCTTTGAACGTCAAGGATTTCGAGTGCCGCTACTTCGTTCGGAACTACATCTTTTGCACTATTTACTGTAAGTTCCTTGCCACTCTATTGTTGTAAAAATGTTAATATCATGTTGTTATGTGGAGTTAAGATGTGGTATACTAACGATGCTAGCTATCGAACACCCTAACGTTAATTATGAACATTTCATTCATTTGCGTTGTATGTAACCTAGCGGACATTAACTATAAACTAACGACTGTAACATTAACAGACGGACAATTCTCCATTTATTATTAGCTAGCCGTTCATGACGACGCTTTATTTAAGCCCACTTACGTTACGTTGTAAGCTTGTTTGCATAGGAAATTATACTGTTGTAAGCGGGCTGGCGACTTGTTTACACTGTAGTTATACAGTACTAACGTTAACGTCGGTATAACAAGATGGCCGTGTCATAGTCACACAGTTTACCAACTTAACATTTGCTTTTATTTTTTATTTAAATAAGTCAATATATTTTGATTGTTTGACGAATATGCTAATTTATTCTATTATGTAGTAAAGTATACAAACGCTAAGAATTTAATGATGACATTAAAAAGAAGATAAAAGCATATTAAACAAATACAAACAGAATAGATAGATAATATAGTATCTAACAGAATACAGAAAAATATATTTGTAAGGCAGATACAATGTTAAAGTTGAAATAATTTTGTGTTTAGACTCATTGATATTTTAATTTTGTTTATACGTGCTTTAATTTTCACTGTGATAGGTTTGCAACTTTGGAAAAGAATTAACCACATTGTCACAGTAATTTCACGAGAAAAGGTAAAAAAATATTTTATTCCAAATTCATGGGTAACAGTGTATACAAAAATATACATTCATGTCCCTACACATGCATAGACATATACTTCTACTTCCACTTACATACAAACCTCCACACATGCATGCATCCACCCTTCCATCCATACATTACTGAGATAGGCTATGAGTGAGAATTCTACCAATACATAATAAAGTGTTTGCAGGAAGAGATCAGGGGTCCGTTTCACAAAGCAGGTTCAACAAACTCTGAGTCTAACCCTGAACTCTGAGTTGATCTACTCTGAGATTGAAAACTCTGAGTTTTCAGTTCCAGAACAGCAGATTTGCATTAGGTAGATCAACACAGAGTAGTTTGACCTGGAGTTAAGCGCGTGCACCACAAGTAAAAAAAGACAGCATCAATGGAGCCCTGATTCAACGGGGAAGCGGAGCGCTACGCAACCACTGGAATTGGAAATATTAATGCGCTCATACGGAGAGTTTGAGCATGTTTTCGCCGCAAGTGTAACACCACTGCAGCAGCAAAAGAGAGGGAGAACATTCTGCTCGGGTCAGTGCGTAAGTTTAAACGTAGTGGCTGTGGCTGTTTTATATGATGTATAAAAAACTCCCATTTTCAAAAAAACGCAGCGCAACACATAATATCTGCTGGGATGTGAGAGCATAACTTTGGTTGTTAATGTAAGGACGGATGAGGCTGTGTATGTAAATGATGGACTTATATACCGGTAACCCAATTAAAAGCACACACTTTTGAACCTATGAATTGCAAGAAAAACTGGGATTATATTTAGGAAACGGTAAATCAAATACATTCAACTTGCACAAAAGATCCATTTCATTCATTTTGTAATTATGGCTGCAGTATATTAAGGACGTCTATGCGCGGTCTGATAATCATCTCCCCACGAATATTTAACTCTCTGTGCAGTAATGCTGCACCTTCATCCACGGGATCGTTATCAAAATGACATGCCATGGTAGTGAAATAGTCCCCACCTAATATAACTTCTAATGTAGGCCTACTGAATGATTTTATACGTTGTATAAAAAAACTCCCTTTTGCAAAAAAACGCAGCGCAACACAAAATATCTGCTGTGATATGAAACGGTTCCGCTCAAAAAGAGAATTGCCTGGAAATGCAAGAACACCTATAATCAATAGTTTGATAATCATCTCCCGACGAATATTTAATTCTCTGCGCAGTAATGCTGCAGCTTCATCCACGGGATCGTTATCAAAAGGACACGCCATGGTAGTGAAATAGTTGCTACCTAATATAACTTCTAATGTAGCCCTACTGACTGATTTTTGCAATGATTGCACGTGTGTATTTTTTATGAAATACTTGCACACAATTTTGTCTATATGTTTATCTATTATACTTGTTTTTAAATCAATGATACATGATTAGAGCCATGTATATAATCTGAATTTAGCATACATACATACAAACATATTTGTTTTCTTTTCTATCCATTTTAAAAATTATGGCTGTGTCTTTTGGAACTACTTTTTTGTAATTAATTTAAGAGCCATCACTCTCAAGTCTCAAGTCTCTTTAATCCACAAATTCTCTTGGCATTTTCATAAAAAGTAAAGAATTAAAACCATTAACTATATTGTTATAATACTAAATATCTTTATAGATGTCTTCTTAAAAAGTTCTTCTCTTCAAAATTAGGAGACTCCGGTCATGTAAATTAATTTATTCCTTCATTCTCTCTCTAGAGGTTGATCAGCGCTGGATTTCCAAGGCCCTGTTCCGATGGTCACGCTCAAATCAACCTGAGCTGAACACTGAAAAGGTAGACAAAATGTGGTGGTATCCACCTCGGCCATCACTGACCTCTGGTGCTATACCAGCATTGGAGCAGTTCTTTGGTCATCCCCTTTTCCTGTTGATGCCGAGGAAATTTTGGCGTGTGCGGCTGCTCTGTCCACACCCAGACTTTGGCAAGTCAGAGCTTACCTCTGCTGGACTACATCAGAGAGTAAGGCGGGTGATTGGTGTCAGCAGCTCTTACTTCTTGGCATCTGAATATCTTGCCTGTAAGAGCTGCAAGAATATGTGATCAGTTGGAGCCTTGCCATCGTCTCCCAGCTAGATATAGGCCACCGCATCCAGTTCCAATGTCTCCTGACGCACAAGCTAGGATGTGACATGCAGGTAGTGCGCCTCATGCGCCAGCGGGGTTTAGGCAACAGCAGCAGCCAGCTTCAGAAGCAGCTGGAGGAGCAGCATGCAGAGAGCTGGCTTGGGAAACAAATTCAGTTTCTCACTGAGTACAGGGGAGTTGCACATGCTATCTCCTCTAGCCTGATTTCACCAGTCCCGCTGGGGGACTTGCCAGCTATGCCTGCAGTGGCTAAACATCGCTGGCTGATGCAGGTGTATGCCCAGGATGTCCTCAGCCGGCTGGATGAAGTGAAGGCCTCTATCACATCACTCTTTGGCTAGGTACTGAAGATGGACTCGCCCCGTCTACAGCTGCTTGGGCCACCAACATTGGCAACGAACATGGGCATGTGATCATGTCCGTTCTCACAGCCAGTGAGGGCTGGGGCCTGATGAAGATGGTAGAGGGTCTTGTGAGGTGCTACAAGGACGCAGAGGGGCCACCTCCAGAGATCCTATATGTGGACCGCGACTGCTGTGGGAACTCACACCTTCACAAAATCTTTGGGGCATGGCCGGCAATGAGGATTCAGTTGGATGAATGGCACTTTTCGAGGAGATTTGCCACCGGATGCACAACTGATTCCCATGCGCTTTACACCAGCTTCATGGTCCAGCTAACCAGATGCATTTTTGTGTGGGATGACGGTGACCTGCAGCGACTCAGGGCAGCCAAACGGGCAGAGCTGGAGGCAAGTCACATGCGTCCCACAGAAGGAGATGTGACACGAATAATCACCAAGGCAGAGATGCAGCTTCATTGCAGGAGGACCGTCCGTGAAAGCAGGGAGATGGAGTTAATCAAGGCATATGAGAGAGAGGCTGCAACACTCTCGGTGTGCCTCTGATCAACTCCGAAAGGATGGCGGAAATCTGGAAGGCCCAGCGTAAGCATATCCCCTACCTCCAGGACCCTCCAAGTTTCCATTCGTACACACAGACTGGGACACTGAAGAAGGGTGGTCATGTGCTTCCAACGTACCGGTGTGCCAGAGGTTCGACCTCACTGGAGAATTTTCATCTGCACATGAACAGATTCATCCCAGGTAAACAGTGCAAATTGTTAGGTTTCCATGTTAGGTGTAAAATAATATTTATTAATTTGTTTAATATGTTTGCGTGTATGAAATCACAATGTTAATTTTTTATATTTTTATTTTTTAAAGGAACCCTGACAATTGAAGCCTTTTTCCAGGCTTACCTGGTTGATGGTCTTGCCAGGTGGAACGAGGACAGGACCATGACAGCAGAGGGGATAGGAGGGCCACACTCCAACAGTGGCCTTCTTAGGCAGGCAGCCAACCAGCTGTCAGAGGAGGTGCTTGGTCGAAAACTGGTGGAGTACAAAGTCCCACGGAAATACACCGGTATGCACATAATTTATTATTATTAATAGATTTAAGCCAGATACATATCTTTGTCAGTATGTAATGAGGCATATTTTACTGTTTCAGGAGAGCTTATAGGTAATCAAAATGGTAAGCTTATATATTTCAATAAATGCTTATGATAGACAATATTTATGGTTTACATTAAAAGAAACTGGTAACATACATTTTATATGATTGTTAATAGTAAATAATTGTGCTAAAAAAAATATTTGAATGTTACCATACTGTCACGCCACGGGGAGTTCTGTCATGTCTTTATGTTTTTGTCTTGTGCATTTCCTGTTTTATTTTGAAAGATAACTCCTCTCGTTCCAGGTCACTTGCCTTTTCTCTTGTGTCACCGGTCTGACTTAATTCCCTGATTCCTTGATTGTTTTCATCTGTGGTTCCCCTTCCTTCATGTCCGTGTCTTTTCCCCTGTCCCGTTGCCAGATTATTTCGCACCTTGTGTTGAATGAATCCAGCGTTTTTCCACAGTCTTGTTCGTGCCATGGAGTTCATTGTTTCCACGTTACTTTGTTTTTTGTCATTCCTCCTGTACGGAGCGTCATAGTTTAGGGCCAGTTGTTCAAAGGTAATCCGATCGGATTTTGGTTATCGGATTGGATCAAATCTTGAAAATGGGTTGTTCAAAGGGGAAAGAAGGATTCTGAAATCAGATTAGATCACGGAATCCAATCCTAGATGGAATCTGGATCAAATCTTCACTTTGTGTTGTTCAAAGTGTTTCAGTAGGATTTGGATAACTTTGATCCAAAAAAACAGGATTATCCTGATCCCAGCAGGAGGTAGGATTTCAAGGTGGATTTCGGGAAGAAAATGTAGTAAACAGTAAATATGGTAAAATAATACATTTGTATCATTTAGTGTATATACTTTTATTTATATTTTGCACTTGTTTAACCATTAAAGTGATAAAGTAAATAAAGTACACATAGGCTACCAAATAAGCCTTTCAGTATAGTAAAGTCAAAATAAAATTAAATAAAAATGATCTTGTGAAAACAATGAAACAATCCCCCAAATTTCAATAACAAACAAAAATAATATTCAAATTTTCTGTCATCACTGTATAATAATTTCAAACAAACAATCATCACAGATGAAAATAATGTCTAACAATGGCATCCCTTTCTACACGTCCAGTCAGTCTCTCATTCTGACAGAAAGCCAGAGGTTGGTCTGGTTCTTCAGCAGTCATAGGAGCTGAGAAAAGAGGCTTGAAGCGTCCTTTGCCAAATAATAATGATGATGATGCCTATCAATCACTTCTCAAACGAGAAACTGAAAGAGCAGAAGCAAAGATCCTCCTAGCAGAGGAACAAATCAAGCTGACCAAACTGCAGCAAACCAAAGTGAAACTTCAGATCCGCCTCCTAAAAGCAGGGCTTGAAAATGCTGGTCTCTCCTCCTCAAATGACGAACCCTAAACATTCTTCTTTTTTAATTTTTTTATTTAAGACCTTTTTTAAAATACCCACAATGTATTTGCATATTTGTTTTGTATTTGTTGTGGCTCAGATGAGGGGTCATAAAAGAAATTATGAATGGAAGTGGATGTTTGTTATATTTATGTTTTGTCTCAAAATGAAAAAACACTTACAGGTACCCCATGTTGGCTCTTCTACCTGTTGTTCTTTACATAGCTGTAGCCCACTGATATGTTGTCCCATTTAGAACACTGGCAATCCGGATCTAGTAATCTTGAAAACTTTGTATCTTGATCAGAGTGATCCAATCCAATGCTGCTTTGAAAAACCGGCATAAAAGTAAGAAGTATTACCTGATCCTGGATAGCAAAAAATGGGATTTCCAAATCCTGATAATTTTGATCCAGATTAAATGTTTTGAACAACTGGCCCTTAAAGATTAATTTGTTAACTTTGCCTTTTTGTTTTTTCCTTCTGGACAGAGTGACTTCGTGACCACATCAGAGAGTAAGGCGGGTGATTTGTGTCAGCAGCTCTTACTTCTTGGCATCTGAATATCTTGCCTGTAAGAGCTGCAAAAGAAAGGTGATCAGTTGGAGCCATGCCATCGTCTCCGAACTAGATATAGGCCACCGCATCCAATTCCCATGTCTCCTGACGCACAAGCTAGGATGTGACTGATAGAGGCCTTCACTTCCTCCAGCCTGCTGAGGACATCCTGGGCATATAACTGCATCAGCCAGTGATGTTTAGCCACTGCAGGCATAGCTGACAAGTCCAGCGGGACTGGTGAAATCAGGCTAGAGGAGATAGCATGTGCAACTCCTCTGTACTCAGTGAGAAACTGAATTTGGTTCCCAAGCCAGCTCTCTGCATGCCGCTCCTCCAGCTGCTTCTGAAGCTGGCTGCTGCTGTTGCCACTGAAGATGGACTTCACAAAAGAAATTGTGAGGAAGCTGGCAGGTCAGGCCCGGTCTACAGCTGCTTGGGCCACCAACATTGGCAACAAACATGGGCATGTGATCATGTCCGTTCTCACAACCAGTGAGGGCAGGGGCCTGATGAAGATAGTAGAGGGTCTTGTGTTACAAAGACAAAGGGGTGCCACCTCCAGAGATCCTATATGTGGACCACGACTGCTGTGGGAACTCACACCTTCTCAAAATCTTTGGGGCATGGCCGGCCATGAGGATCCAGTTGGATGTATGGCACTTTACGAGGAGTTTTAGTCCTGGATGCAAAACTGATTCCCATGCGCTTTACACCAGCTTCATGGCCCAGCTTACCCGATGCATTTTTGTGTTGGATGACAGTGACTTGCAGCGACTCAGGGCAATCAAACGGGCAAAGATGGACGCAAGTAACATGCGTCCCACAGAAGGAGATGTGACACGAATTATCACCAGGGCAGAGATGCAGCTTCATTGCAGGAGGACCGTCCTTGAAAGCAGGGAGATGGAAGCCATGCTTAAGAAGTTAATCAAGGCATAGGATGGAGAGAGAGGCTGCAACACTCTCGGTGTGCCTCTGATCAACTCTGCAAGGATAGCGGAAATCTGGAAGGCCCAGCGTAAACATATACCCTGCCTTCAGGTCCCTCCAGGTTTCCAGCTGTACACACAGACTGGGGCACTGTGGTCATGTGTTTCTAATGTACCGGTGTGCCAGAGGTTCTATCTCACTGGAGAATTTTCATCTGCAGATGAACAGATTCATCCCAGGTAAACAGTGCACATTGTTAGGTTTCCATGTTAGATGTAAAATAATATTTATTAAATTTTTTAATATGTTTGCATGCATGGAATCCCAATGTAAATATTTCATATTTTTTAAAGGAACCCTGTCAAGTGACACCTTTTTCCTGGCCTACCTGGTTGATGGTCTTGCCAGGTGGAACAAGGACAGGACCATGACAGCAGAGGGGATAGGAGGGCCAAACTCGTACAGTGACCTTCTTAGGCATTCAGCCAACCAGCTGTCAGAGGAGGTGCTTGGGCGAAAAATGGTGGAGTACAAAGTCCTACGGAAATACACCGGTATCCACATAATTCATTATTAGTAATAGATTTAAGGCAGGTACATATCTTAGTCAGTATGTAATGAGGCTTATTTTAATGTTTCAGGAGAGCTTATAGGTATTGAATACCTATACAGCCAATACAAAATTGTCATGGATGACTACAAGTTTGCCCTGACAACTCTTGAAACAGAGGATATCACTGTGGCAGAAGGAGACTCTCTTTTGGAGCCATTTGATATGGAGGATCCAGCTGTTCCCATCCTGGACACAATTTGGCCCCCACAGCAATGCACTCCATCAGCTCCTTCTCCATCAAATACACCTCCAGCTGCTGCAGCTGTTCGCAGTAGCACTACACCAACTGCACCTACTGCAATTGCGACTGCATTGCCTAGAGCACCACTGGAGGAACCTTCCGGTTCCTTTACTGTTGCCACTAGTGGTAAATTTTAATTGAATGTTTAAAGGTTCCAATACTTGATTTTTGTAAAACATTTTTAGATTGGCGGCTGTCTTTTTATAGTCTTTTTATCTGGTATCCTTCCAAAACAGCTGTTCCTGTGTGCCCCCGAGTTCGTGAGGACAGTGGCAGACCTGCTGGATATGATCCCAGCCTTGGTTCGCAGCCCCAAACCGACACTCAAACTTCCCGGGATGGAGCAATGCTGGGCACTCATCAAGGTCAGAGGTCCAAGCATGTCCTAATCATCGATGATGCATCGCAGTCTAAAAAATATTGTTAGTGAATTCTTGTTTCATCCATTATGAAAATATATTACCATAACTGATAACTGAAACTGGAATCTCTCTTTGGTTAAATTGTGTTCTAATTTAGCTCCACAGCAAGACACTGCCAGCGTGGCAGAGGAACAGCCTTTACATTTTTAACCTCTGTCGAGTTGCATCTGTAATAACATCAAATTGACATAATATATGCAAATATATTTTTTTTAATCACTATTTAGTTTAATGTAGGACTCTGTTGGACAAGACAATATTGAGGACTTTCAAGCTGTCCAGGACTTGATGGGTTATTTATTCAAATAAAAAGACCACAGTCTTGCCCTGTCAAGAGAGGAGGCTGCTCAAATCATTGCCCTATGGGAGCATTTGTCAGAATATGATAAAATATGGATTCAGGGCCACACAAAAAAATGTTGCACCTGGTATGGAGAGTACAAAAAGGTGTGTATGCTTTCTTGAGCAAGTCTGACAATGCTACGAGCTATAATATAATGTCTTTTATGAACACTAATGCTGCCAATACCTTTGCAGATGCTTTGGAGGGAGAAGCCCAGCGCAGTGGCCTGACTGCAATCGTGTGTGTGAGGCACTTTTTGTTCAGCTCTGCGAGGAGTATAGAGGACCCAGGCGCGAGCGTTGGAGCCTTGTCACCAGAGCATACCTTCACATCCGCCAGGTCATATTGAACAATGCCATGGTGATGGAGAAGAACACCATCCAGATCCCTGTCACCATTGCAACCATTGCCAGTTGGTGTGTAACCGAATATCTTTGCTATGTTCTGTGTTGATATATTGCATTCTTAATACACTATGGTATACAAACACATAGGTACTGTAAACGTCAAAAAAAGCAGGAGAAGAGTGTACTGGAGCAAGGCCTATCTACTCCAAGGACCACAAACGTGAGCTCAGAGAGCTTGCCTCTTGCTGTTGAGAGGAAAGACAGACCCTGTGTCCCTACCAGCAGTTTGGCAGACCCCCATATATTTGTCCTGCCTGCTAACACTGCAGGCACAGCACAGCGACTGAACCTGCCAGTTGCTCCATCTGCTAGTCTTTGGCCGCCTTTCCTTGCAGCTCTCGAGCCACGTCTTCAATCAGCTCCATAACCTCCCAAGGCTGTGCCACAACCTCTCTGGCCTGTGCTACAATCTCTGCAGCTTGTTTCACAACCTCTCCTGCCTGCACCACAACCTCTTCTCCCTCTGGTTCTTTCCAAACCCACGGCTGATGTGACTTACACCACACAGCAGTACCAAAAGAAAAAGAGACTGGAAGAGGAGAGTGGCAATAGGAAGAGGAAGTACACTAAGAAGAGTGACACCATCACCTGCAAACAGTGTCAGAAGGAGCTGGACCATGCCACCTACCAGCAGTACTTTGGTAATTGGTACAGCCTAGCCACAGCCACTATGATTCTGGCAGAGTGGAGGGCTTCACTTGAAGCCCAGGGTTATGGCAGAAAGAAAGATGCTCCACCTTGATAATTTCACTTATTGTATTCCATTATATACTATTACCGTATTTTCTGCACTATAAGGCGCACCCAGCAACCTTCCCATTTCTCAAAAGCCGACAGTGCGCCTTATAATTCGGTGCGCCTTATATATCGACCAATATTGAGCCACAACAGGTCTCACAACTACGGTAAGCAGCCGCCGACTCTATTTTCCCCCGTAGAAGAAGTAACGCGCGGCGCATGTTGAGATACATGACTGCGCGAAGCGTGCCGTTTCATCTCCATTTGTGTGTTTGTGTAAAGACCCCAAAATGGCTCCTATTAAGAGACACGCTTACGACACAGAGTTTAAACTCAAGGCGATTAGTCACGCAGTAGAACACGGGAATAGAGCAGCAGTGAGAGAGTTTAACATTAACGAATCAATGGTGCGGAAGTGGAGGAAGCAACAACCATCTGACTGTTTTGTTGGCATTCCCTTTAGCGCAGCTTCATCTTATGCAGGGATGTCAAATTCAAGTACATCAGAGGGCCAAAAAAACAAATCTGCTACAAGCCGAGGGCCGGACTGGTTCAATGTGTATTAAAACATATTAAAATGATTGCATATAACCTATTGAACCAAGACCTAACACAGTGTACCATATTTTATTTAATAATTAAATGAATAATCCAATATTTTTGTATGGCTCTGTCAGTAATTTCAAGTGAAAACATTTTTCAACAGGCTCACAGACAAAAACAAACCTTTCCTTCAAAAAGAAAACACATGTCCTTTACATTAAATGAATAAAGCAATATTTTCTTATGACCTTAGTTATTTCAAGGAAAACATTTTCAACAGGCAAACAGCAAAAAAGAAAATGTCCTTCAAAAATAAAATATGTTCCTTAATATCAAGATAAAGACACACAGCTTTGCCTTTTACCTTTCGTGAACATGTACTCTGCCTCCCACTTAGCTTGAAACACCCTGTCCTCATTGTCCACCTTCCGTTTAGCCATTATCGGGGAGGGGGGTTGCTGAAAGTTGACATCTGCCCTGAATGCTGATTAATAATGAAGCCGAGGCGGCCCACTTGCGTCGATGCAGTGAGTTCGCGGGCTACCGTTGCATTGTGGGTAATGGCGTTTTGGTGCGTGAAAAACGCCAGCAGGCGGCTGTGGCGTGCTGGCCGGTTCTAATACTAATCAAATATCATCCCGAGGGGCAAGATAATTCATCAAGATCTGTCCCGCGGGCCTTGACTTTGACACCCATGATCTATTGGGTGCATAACGTAACCCCAGCCTCGACTGTAGCTTCTATTCTATAAGCCTTATAATACGGTGCGCCTTATATATGAAAAAAGTTTCAAAATAAGCCATTCATTGAAGGTGCGCCTTATAATGTGGTGCTCCTTATAGTGCCGAAAATACGGTGTATATATTCTATTCTAGTTATATTAGTATTAACAATAATCTATCCTATTTATTATAATATATTCAGTTGTGGTACTATATATAAGCTATTCTAGTAATAATAGTATTATTAATAATCTATTCTATTTGTTGTTGTATTCAGTTATTGTACTGTGTGTGTGTGTGTGTATATATATGCGCTGTTCTGTTTTATACGTATATTTTAATGTATATTGCTAAGCTTTTCTGTTTCTGTATAGACCGTTTCACTGGAATTGCAAATTGACTGTTGAATTGTTGTTTAAATGTGTAAATATTTATTACGTGGAACACTCACTAATTGCACTGATTTTATTACTGCATTGGTTTTTATTTGTTTGTAATACATTTTGTATTAACATGACTCAATACAATAAGTGTTGTCTTTCATTCAAATACAGTAAACATCATAGTATACAATAGTCCTTTATTAGTTCCATGCATGAAGGACCTGTGGTGTACCAAGGAGCCTGTCACTGAAGGAGCTGCCCACTTCTGACAGCACGTGGAGACATAAAAAAACAAGTTAAATAACATTAATCACTTAATTACTTGATGATTGACTATTGCTTAATCAAAATGGTAAGCTTAAATATTTTTATTTTACTATCAATGCTTGTGTTAGACAATATTTTTGGTTTACATTAAAAGAAACTGGTAACATACTTTTTATATGAGTGTTTACAGTCAATAATTGTGCTAAACAAAATATTTGAATGTTAACATAAAGCACACGTCAGTAAGCTTAAACATGTTATATTATAACGTTAACAGTCATAAATTGTGATTAACTAAATACTTAAATGTACAAACAGCACACACTTTGCATTTCTTCATGTTTTTAACTTCTGTCGAGTTGCATCTGTAATAATGTCAAATAGAAGTCATATTTGCAAATACATTTTTTAGTTATCGTAAAAACTATCAACCAATCGCCTAGTTGAAGAGGAGCTAGAATTATAGTTGATTCAAATTTCCTTCGGTCAACTAGATCCGTACTTTATGAATGTATACTTATGTATGTCAATATTAATGAACCCAAATACAACCAAGTATTAGGGATGAGTGACTACAGTATTATCAGATCAGTTTACCACATGAATGGTAAACGTACTCATACTCGTAATAGTATCCGTACTCGGAATGTACGGGTCTAACCCGGAAGTGGGTTGGATTTAACCAGGAAGTGGATGGAGTTGTCTTGAAATGGCCAGGGCTTTAACCAGTATTAATTATTTTAAGCATGCAATTGATATGGTTGATCAGTAATAGTTATATTTATTGCTGATTACAGAACTATTTCCAGGACAGCATCAGCATTGAGCTTCAGATCAATGGTTTTGATTACGACAGCAAACAAACTATTCACACAAGTTTACAACAATGAATACAACACATGAATGTAATGAACAGAGTTTTCATACTCAGTTTATTTTTTTAACTTTAATTTGTTTTTTTATCACTCTTTTTATTTTTTTTATTCTTTTTCATGTTGAGTGAGTAAGAGAGAGAGAGAGAGACAGAGAGGGAGTGTATGTGTGTGCAGCTGAATAAATTTTTAATATTTATACCTCTACTACCTTTTTTATGGAATACAGCAAGACAGTTTTAGACACTCGGTTAAAAAAAGAAAAAGAAAACAAATCTCCGACAATCAGAGTCCCATTCTGCCAAGCAGCAGGTCTGAACAAACCCAGGTTTACAAAACGCTGCTGTTAATAAGTGAGTACAAACCAAAGTGAAAACAAACCTGAAGTTGAAGAAACTTAAAAGTTGAAGGAAAAGACCCGCGAGTGTGAGTGACTGTGTGAGAGAGCAGGTGTGTGTGTGTGTGTGTGTGTGTGTGTGTGTGTGTGTGTGTAGTGGAGGGGGACACAGCAGTTGAGTGCCGTTGTGACAAACATATCACAGAAGGCAGACACAGTCCGCTAATGAGGATCTTCATTTCACTTATTACTCAGATTATACCTGACTCTGCAAAAGTGCTTTATTCAGCCCATCTCTACTAAGTATTTAAGTAAAACCTATAAAAGTATATTCGTCATGACACTGAAAATTTAAGAGTAGACAGGACAACTGATGTCTTTTTTTATTATATCAAAAACTATGTCAACTTTTGAAAACCTCTTTGGAAGCCCAGCTCTTTTAGGTTGCTCAGTTGCAGGTCTTGCTGAACATACCTAAAAACAATTTGGGGCATTGTATCCTATCTCATTTCCTGACTGTGAAAGGCCAGGGTTAGCTTTGTGCTGTAAAACATTAAGGCTACAGAGCAGGGATAGAGGGACACAAGGTATTGACATCTGGATTAAATTGTATTGCAGGTCCTTCCAGGTCACTGTGTGTGACTCACCTTCCCATGGGCAAAGTAGGAGTGTTTGAAAGAGAACTAAAAAGGTTACATATACCTATGGAGATCACTGCCTTATTTAACTTAATATTATGCTAAACACACACACACACTTATTTAAGATTTTTTTTCTGACAAAATGTATGAAATTTTGTAGCTCTCACGCATCAAAACATAAAAACAAAACTGCCTTTACATCACAGATGATATGTATGGGTTATCACTAACCGGGAGAATACTTTCCTGAAAGGAGGTAAAGTAAGCCTTAACTCAGTATAGTTCCTATGTTGTTGTGTTGCTTGAATTGTTTTATTTGATGCTACAGGCTAACAGCCGCTGTTGTCTTTCCCAATTAACTCACATTTCATTATGTGAAAAGACACTGAAACTGTGTAGTAATTGTATGGCAGTGATAAATAATGCTCCCGGAACTTCAGCGGCATCCTCTTGCATTAACACATCGCACTGGAACAGCATGTCTCACCACTTTCAAGAGATGCTAGTAATCTCCTTAAGCAACTACAATTTTAATGTAAAAACAGAGAAAATGATCTTGAAAAACTAAAACAGAATATAACACAGATTCCATAGATAAGGCCCCATAGATGTTTATTGATTTCCATATTATTCATATCTGAAATATCCTGTTATGCTATTCTAACAATTTAAAATGGTTTCATACTGTATATACTTAAAGTAGTGCTATTGGATTTTACCGTGCACAGCTGATCGTAGCCACTTGTGATTCCACCAGTGTTTCAGAAACATCACAGAGGTGGATGTCCATTCTGCTCCTTTAAAAGTATGCTGTAACAGATTGGCGGTAGACCCAGATGCAGTACACAACACTTTGGATTTAATTGATAATGTCCTTTAATGTTTACCACAGACAAAAGCACAGGGAGGCAGAAAACAATGGTAAAAACACTAGCACAGGCAAAATCTCCGGGGGAACACGCAATGAAGGAAAGTCAGGCAGTGTCAGCAACACCAAAGCAGTCAAAAGATTAGTACTGGAGAGTCTTGCATGGGAGGGTGAAGAACAACCTGGCAGGGAGTGTGTGGAAAGCTGGTGTCTAAATAGTGGCTTGTTAAAGAGAATCAAGTATGAGCAGTTGGTTGTAATTGTACTGATTGCAGCAAAGGGGAGCGGGGCGTGGCCTAATCTGGAGAGCGGGAAAATCAGGGTGAATGGAAAACTACTGACTGAGGGCAGAATGACAGGGTAAGCAGAAAAAAGAGGGTGACCTGTCATGCAGAAATGTGACATACCTCCTTGTCTATTGCTGAAAGAGTCCCAGCACATTTCACAGACCAGATTGAGCCGGGCAGTACAGACAGGATGCGGAAGCGCCACGAAGCACCATGATATGTATATTCTCAGGTGAGCAATAGCCTGACTGCCTACACCATTTCCCATTTGCATTTCTCCATGCCGATCAACAAGCGATTCTGCTCCTCTGGTCTAACTATCGTAGAGCTGTCGGGCAGCACTTTGGGCCACTTCTGCCTCCTGTTTGAACCCTTTACCCCATTAGGGTCTGCAGTGACCATTTAGACCGGTATGACTACTGCCCACCAAAGAGGAGAAGAAATTGTCCTGAATAAAAAATGCTGTTCCAAGTTTCGAAAAAAGCTGCTGCAGACAGAGCAGAGTTAGTTCAATGCTATTAGCTAAAGTTAGTTAGTTGACCTGGCATTAGTAGCCTACATACAAGAGCATGGCAGGGTAACGGCATCTTCTCCATCTTTCCAAAATGTAGTCAAATACTAAAAAACACTCTAAGCCTGTCATCAGCAAAAACAAGCAAGTTATCAATGCCCTTTTCAATTATTTAGCACTCTTGCTCAATACTGGACCTTTTCCAAAAATGGTAAAGCTTAAAAAATATTTAAATTCCCCTTTAAGTAGTTGCATATTTTTTAGATAAATTATGTTGCTAGATGTCACTAAACTACATGAATTTTCCTTTTGTCTACTCTAGTAGTTTAAACAGGGACATACTGTACGTGGGAGAAGTATGGGAGTAGTAGTATTAGTAGCTACTAGGAATAGTGCTAATGGTACTAGCAGCTGTAAAAGTGACAGTAAAAACAGCTGCTGTAAAGCAACACATGTATAACCAGTTTCCTGCTGTTTGAATTTGAATTACCTACACTGTAAAACCGGATAAGTTGAGTTTACTTAAAAGATTTTAGGAAACTGGTTGCCCTAAAATAATTGAGTAATGTTTGATAAAAATTTGAGTGAATTTAACTTAAAAAAATGAGTGGACGGCATTGTTATTTTGAGTTCAATACACTTAATACCAAGTTTGTTTAACTTAAAATCATAAGTAATATCAATTGCTTTGCCCCTTCATTCCACTGAAAACTTAAAGTTAAGTGCACTAACCTCTAATATGATTAAACTTAAAAACATTAGCAATATCAATTGCTTTACATATTTATTCTACTTAAAACTTTAAGCTGAATACGCTGACCTCCAAGTTGATTTACCTAAAAAATTCCTTTGCACAAATACTCCACTGTCAGAGGAGTAAAATAAAAACTGTTTAATAAAAAAAATAAACTATACAAATTAAATTAAGAAAATAAAAAGCAAAAAATCAAGAGTATATTCTTGTCTACATGTTTTATTTAACTTGTAAACATGTTAACAAACAAAAGAGGTTTGCGATCACAAAATCACACAGGACATGAATCCGGATAGCATTAAACTACAAAACCAATGCCAATGCTATACAAAATAGGTAGCAATAGGAATTAACCTAGATCAGTGCTAATAACACAGATCATACACCAGTCAGCATGGTATCAAATTACAAAATCAGTGGCAATGCATAAAAACTTACATATCAAACAGTGCCAACAGTAAACATGGTATTTTTAAAGTGCAACATTACAAATAATAAAGCACTCAGATCCAGAGCAGTGGTATTGGTATTCAGAATCTTGTTCTAAACACATAGCTGATTCTTCAAAGATTAAATTTTGGGTTTCAGCTCACTTCTGCCCAAGTTGAGCCTGACCTGCTAAATAAAGTGAAAGGTGCTTTTCATGTACTCCTGTGAATCAGGATGGCATTAACTACAAAATCAAATCCAATGCAACAGGAATGAAACTAGCTAATATACCTGAATCATACACCAATCAGCCTGGATTAAATTACAAAATCAGTGCCAATGCCATAAAACATACTGTAGCTAGAAATAGTAATGGAACCAAACTGCTAGATCAGTGCTAATAGCATGAATCATACAACATTCAGGATGGAATCACCCAGCAATATCAGTGGCAATGCATAAAAAAACTTGCATATCAAACAGTGCCAACAGTAAACATAGTACTTTTAGTGCAGCATGCACTCTAATCCAGAGCAGTGGTTTAAGTATTCAGACTCCTGTTTTAGACAGAAAGTTGATTCTTTAAAGATTTAATTTTGGGTTTCAGCTCACCTCTGCCCAGGTTTAGCATGACCTGTTGAATAAAGTGGAAGGTGCTTTTTATGCACTTGGGGTAATCCAAGTGCAAGGCATATATAAGTCCAAAAAGGACACAGGAAGCCTGTGGCAGGTTGGCCAGCTCCTCCATTACCACACCCTTCCAAGACGATGCTAACTCTCGATGGGTTGAGTTGAGGATGTTCATCAATGCAGAGGATCCCCACTGAAGTTGCATCCTAACATTTTATTAACCTTTATTTATACAGGTAAAATCTCATTGAGACCCAGGGTCTCATTTGCAAGAGAAACCTGTTCAGGTCGGCAGCAGCAAAACACAAAGTTACAGACTAACTGAACACACAGGAGACACAACACAGAACAAACAGTAAAACAGTAAAATATTACAGTACAAAGTGCAAAGGGCAAAGAACAAGATAAGTTCAAGTTAAATTATGTACAAGTGCAGACCCCCACAGACTGTCTCAACAGCCTTCCTACAAGCAGTTTGAAGTCCCCTAAAGAAGTAAAGCTCGACAGCTTCAGCCTCTGCTGGAGCTGGTTCCAGGTCGCAGGCGCAGCGTAGGAAAAAGCCTTCTTGCCAAGCTCAGTACGGACTGACGGGACGGCAAACGAGATGTAGTCCAGGGACCGGAGGCAGCGATGGGACTGTTTCCGTACCAGATACATTGACAAATAAGATGGGAGCAGTCCGATAATGGATTTATAGACAAATAAATACCAGTGAGTGGTTCTGCGCATGGAGAGTGAAGACCAGTTTGTGAGAGAGTACAATGTACAGTGATGTGTGAGTGGTTTACAGCAAGTTATGAATCTCAAGGCCCCGTGATATGCGGCATCCAGTAGTTGCAGGGAGTGAGCAGAGGCATTTATATATACAACATCCCCATAATCCAGGAGTGGCAAGAAAGTGGCCGCAACAATAAGTTTCCTGGCTTTAAAAGAGAAACAGGCTCTATTTCTGAAGAAAAACCCCATTTTTAACCTCAATGTCTTCAGTAACTGGTCAACATGACATTTAAAAGAAAGGCTATCATCCACTGTGATGCCTAGATATTTGTAAGTGGCCACAGACTCAATGGGGATACCCTGAGCAGACATAATTCTGGGTAGAACAGCAGGTACCTTCCTTTTATTAAAAAAGAACAACTTGGTTTTACCTGCATTTAGAACTAGCCTTAGATGTAATAATTGTGCCTGAATGGTGTCAAAAGCAGACTGCAAGTCAGTGAACACCTGGGGTCCGTTTCACAAAGCAGGTTAAAAAAACTCTGAGTTTAACCCTGAACTCTGAGTTGATCTACTCTGAGATAGAAAACTCTGAGTTTTCGGTTCCAGAACAGCAGATTTGCGTTAGGTTGATCAACTCAGAGTAGTTTGACCTGGAGTTAAGCGCGTGCACCACAAGTAAAAAAAGACAGCATCAATGGAGCCCTGATTCGACGAGTCACCATGGCAACGGGGAAGCGAAGGGCTACGCTACAACTGGAATTGGAAATATTAATGCGCTCATACGGTGAGTTTGAGCAGGTTTACACCGCTGCAGCAGCAAAAGAGAGGGAGACGGTGCGGGAGAACATTGCGGCTCGGGTCAGTGCATAAGTTTAAATGTTGTCCTGTTGCAATCACAGTAATATCACAGGGGAAACTGCTTGAGCGGGAGCCTATTAATTTATTTCATTTAAGTGCAACCCCGCGGGGGAGAAGCGCACTTGGCAGCAGCTTAAGATGAAACACACAGGTATTCAAACAGGTAAAACATCGGCAAAATCTCATGGTGACGCCTCATTTTGAGCATGTTTTACATGGTAAAGTAAATATTACCGTAAGTGGCTGTTTTTTATACAACATATAAATGTTGTATAAAAAACTCCCATTTGCAAAAAAACGCAGCGCAACACACAATATCTGCTGTGATATGAGAGCATTATAGGTGATATTCTGGATCAGAAGGCTGTTGTTTCCACCTATAGGAGTAGTTTATATACCGGTAACCCAACTAAAAGCAGACACTTTTGAACCTATGAATTGCAAGAAAAGCTGGGATTATATTTAGGAAACGCTGAGTCAAATACATTCAACTTGCTCAAAAGATCCATTTCATTCATTTTTTAATTATGGCTGCAGTATATTAAGGACGTCTATGCGCAATCTGATAATCATCTCCTGACGAATATTTAATTCTCTGCGCAGTAATGCGCCACCTTCATCCACGGGATCGTTATCAAAAGGACATGCCATGGTAGTGGAAATATTCACCACCTAATATAACTTCTAATATAGGCCTACTGAATGATTTTTATACGTTGTACACAAAAACTCCCTTTTGCAAAAAAACGCAGCGCAACACAGAATATCTGCTGTGATATGAAACGGTACCGCTCAAAAAGAGAATTGCCTGGAAATGCAAGAACATCTATAATCAATAGTTTGATAATCATCTCCCGACGAATATTTAATTCTCTGCGCACTAATTCTGCACCTTCATCCACGGGATCATTATCAAAAGGACATGCCATGGTAGTGAAATAGTCGCCACCTAATATAACTTCTAATGTCTGATTTTTGCAATGATTTTCTGAAAAAACAGACGGAACTATACTACGCCAAAATTCGTCCGCTGACTGAATGAATGAGGAAATCAAACACCGTGTGTGGCTGAAAGAGGGCGGAGACAGAGAGAAACTCAAGGTTTTCTGAGAAAAACCTGGTCCCGACCAGGTTAGTTTCAGAGAGCATGTTACCATGGTAACTGACCGAGAGGTTAAGTTACCTCTCTTTGTGAAACAGGCTAGAGTTACCCCTCTGTCTCTGGTTTGAGTTACCTCCCTTTGTGAAACGGAAAACTCAGAGTTTCCCTCATTTCAGAGTTAACAGACTCAGAGTTTTCAATAAACCTGCTTTGTGAAACAGGCCCCAGGTCAACAGAAGATGCACAACAATAGACAACGGTGTCGTCAGCATAAAGATGTACAGATGCATTCATATTTTGTCCCACCTCATTAATATAGATGGTAAAGAGAGTTGGTCCTAAGACAGAACTTTGCGGCACACCGTTTACAGTGTTTAGGAACTCGGAGTAAAGGCCATCAGACTGCACACACTGTTTACGGTTGGAAAGGTAGTTAGAAAACCAGCCAACTGCATGGTCTAACAGTCCAATGGTGGTGAGTCGCTGACTCAAAATCCTGTGATCGACTGTATCAAATGCCTTTGAAAGATCAATAAAAAGAGCTGCGCAATATTTCTTGGCATGCATGGCTACCAACATATAATTTAACACCTTAATGGCAGCAGTTGCAGTACTATGCTGTTTCCTAAAGCCAGATTGAAAAGGAGATAAAATATTGTTCAGGCTCAGGTAATCCTTGACCTGGTCATTCACCAGCCTTTCAAGTACTTTTGCTAAAATAGAGAGCTTAGAGATGGGTCTGTAATTATCCAATAAAGTGCGGTCACCCCCTTTCAGGAGAGGGAGCACATAGGAGGTTTTCACACTTCAGGAATAATGTTGCTCTGGATAGAAAGATTAAAAATGTGAGATACCGGTTGAGCTATAATGTGCGCTGACAAACGTAAGAAGTAAGGGGGGAGGTTATCTGGACCTGCTGATTTTTGAGGGTCTAGGTCTTTTAAGGCTATAAGAACCTCTTTAACAGAGAAGGGGGAGAAAGAGAAATCCTGGCTACCTGTGGCAGGGCTGGCGAGGGACTGAGTAGGTGGGTTAACATCACAAGAGGAATCAAACAAGGAGCTGGAGGCTATGAAATGTTTGTTAAAATAGTTTAGCATCTCAGATTTGTCGGATATAGGCACGGAGTCAACAACAATATTGGGAGGCAGCTCTGAAGAGCAGGTATTGGCTGAAAGAGATTTTATGGTATGCCAAAATTTCCTGGGGTCGTTCAAGTTGTCTGTGGTCTGTGACAAATAGTACTCTCGTTTAGCTACCCTAATAGCGCTGGTGCAGCTGTTACGTGCTTGCCGAAAAAGTAGCCAGTCCGACTCAAGCCCAGACTTCCTTGCATTGGCCCAGAGCTGATTTCTCTTGTGTAAGAGACCCGTAAGTTCAGCAGTGAACCAGGGGCTCTCCCGTCCCTTCACTCTGAACCGACGAAGAGGAGCATGTTTGTTCATAAAATACCTAAAACTGCCATAAAAATATTCCCAAGCAAGATTTAAATCATCAATTAGTAAAATACGATCCCAATTAAAATGATAAAGATCATGAAGAAAAGCTTGTTCAACAAGGTTCTTCAGACTTGCTAAGTTGTGCTCTAGCTGCTTTCCTAAATCACAGATATCATTCTCACTAGCTTCTTCACTAACTCCTTCCAACTCTGCCATGTCATCAGCATGTGATATTTGCTCTTGTGCACTAACCTGATCATGACCTTCATAATCACAACCAATTTCTGACTTGAACCTCTTCCAGCTGTGTTCCTTGTGTGTTTTACTCTTGTGTGCTTTGAACGTGGGATAGACACTGCTTTCAAAGTCACAGTCTTTATAAGGGAAACTGACTTTATGGTTGACTTTTAAGTGTGCGTTATGCAGGTGACCAAAGTAGTCAGTTTCAGTACAAGACTCAGCAAACCCACACGACAGACAACAAAACTTAACTGGTACATCTACAGTTGGTTGCTGTTCTGAAGTTTTGGTGTGAAGGCGGGATAAGTGTTCTCTTAGTGCATTGAGTGATCGGAATGTACACAGACATTCCTGGTGTAAACATGGAAATGGTTCTGTTCTTGCATAGCTCCCATGTTTTAGTCTATAATGCTTAAATAGCTGTGCTCTCTTTTCGCAGATGAAAGGGCAGTACTTACACTTCCACAACATGTCTTCTGGAGACCTGCAACATAATAAAAAATAAAAAAACATGAGACAGGGAAGTAATGTTAGATTATCCTGTACAATCTATCTGTATTTTGAGACTCTTAATTCTGGATAGTGATAAAACTGTATAATTCCATTTGTTTGACGTTCACTTCTTAAAAAGTAACGTTACTTTGTGGAAGTAAAGAGGGCAACATCACAGCCTGGTCACATGAATACAGTTAGCATTTGACAGGTGATTTACTAACAATTAATATCACTTACTTTGAGTGAAAAAAAACACAATGTCGAATTAGCGTGGCTTTGAAATACAGGAGCTTCAAATATCTGTTTAAGCAACCTCTTTAACGGTTTTGAGCGCGCGCAGGGGGGGGGGGTGTAAGTACGTAAAACATCGTTTTCACTGCTTACAGATAACATTAGCTACTAAATCTACGTGTGTCTTACAAGAGAAAAATGTACGTTCATTTTTTTTACACTGTTAGCCAAATGTCTCTTAACATTAGCACGTTTTGCTAGGCACAGTTTAGCTAATAAAACATTGCTGCTCCAACAGTCATTGGAGCTAGTACTAACTTTAAATCAAAAGCCACCATAGAGTAAAACGCGTCGCTCACTCACCAGATTCAGTTGTCCTGTCGCCGTCTTTTGAAACAGTTGAAAGAACGCACAGAAGTGATATGACGCAACATGCCTTCACGGTCATTTGGCTGCATTCATGTGGTGTCAGAATAATCTGGTAAATTAATTTCCTACTGCCAAAAATCACACGAACACTGATAGGCTACAGTAAATGTCTGCCCATGTACAGTAAATTAGTACAGTAGATTAGTGAGTTATTTACTCGCATGAATCCTGGTATCAAGGCAATATTTTTGTGATTCAAGGTATTGTGGAGTCTACCTGTAGAATACAACAACAAGTCTGGAATCAAATCAGTGATATAAAGCTTAAACAAAGTTTCTGGATAGTTGATAACAGCATGAATTATCAGCAGAAACGGCTAACCATCTTTTTTTAAATGTTTTTGACCATTAATACCTAAAACATCTTCTTTGTAGTATCCACAAAGTGGAAAAATTACCTCGGGAACACCAAACCTTCCTATACTACTTGAATGCAGCAAGAATTTAAGGGGCATGGTCATGACCAAGTTAAATTTTTCAGTCCACTTAACTTAAAGTTACTCATTCATGACATAACTATAAAGTGTAAGTATATTCAACTTCAAATTAGTAGACTGCGCTTAAATTTGATAGTTATACAATCAAACTTAAATTTTCTATGTACTTTGAAATTGATTGTTTGAGTAGATATTACATCCGGGCTTACAGTGTAACAGCAACAAAAGAGTGAAATACTTTTCTTTCATCATCCTCTCATTCCCTTATCCAGTCAATAATTGGTTCTCCCAAGGTGACCCTGGGTCCGTTTCACAAAGCAGGTTCAACAAACTCTGAGTCTAACCCTGAACTCTGAGTTGATCTACTCTGAGATAGGAAACTCTGAGTTTTCGGTTCCAGAACAGCAGATTTGCGTTAGGTTGATCAACTCAGAGTAGTTTGACCTGGAGTTAAGCGCGTGCACCACAAGTAAAAAAAAAGACAGCATCAATGGAGCCCTGATTCGACGAGTCACCATAGCAACGGGGAAGCGGAGGGCTACGCTACAACTGGAAATGGAAATATTAATGCGCTCATATGGTGAGTTTGAGCAGGTTTACACCACTGCTGCAGCAAAAGAGAGGGACGGTGCGGGAGAACATTGCTGCTCGGGTCAGTGCACAAGTTTAAATGTAGTCCTGTTGCAATCACAGTAATATCACAGGGGGAACTGCTTGAGTGGGAGCCTATTAGTTTATTTCATTTAAGTGAATGAGAAGCGCACTTGGCAGCAGCTTAAGATGAAACATAAAAACATTGTTCAAACAGGTAAAACATCGGCACAATCTCATGGTGACGCCTCATTTTGAGCATGTTTTACATGGTAAAGTAAATATTACCGTAAGTGGCTGTTTTATATGTTGTATAAAAAACTCCCATTTGCAAAAAAACGCAGCGCAACTCACAATATCTGCTGGGATATGAGAGCATGACTGGTTGTTAATGTTGGAAATGTAAGGACGGATGAGATGGACTGTGACGTGAAACGGTGTTGTGCGTATTCAGCACCCCTGCCGTGAAATTCACCCCTTCGCATTATAGATGAAATTCTGGATCAGAAGGCTATATAGGAGTAGTTTATATACCGGTAACCCAATTAAAAGCACACACTTTTGAACCTATGAATTGCAAGAAAAGCTGGGATTATATTTAGGAAACGCTGAGTCAAATACATTCAACTTGCTTAAAAGATCCATTTCATTCATTTTGTAATAATGGCTGCAGTATATTAAGGACGTCAATGCGTGGTCTGATCATCTCCCGACGAATATTTAATTCTCTGTGCAGTAATGCTGCACCTTCATCCACGGGATCGTTAAAAAAAAGGACATGCCATGGTAGTGGAAATATTCACCACCTAATATAACTTCTAATGTAGGCCTACTGAATGATTTTTATACATTGTATAAAAAAACTCCCTTTTGCAAAAAAAATGCAGCGCAACACAGAATAACTGCTGTGATATAAAACGGTACCACTCAAAAAGAGAATTGCCTGGAAATGCAAGAACATCTATAATCAATAGTTTGATAATCATCTCCCGACGAATATTTAATTCTCTGCGCAGTAATGCTGCACTTTCATCCACGGGATCGTTATCAAAAGGACATGCCATGGTAGTGAAATAGTTGCCACCTAATATAACTTCTAATGTAGGCCTACTGACTGATTTTTGCAATGATTTTCTGAAAACAGACGACAGAACTATACTACGCCAAAACTCGCCCGCTGACTGAATGAATGAGGAAATCAAACACCGTGTGTGGCTGAAAGAGAGCGGAGACAGAGAGAAACTCAAGGTTTTCTGAGAAAAACCTGGTCCCGACCAGGTTAGTTTCAGAGAGCATGTTACCATGGTAACTGACCGAGAGGTTAAGTTACCTCTCTTTGTGAAACAGGCTAGAGTTACCCCTCTGTCTCTGGTTTGAGTTACCTCCCTTTGTGAAACGGAAAACTCAGAGTTTCCCTCATTTTCAGGGTTAACAGACTTTTCACTAAACCTGCTTTGTGAAACAGGCCCCCTGTCTTCCTTGCACTCCTTCCTCCTTTACTCACCCTCCCTCTTTCCATCACATACTTCCCTAATACTCTGTCAGTCAGAAAAGAGCCTGTCGGAAACAAGACTGAGAGGTGCGCGCATGTGTGGGCATTGGCTGGTGTTTGTGTGTCCACTGTGCACACGGTTTGCATGAATATGAGGAGGAGAGCAGTCAAGAGGCAACTAGAGAGGAAAACACAGTGACAGGAGATAGGAGCAAAACAAAGTGAGGAGGAAAGGCTGACAGAGGGAGAGGAGAAAACAAAAGGGATAAGGAAATGATTGCTCAAACTACAAGTTACAGGTTGATGTCTTGTCAGGTTCTGCTGTTAACTTGTCAATAACATAGGTCTGGACATAATAAGAGTCTTACCTTAGACATGACTGTATATTGAGAAAGGCCAGACGTTTTTTTACATCAAGACTCGAATGAGAAATTAAGTCTCACAAAGACAATTGACAAAATAATCCTAATAGTCTGTGTTCAATTGTGCCCCAATGCTAATATGTACTGAATAAAAGAGAGCTGTGGCCAGTATGAGGCAGAATCCGTATTAATCATCACATATTTACTCATAAAATCTATATCTGTGATGTTCTTTTCTGTCAGTTCATCTCCGCTTATGCTAACTATCCCATTATCTACTACGGGCAAAACTTATTTTTTACTGGATCTGAAGAACTGAATTTGTTTATCGAATCTGAAACCTTTTGAGTTACCTGTTAGATCTTTGAGGATTCACTTTCAAGTTTATAATTTTCAGCCTGGACCCCATTTCCCCATGTATTTCTGTGTAACTGTCTAATGGCAACAACCTTTTTTGATATCGTATTAAGCACGAGCACTGTAGCCTGGCTTCTGCAAATCTGGCTGTAATGTAACCGAACAGGGAAACAAACGCTGTAAATGTACGTCCTCTAAAAGTATTTGTTTTCCCTCAACTGGATAATTTTTTTTTAAAAGGTTCTTGCCAAGTTGAAAGGATACCGGATTTCCCCTTTAAAGATTTTATTTAAAGATTTAGTTAACATTTGTTTTGAGTGAAAGCGTTGCAATGTAGAGTGAGCGGGTCATTATTTAAGCTCATGACAGGTGGGACAAGATTCTTTTTTCATAGTGCCCACCACACCCCATTTCTTTTCTTTGACGGTCTCCTTGGGCCCTCCCACTTCCAGGACTTGACTGCGGGACTGCATGGAGCTTCTCCCACTCACGAGCTGCCAAAACTCTGCTTGATCCAGCAGACAAGGTGCTACATTATTTTGCTTTTGCATACTTATAGTTTGTATCTGGTTTTAGCTAGCTAAAACAAATTTGACTGATGTGTTTTCAGATTATTATGTCAAACTGTTAATGTTAACAAAAGAAAATATATGTCTGTTTTCTGTTTTATTAATTGGTTCCCATGTGTATTTCTTATGTTTTAACTAAAACTTTTGTTGTTTTATTTGTTATTCTATATTGATAGTTACGCCATGTTTTTGTGCTGCATTTCCCTGGATGTTTTTAAATGTTTTTCTTAAATGTCATCAACCTGCCAGGGACTGCAGATGAAAATTAGCCTGCATGGCTAAATCTGGCACAATTGTGACTTTGTTGTGCATGTTAATTAATGTGCGTTGTCCCTTTTTAAATAAAGAAATCTAAAGAAAAACCAAAAAACAACAGTCACTCTCTACAGAACATAAAGTAAATCATTCTCCGACGTGGAGTGATGATAATTGTGCAACAGGATTCGACTTTATCACTGTTATGTTTGCATATTATATTGCGGCTATGAACCAATCAGATTGATGCCTGATTTCAGCTGCCTGTTTTATAATGCCGATTAGAACCCCGAGGGTGATGTAGGACTTGAAGGTTGAAGGGGATTCATTTGCAATAATGTTCTGCTCACTAATTATTCTACTTATTACTAAAGGCACAACATATTTTGACACAAAATATTGACATATAAATTATTTATGTTAAAATCCAGGGTCTGTGATTAGAACAGGGTCCAAAGCAGTGTCTTGTTATTCATAGCAGCAGTCAGCATTTTGTTTTCAGTATGTACTTTCATTTACTATACTGAGAGTTACAAGAGAGAGGAAAACAGTCTTGAAACTACCTAAGTAAACAGCTAAACAGTAACACTGGTGAATGAAACTCACAGGATGTGATGTTGACTGGCGGACTGATATTCATCTTACATCACGAGATGTGACCATCCTGTTGTCTGTGAATTTTATCAGTGTTTACTAGGCAGGAGTGAGTTAAGCATTATCTGTATCTGTATCTGTATCCGTTTACCATATGAATTATCCGTATCCGTACTCGGAGTGGGCGGGGCCTAATTCGTAAACGGCGGGATTTAACCCGGAAGTTGCCTTGAAATGGCCAGGGCTTTACAGTTTTTTTCTGATTGCTTAAGCACATTTTTTGCAACTATTGGCTATTTTGCAAAACTCTACACACAAATAAGAAACCTTTCACCAAATTATCTTAACATTGTAGTTCTCTTGCAAAAGCGAACACAGCTAGATTAACTCTTCACACCTTTGTAAAAATGGTGTTTTCGTATCAAACAGTAAACACAAGCCATAATCTACTAAGCACACAATGAGCCAACTACACACTGATGGTATGAATACAAAACACATCTGGCTTTTGCTTTCTCTGTGCACAGATGTCAATTTGAGGTCATACTTTTGTCATAGTTCTGTAAATATACAAGGATCCAAAATTCAAGTATTGGTGTTTATTTACACTCATCAAAACCAAGACAAAGTCAGAACACAAAATAGTAATTTCACAGAAAAAAAACAAAAAACAAAGACAATCAGCCTACATCATGTCGTCTCTCTGGGTTCGGCCACAAAATTTCGTCCACATCGCATGCGATCCAGCCCAAGGCACCGGGGCAAATATCTCCTTTAATGCCTCCTCCATTGCCTGTAAAAGGGCTACCTGTTGATGGGGATGACGGTCGTACACTTTCCATCACCAGGCAGAGAAGAATTCTTCAATAGGATTTAAGAATGGAGAGTATGGAGGGAGGTTGAGAGCCATGAAGGATGGGTGGTCTGTCAACCGGTTGCGGACCAAAGCAGCCCTATGGAAACTAACATTGTCCCATATCTGGTATGCTCTGGTCTCTGAACAGTGAGCATATCATGTAAGGTGTCCAGGAATGCAATAATGTGTGCAGTGTTATATGGGCCTATGGTTGCATGATGGTGAAAAACACCATTTTGGCTTATAGCTGCACACATGGTTATGTTACCACCACGTTGTCCTGGGACATTGATTATGGCACGGTGTCCAATAATGTTCCTGCCACGTCTCCTTGTTTTATTCAGGTTAAAACCGGCCTCATCTACAAAAAGCAGCTCATGACCCATGGCATCTGCCTCTAGCTCCATCACTCTCTGGACAAGAAAAAACAAATGCAACACATCAGGCCCATGCACAGCACTACAGTATGCACTTCCAAATTCAGAACCAATGATACTATAGCTTACCTGCACATCGTCATATCGCAGTTGCTTTACACGTACAGTGTTTCTCTTAGCGGAACTCTGTAAATTTGCTTTATTCTGATTCTGTGGCGCGCAAGTACACGACTTAGTGCCGAAAGGCTCACACTGTGTATGTTTTGTAAGATGGTGTCACTATCAAAAATGTGCTGCTGTATTTCGCGCAGTCTTATTGCGTTAATGGCAATCACCATATTCACTATATGGGTCTCTTGCTCTGGAGTGAACATTCGTCCTCTGCCCCCAACATCTGGCCGTCTAGCAATTCTGTAAAGTAACAATTTCAGTATCTTTGCATATATGGTACATGTATGGTACTTAGTTTCTCATTAGAGTATGGCAGTGCTACAAAGTGACTGTACTTACCGATTCTCATTTCGAAATGTCGTGATGATGCTTGCTACAGTGTAGCGGCTCAAATTAGGCTGAACCCTTTGGCCAGCTTCCAGGATCATCCCATGGTTGATGACATGGTCCACTATTGTAGCTCTGATGTCATCAGTTATTCTATTTCTTACTCCTCTTACCCTTCCTCTTTCCCCTCCTCGTCCTCTTCTTGCTCCTCCTTGTCCTCTTCCTCTAACTTCCTCTAACCCTCTTGCTTCTTCACCTCCACGTCCTCTCCCTCTTGCTTCTTCACCTTCACATCCTCTCCCTCCAACTTCTTCACCTCCACGTCCCCTCCCTCTCGCTTCTTCACCTGCACGTCCTCGTCCTCTTCCTTGGCCTCCTCGGCCCCCTCTTCTCCCTCTTACTGCTCCTTCCATTGTACTCCACACAGACATCTTACCTGTGGCTTATTTATAGTGCTTAGGCTGATTCGTAGTGAACTAATTATCTAAAACAGTTTTCACATGTGACAGTGTGCCAGACAGTTGGCAAAATACTGTTAATGATAGCCATACATGTGTATGATTTTGCTAGGAGTGTGTTGGAAATTTGGTAATTGAGTGTAAGCAGTGAGTTGTGTTTAAAGTTCCGCAAAAAGAGTGTTATGCAGGGAATTGTGCCTACAGTTTTGCAAAGTGTGTGTTACAAAATTGCAAACTGAGTTCAAAGCAGTGTTTGTGCTTCTAGTTTTACAAACTCAGTGAGTGGTTTTGCTATATATGTTAATAGTTTTAGAAAATGTGCTACAAGAATCATGATTAGTGCTTAAGCAATTAGAAAAAAATGTAAGCATGTAAGTATGTAATTTTAAGCATGCGATTGATGTGGTTGATCAGTAATGGTTATATTTATCGCTGATTAGAAAACTATTTCCAGGACAGCATCAGCATTGAGCTTCAGATCAATGGTTTTGATCACGACAGCAAACAAACTATTCACACAAGTTTACAACAATGAATACAACACATGAATGTAATGAACAAAAGTTTTCATAGTCAACATAACTTTCTTTTTTTAACTTTTAATTTTTTTATGATCAGTGTGATTTTTTATTTTTTAACGCAACGAGAGTCCCATTCTACCAAGTAGCATGTCTGAACGAACCCACGTTTACTCTGCTGTTAATAAGTGAGTACAAACCGAAGTTAAAACAAACCTGAAGCTGAAGAAACTTAAAAGTTAAAGGAAAAGACCCGCAAGTCTGAGTGACTGTGTGTGTGTGTGTGTGTGTGTGTGTGTGCGTGTGGGTGTGTGTGTGTAGCAGAGGGGACACAGCACAGTGACAAGCATATCATAGAAGGCAGACACAGTCCGCTAATGAGGATTTTTATTCAATCCGAGCATGAATATTGATGCGTATTACTCAGATTATACTCGTACTTGGCAAAAGTGCTTTATCCGTACCAGATACTCGTTTCAGCCAAGTATCTGGCTCATCTCTAGTGTTTACATGGGTATTTAAATCAGTCTATTTGTCCACCAAAATGGACACTTTAGCTGGAGTTAATGTGGCACATGGAGTATGTTTATATGCATTTGCTCAGATGTTTTTCTTTATACAATATAGAAGATTTCCAGATACAACAGTATATCTATGTGTTTTTGCTGATTATTCTGTATATAATATACATTTAATTTTCAGAACTATAGATGCTTCCAGACAGCACAATGTGTAAACTCAGTTTAAATAGCGGAAATTATGAAATAACAAATGTTTTATTTAGTCTTTTCTTTTTCTTTCTTTTCCCATTTAATACTGTAGGTCCATGATTGAACCTGTCTATCTGCCCTGATTATGTAAAGCCAAACCACAGAACAGGAGGAACTTTTTTTTCTTTTATTGAGTTCTGGTGAACTCAATAGTTACAGTTACATACAGTGAACTGTAGGTGAGTTAGTGAAGCTAATGATGTGTGTGTGGGGGTTGTTGATAAAAACTTCAATGGTATGGCCAATCAACCCGAGCAAAAGGATCGAGAAACATAGGGGAGCAGTGTCGGGAAAGTTACTTGTTATGAGCCAGTTTACTTTTTCTACATTAAATAAAGTTATCATGTATATCATAGAACTGACATTTAAATTTTTCTGTTGTAAAGCATGTTGTTGCTTAGCTTTGATGAAAATGGCAATATAAATAAAGATGATTGTTCTTATCCTTGTTCATATTATTTTTACGAATGGACTGTATGAGTGCGGCCCTTAAACGTTAATTCACTACAGATGTAAACTTTGCTGATTTCTAACCAGCTGTCACGAGTCAGCCGGCATATTTTAGTCAGCAGGTGAGCATGCTCCATTCACCTGCAGTGACACAATAGTCACTTGAAAATCTTAGAGAAGTTACCCTGTAATGCTAGTGCTAACTACTGTAGCTTGGTTAGCAAAGTGCAACTGAACGCTGTATTTCCAGCTGCCAAATGTCCCAGTGAAGTGTGATGAAGTGAAAACACAATTTGAGAGGGTCAAAGTCCTGAGACTTTAACACAGACAACACCAAAAACAAGTTACGGCTATTTTAATATCCACAGAGGTGTGGATACACATAGAACTATCTTTACACATGTCCTGATTGACAGGTGGCTGTGTAGCCCCGACCTAAAGCATCAGCTGCTTTATGGTCTATTTTACTCTAAATGGGACCATAATCTACTAAATGAATGGCATACTGTATTGAAGAAGACTTGAAACTAGTGATTGAGATGATAAACTGTATGAATGGAGGTTTATGGCTTCATGTCTGACCCCCCTTAATGACCCTAGGACATTCACACAGAGCTCGGGTCAAAGGAAATGGGAAACATCTGTACAAAGTTTTTGGACCAAAGAAAAGTGATGGGCAAATAAGGCTTCATCAAGCATTCTCTTTGTTTTCTTAGCCCACTAGATGGAGCTCTTGGTTTACAGAAAAAGTGCTTAATGAATGGAAATTCAATGTGCTTTCAACCCTTTGTTGAACATAGAGCACCATCTAGTGTGTGTTTAGAAAATGGCTCATAAAGCTTAATGACGCCTCATGTGCCCATAACTACTAAAGGTCAACTTACTCAACTGCATCACACACTCTACATGATGACATCTAAATCAGGTGCTTCATTGGTCTGAGGTCACAACACCTGAACAAACTAAGTGGACTTAAGTTCCACACTTTTTCACACTATAAATAAATTAGATATGTAGCTCAAAGCAGCAATCTTGGTTCTCAAGGTTCCAACTGGAGTATAAGAGAGTATGCCAGATACCCAACTGGATTATTAAAGTAATCCAATAAATTCCATCATCCATTTGGTCCCTACATCTATAAGGTCAGCCAAGGTCCTAACGAGTGTCCCTGGCTATAGTCTGGTCTCTGGCTTTTTATAGCCATGTCCCAGCTCTTAATGGGTCAGGATTTATGTGCTTCTACTCAAGCCTTTTCTCTCTCTTACATTTTGTAACCTCTGTCACCCTTCTTCCCATCACTCCCGCAACACACACACACACACACACACACACAAACACAGTTTATGTCTCTTCTCAGTATTCATGAAGCGCAGCATATGGCTTTACTCCTTCTATATTTATGAAGTGTTCAGTGGCCCTTCTCAATAGTAATGTCTATGTCCTTTACGATTCCATTAAAGGACCCCCCAACACACACACACACACACACACACCATCCTTACCCCCAGTCAGGGTTAAATAGATGAACATATCGTACCCTCAGGCCTGCCATGATGTGTGTGTGTGTCTGTGTGTGTGTGTGTGTGTGTGTGTATGTGTGTGTGTGTGTGTGTGTGTGAGAGAGAGAGAGAGAGGGAGAGAGAGAGAGAGAGAGGGCTGTCCATTACTCTAAAAGCTTCCCTTTATCTGATTCACTGTGGTTCTAATGATATTTAACCTGCCAGGCCATTTTGAAAATGGGCCCTGGTCGTAAAAATACACCTGATGTATGGTCCCATCTGTATGTCACCGCCCCCCATCACACACACACACACACACACACACATCGGCACTGAAACATGCAGCACAATACCCTCACACACACACATGCAAATGCCCACACGCACAGTCATGATCTTGTGTGCTAATTTACCCTTACTGCTTTTATCATTCACTCCAGCTTCTGTCTGCCATGGGGTGAGGGCAGTTCATTCATTAGTTCCTCCTCTTGACATTATTAGCTGTATTTCACCTCTACCATTATCTACCCTGTAGATCTGCTCACCCCAGCTGCATTCATAATCATCCCCCCAGGCTCAATACTGATAACTGCTACATATGTTATGCTCCCGCAGATCTAGGCTTTCATCACACTTTGGACAAATCTTTGGGGTTTTTTCAGCATTTCTGATTGTACATACTGTAATTTTAATATTGACTTAAATAATCTAATGTTTAAATTTTGTATACATGAAATCTACTGCATGTCTGTCTACTGGGCTAATTGACCTGACTTAATGAGGGGGCACATTACTAAATTAGTGACAAACAATAGTTCTATAGTTATTTCAGTAATTCTTATGATGTCTGTTGGATCTGTGCTTTAACAAGGTATCAAAATGTTCGCCAATGACACTATAAGGAATTCTACTTATAAGACCATACTGTGTGTTAAAGGGGACACATGCAAATCTTCTGGTTCATACTTGTATTTTGAATTTCAACTTGAACATGTTCTGTCTGAATTTCCCTGTATTCACCATCTGTCTGAAACGCTCTGTTTAAGCACCTTTTTTTTTCTTTAAGACCCCCTCCCGAAAATGCCCAGTCTGCTCTAAATTGGTCAGCATTCTGTATCTGTACTCTACACATCTCAGCAATGTCATTGCAGCTGGGAAATGACTGTAACGGCACTGTAGCTGCACTTTCTACCTATATTTGCTATAGTTGTGACATCACAACTGTACAGAAGTCCTTACAGTTGGTTTAAAGAGACAGTTTCTAAATACAGGCTGTGTGTATTTCTCTGTGGATTGAGCGTTTTGATAGTTTCACAGTATGTAAAAAACTGTTTTATAACTTTTTACATTATGGAACCTTTAAATAATTCTATTTACATTGCTTCTAGCACGTTCAGTCTGTTTCAAGTACAATAAAAACTGTGTTGTTAATTCAGTACAAAACTGAGAAACAAAAACATTCATTAGCTCTGTTAATAATAGTTATCAACCACCTATCTTTACCTAGAACATGGGAGAATATTAGCATATACAGTAACATACAGCATGAGCTGACAACGATCCTTTCAGTCATAATTGAGGGACGTTTTTTGCTTAAAGCTTCTGATTCATCTTATCTCATCTCATCTTCAACCACTTATCCGGGGTCGGGTCGCAGGGGCAGCAGCTTTAGCAGGGGACCCCAAACTTCCCTTTCCCGGGCCACATTAACCAGCTCTAACTGGGGGATCCCGAGGCGTTCCCAGGCCAGTGTGGAGATATAATCTCTCGACCTGGTCCTGGGTCTTCCCCAAGGCCTCCTCCCAGCTGGACATGCCTGGAACACTTCCCTAGGGAGGCGCCCAGGGGGCATCCTTACTAGATGCCCGAACCAACTCAACTGGCTCCTTTCAACGCAAAAGAGCAGCTGCTCTACTCCGAGTTTCTCACGGATGGCTGAAATTCTCACCCTATATCCAAGGGAGACTCCATCCACCCTCCTGAAAAAACCCATTTCGGCTGCTTGTACCCGTGACCTTGTTCTTTCGGTCATGACCCAGCTTTCATGACCATAGATGAGGGTAGGAACGAAGATTGAACGGTAGGTCGAGAGCTTTGCCTTCCGGTTCAGCTCTCTTTTCGCCACAACGGTGCGGTAGAGTGACTGCAACACCGCCCCCGCTGCTCCGATTCTCTGGCCAAACTCACGCTCCATCCGAACCGATCCAGTGAGTGCTGAAGGTCACTGACCGATGATGCCATTAGTTCCACATCATCTGCAAAAAGCAGAGACGAGATCCTCAGCCCACCGAACTGCAACCCATCCCCAACACGACTACGTCTCGATATCCTGTCCATGAAAATTACAAACAGGATTGGTGACAAAGCGCACCCCTGGAGGCCCACGAATCCGACTTACTGCAGAGGATCCAGACACAGCTCTCGCTTTGGGTGTACAGAGATTAAATGGCCCACAGAAGCGACCCCCTCACCCCATACTCCCGCAGCACTTCCCACAGTATCTCTCGAGGGACCCAGTCATATGCCTTCTCCAGATCCACAAAGCACATGTAGACTGGATGGGCATACTTCCAGGCCCCCTCCAGGATCCTTGTGAGAGTGAAGAGCTGGTCCGTTGTTCTACGTCCAGGACGGAATCCGCATTGTTCCTCTTCAGTCTGAGGTTTTACTATAGGACGAACCCTCCTTTTCCAGCACCCCTGTAAGTGGCACACACCCTCTGGTCCCCCTTTTTAAATAGGGGAACCACCCACTCCCTTGGCACTGTCCCAGACTTCCACGCAATGTTGAAGAGATGTGTCAACCAAGACAGCCCCTCCAAACCCAAAGCTTTCAGCATTTCTGGACGAATCTCATCAATCCCTGGGGCTTTGCCCCTGTGGAGTTGTTTGACTACCTCAGTGACTTCCGCCAGAGATATTGACAATGATTCCCCATCAGCCTCCAGCTCTGCCTCTACAAAAGAGGGCGTGTTAGTCGGATTAAGGAGTTCCTCAAAGAGCTCCTTCCACCGCCCGATTACCTCATCAGCTGAGGTCACTAGTGTCCCGTCCTACCTGTAAACAGCTTGGACTGTTCCCCGTTTCCCCCTCCTGAGATGGCGAATGGTTTTCCAGAAGCACCTTGGTGCCACCCGAAAGTCCTTCTTCATGACTTCTCTGAACTCCTCCCACACCCGCTGCTTTGCCTCTGACACAGCAGAGGCTGCAGCCCTTCTGGCTCGTTGGTACCTTGCAACTGCCTCCGGAGTCTTCTGGGATAACATATCCCAGAAGGACACCTTCTTCAGTCGAACAGCTTCCCTGACCACCGGTGTTCGAGCGGTGTTACCGCCCCTTGAGGATCCTAAGACCTTGACGCCACAGCTCGTCGCTGCAGCTTCAGCAATAGAAGATTTGAACATTGCCCACTCCGGTTCAATGCCCCCAACCTCCACAGGGATGCCAGAAAAGCTCCGCCGGAAGTGTGAGTTGAAGATCTCTCCGACAGGGGCCTCCTCAAGACGTTCCCAGCTCACCCGCACTACTCGTTTGGGCTTACCTGGTCTGTCCAGAATCTTCCCCCATCCTCTGACCCAACTCATCAGCAGATGGTGATCAGTTGACAGCTCTGCTTCTCTCTTCACTTGAGTGTCCAAAACATACGGCCTCAGATAAGAAGATACGATCACAAAATCGATCATCGACCTTTGGCCTAGGTACCACGTACACTTATATGCATCCTTTTGTTCGAACATGGTGTTAGTTATAGACATCTGTGACTAGCATAGAAGTCTAATAACAGACGACCGCTCGGATTTAGATCAGGGAGGGCGTTCCTCTCAATCACGCCTCTCCAGGTGTCTCTCTCATTGCCCACGTGGGTGTTGAAGTCTCCCAGCAGAACTATGGAGTCCCCTACTGGAGCCCCATGCAGGACTCCATTCAGGGTCTCCAAGAAGGCAGAATACTCTGAACTGTTGTTCGGTGCATATGCACAAACAACAGTCAGAGTTTTTCCCCTTACCACCCACAGGCGTAAGGAGGCGACCCTCTCATCCACTGGGGTGAACTCTAACACCGCAGCGCTCAGCCGGGGGTTTGTGAGTATCCCCACACCCGCCCGGCGCCTCACACCCTGGGCAACTCCAGAGATGAATAGGGTCCATCCTCAGGTTCACAGGGACACACGAACCTCTCCACCACGATAAGCCGATGGTTCACGGAGAGGAACATCCTGATTGAGTCGTTGATAATTCACTATACTCAGATTTGAGTTAAATCCCCAGTCAGCACCATTTGTTTGATCATATGCACTTAAGCCGCCACTATGCTCCGATAGAACAACATAAATCATCCAGTTTTAGAAAAAAAATGGTCTGGCTTGTTTGAACAACAAAGGCTATCCAACTAAAAACTTGTGATAAGTAGGCAAATACATGGACTGAGGTTACAGTGATGTCAAGAGTCAGAGTAAGTAACATGAGCATAACTGCCAAGCTTCAATCTGTTCTTCAACAATAATCATTAACAAAAGAAAGATAATCCCAAAACCACAAATGTCGAGTCCATATGCTGATCCACTAATGTCAAGCGGTATAATTAGTTTCTAAAGTGTTTTCATGTGAATTAAAACCCATCAAAGTTTTATTTTACTCCTCAGTGCTACGGGTAACAAGCCAGAATATGTGCTGATTTCTCAACGTTAAATCACACTGCACTATTACTCGTTCCACAAAATTAACTTCACGTTCATTGTTTTGCTTTGTATAGCAACTCAGGGCTTCTTTTGATGACACCAGATATTTAAACCCTGTTTCTGGCGCCTCGTGCTTTGGGCTAGTAATTGTCCATGTTCACAATTATTGATTTGGCTGTCCGTGGCCATATAAGTAATTACAGTATATGAACCATTAAATGTGAGTGTTATTACCCCTTAAGTTGGATACTGAGGTGTGATTTAACACTATATATCACTATTTATAATGTTGGAATCTAACAGTAGAGAATGTTATTTTGTCATCACAAAGTGAGATCGTCTTAATTAAAGCTTTCACAACTAGTCGATATATGAGCTCTGGGATGGGAGATCAATAACAGTGACTGATTATTCAGTTTGCCTCTGCCATAGAGGTAGGCGTTGCTTTGCTCATGAGCTTACTAAGAACAAATGGATGTGTCAACATGTCCATTCTGTACACAAGCAGAATAGGATGTGCTGCAAACATACACTCACACACATATGGTCTTTGGTCCATATGGTCATTGACTATCACTAAATGTGCTTCATATAATTTGACCTCATTTAGTGAGTTCCTATACTTGCCAGAATGCATTTTGACAGAACCCAAGAGAACAGGTGTTCCCTCATAGCTGTGAGTGTAGGTGGAGAGAGCAGATGGCGCAGTCCGAAAGCTTTAAAACAATGTTTTCCAGTCATGAAAATAAGCCTTAAAGTCAGTCAGAGCAGTAGCCACAGCGGGCGGCTAACTGTGCTGCGCTCTAGGACTGAGCGCCACAGGAGGTCCTTCGTCCCTACGGTCATCAGGCTGTTCAACAGTTCAGTAGTTGACAGGAGCCGCTGACTTTGGCCCTGGTGCCAGGCCCAACCAAATCCACCCTCCACCTCCTCACTTTAATTTTTTTTTTTTTATCTCTTCATTTATTACTGTATTATTCTTTATTTATATTGTTATTTATTAATATTTCTTTTATTGTTGAATGACTGTCTTTTTTATGGTGTACGTTTTATTATGTGTACTGTGAGCTATGGGAGACATTGAATTTCCCTGAGGGGATGAATAAAGTATCTATCTATCTATCTATTTATCTATCTATCTATCTATCTTTTCTTACTCAAAATGCAACATGTTACAAGTGCATTGCTTTCTGGACTGTGGAGAATTCTGCACCAATGAAATTCATTATTACATACAATACGATCTTCACATCAAAAACAGTGTCGGCATCAAAAAACGGACATTTACCAGTAACAGAGTTCACGTATGACATCTCAATTTGATATCAGATCATCTACTGTAAATTTGAACAGTTATCCACAGGAGGAAGAAATATGCATCGAATAGCAGCAAAATGACAGTTATGCCCTACTAGAGCAGAGAGCAAGAACAACAGAAGCAGTGAAGTTGATAAAAAATGGTTGAAAGTTTCCGGGTTCATTGCCAGAAAATCTGCATCATAGCTATAAATAATGCACTATTTGGATTATGATTACAGAATACAATGAGAGAATGTTTCGACAAATCTTTTGAACTAATATAATTTAATTTACAATTAGACATCTCAAAATACTGATTTACTGAAAGCACACAAATTCCACCACTCAAAATGAGATAGCAGCTTTTGAGAGCTACTCTACATCATGACTGAACTCAACTAGTGCCTTATTCTCAGTAATTCAGGGCGCAATCACACTGTCCATCCGTACCATGCCCAAACATGTTTGACGGCTAAAGTCTAGTTCATTTGACTAGGCGCGGTACGCTTGCCGGCCACGGCCTGTTTGGGAGAGGTGGGCTTTTGTAAAGCACATGTACGAGCATGAGCGTACGCACGTGTACAAGAACGGGCACAAGGCCTACGACGGTTCTGATGTCATTTTATGTACGCCTGTTCGGACATAGAAAAAAGAAGGACGGACCATGTGAGGACATCTAAAACAATGGCGGCAAAAGGTTCACAGGTCATGCCGCATCACAATGAGTCCAAAAAAAACACAAAGCCAAAAACGTTACCATGTTTTCTGCGCTGCTTTCCATTATGTGGCCAAAAGACCGCACACTTTTGTAAACAAAGCGACGCATCGCGATGATGTCAATCAATGCATGTGACGGGTTACAGGGTGATGACGTATAGGCAGGCAAGAAGCATTTGCGCCAAGGCCCAGGTAGTGTGAGTAGAAACGGGCCTGGGCCGTAGGGGGAGAGGGAGGGGGGGACAAGTACCCTAAAGCACGGGGCACGGTACGGATGGACAGTTTGAGTGCGCCCTCAGAGTAACTAAGAAATCATTTCCTGTATCTCTGTGTAACATATGTTTCTCCAATGCCCCCCACCCCCCTTTTTAGGAGACTAGCAGCAGATCCAAGCCCCAATCACAATGACTTCCTGGTTGATCCAATGAGGAAGTGCCAAAAATTCAGTTCAGTTCCCCAATTGTCCACTAGGGGCAGGTTTCATAAAAGAACAATTTCTCGTTGACTCCGATGTTATTATTATGTATTTTTTTAACACAGTCTATGAAAAGGTATGTATTGTATTGGTAACAATGGGAGAAGTGAACATGAACACAGATTATGACCTTTCCCTTAGCTCTATAATCACTTAATTAAATATCAGACTCATTTTTCCTTAACATTCTGACATTGTTCACAACACATTCAAATGAAACCGCTCCCACTTAGTGGACAGGAAGTTTATACCCTTTTGTACTATTGGCGCTGCCTGAAGTGCGGTATCTTCTGTATAAAGAATTTTTGCCATAGACCGTAAAGATGGACGGCTTGAAAACTCCCTGAAATGAAGCTAAAACATCTGGATCACCCCCTGGTGGGTGGCTGCAGTATGGGTCATAAGTTCTGTCCCTTTCATGTTAGCAGATGGGACTTGGGCCAAACTGAAAAATCAACGTACAAGTGAAATACATTTTTCCCAAAGATGATTTCTGATTTCTGAATCTTTGAGAAAAAGAGCTGCTTCCTAACAAATACTCCCAATCTAACCAGCCTGACTCATTTTGCCTGAAGTTAAATGAATTAAGGTTCTGCAGAGGTAGCCTAATGGGTTTAAATGGAGCCTTTACTCATTATTGCATGCATCATGCATACCAAATACCAAATAAGTGCTTGGTTACAAAAAACAGCTTTTCAGGCATTTTCCGTTTCATGACTGTCAGTTCTAATAATTCCCTTAAACTACCCTGTAGAATCCCCACTGTGGCTGTATGCAGACTGAAACCTGAATCACAGAATAATAGCTTTCATTGGAAAAAATGACCACTGCAAGAGCAACCTCTGCCGAATAAAGCTCCTAGATAATGGACGAACTCTTATTTCTTTATGTCTCTCCAAAGTAAAGTGGCTTTAAAATTACCCTATTGAGCTAGTTCAGGTGTTAGAGCATTCAGTATTCATTTAAGAGGCATATCTATGGGGCAGTGTTCTTACCTACGGATCCCATCCAGGACCATTCATGACTCACATGATATCCTGATAGTTCAGATAGCTGTTATAGTAGCTCTGCCTCGCACATCAACGTCTTATTAATTATAGCCTATATTTTGTGGTACTGGGACATTTGTCTGTGGTTAGCTCTGCTAGCATGGTGGAATGGCATTGCTGTTGGTAGGTTATTTGGTCCTCTACTTTGGTTGAGACTAAAATATCTTGACAACCACTAGATGGATCAAGATAACATTTTGTACAGACATTCATGGTCCCCAGAGGAGGAATCTAATTACCTTGGTGCCACTTGTCATGGAACCGTTGACTCATTCCCTGTAATCAGTGTAGCAGTTAGTTATGTTTCTAGTTACAGATGAAAGTAGTAGAATTAGGCTACTTAAGAGCACTTGCTGTGGCTTTTGTGTGGAGAGCTGTTTTGGTTGGACAATTCTATGCTCTTGTTGTGGCTTACTCTCTCTGGTGGCCATACTATCTGTCTCTTTTCACCTGCCAGCAAGGAGGGAACAGCACATGTAGGGGTTCACATTATCCCCCTAAGATCTTGCCCTGCATGACCTTTCACTGGCTTCCAATCAATATACACCGATAGTTTTGTTTGTAGGAAACCTCGATCATCCCAGAGGTGCTGCAGCCAGGGTTTGAACCTGGGGCACGACAATGTTTTGGCCCCTGGATAGTATGCTTGCATTATTTAAAGCTAAACTCAGGCAACACTTCCATAATCTGCTGCTTCAGCCTGGTCACATGAAAAAAATGTTGGCATTGTATCCTTCTGCAAACCAGAGAAACTTCGACGTTTATTGTTTTTGGCAACCGTTTATGTCAGTATGAGACTTTCAAGGCTTTAAACTGAGTCCAAAGTTAATATTACACTTAACAAGCCTCAACTCCTATAAGGGAGGATGGTTGGGTCAAACACACACCAGACATTCACCTAGGAGGCAAATGTTTGTGTATCATTTATGTCCCGTCCCATGTTAAAATGAAACTTAATTACATAACAAACATTCCAAACTTTAATCTTTTCCTAAACTTAACCATGTAGTTTGGATGTCTAAACCTAAGTTATGTCAATAGTTTCTGAGAGGCAGACAGGAATGCATGAAGACACACACACACACACACACACACACACTGCGCTTTAATGTAGCTCATAAGACAGCCAGCTTTAACATTGACTGCTTCTACACTTCACTGTGCCATACTTAGTTCTGTAGGAAATGCTGCTACATTTTTAACACTGTTATCACTTATCGCTCCTTCTCACTTATTTAGTTTGTACTTATTTCATTTCAATCTGCTGCTAAATTGCACAGTGCGTATTGTCGTATATTGTATATACCTACGCTTAACCACAATGTCTATTGCACTCTGTCACACTTAGTTAATTGTTTGATTTATTTTACGTTAGCTTTATTTTGATCTGATTATGTTAGCTTATTGTTACTCGGATCCTTTCCCATCTTTGTATTGAAACTGTTGCACAATAATTTCCCTCGGGATAAATAAAGATTCTTGAATCTTGAATCTTCAATGCATTGTACTTAATGCACAGCTTCTCTTTCATTTAATTAAAAATGTATTTCATGATGGTGATGGTAGCTTTTTATTTATGATTCATGTATTACTGTATAACTTTTGAAATACTAAAACAATCTACAATCCAGTAAAGATATATCATAAGAGTTTAAATGCAAAGCTGTTTTATATGCTGTTACTTTAGAGCAGAGAGCAACTCTAGCGTTTGGGTTTTTAATAACAGTTTGGCATAAAAAGTTGTTGTCTTCCTTAATTTATCTGTCTCAATAAACTCCTAAACAGCTGTGCTGCAAATTATATTAAGGGTTGATATTTATAGGATTTTTTCTTTTTCAAGAAAGTTTACCATCAAACTTTGATCAATAATGACTTTTTTAAACAGTTAATAACAGTTAATAGCTATGTATGCTTTTGAATGATCAAATATCTACTCTCACTTGCCCTGTTATTAATCTGCTAAGTTATTCTCTATAAATGATCCTAAACAAGCAGATTCTGCATAGGAATAAGATTTTGTTTGTAGTGCTACTAGTATTGACCAGTAACAATCGAAGAGGCTTTGGTTGTATATACACAGTCAGATTTTTGTTATTATTTATCTGTATTCATATGCAGATGTCTGTTTATTGTTATAAACAAATCTAAATCTATCCCTCTAATTTCCATATTCAAATACATTCAAGCTTTTATCCCATTGATTGCTCAAGATAAAAGCTTCTATTTGGCAGAGAATACTCTGGAAAGGTGGTTGTTATGTTTTGTGTTTATGTTTCTATTTCTCTGGAAACTCTGGTAAAGCTCTCGATCTACCGGTCAACCTTCGTTCCTACCCTCATCTATGGTCATGAAAGCTGGGTCATGACTGAAAGAACGAGGTCGTGGGTCCAAGCGGCTGAAATGGGTTTTCTCGGGAGGGGGGCTGGAGTCTCCCTTAGGGTGAGAAGTTCAGCCATCCGTGAGGAACTCGGAGTAGAGCCACTGCTGCTTTGCGTTGAAAGGTGCCAGTTGAGGTGGTTTGGGCATCTGGTAAGGATGCTCCCTGGGCACCTCTCCCCCCTAGTAGGTGGAGAGATTATATTTCCACACTGACCTATGAACGCCTCAAGATCCCCCCCACCCCAGTTAGAGCTGGTTAATGTGGCCCGGGAAAGGGAAGTTTAGGGTCCCCTGCTAGAGCTGCCGCCCCTAGAAGGAACAGACCATATTGATGAAGGTAATATAGTTGAAATTGTTTGGTGAATAAATTACTGGGTCCTGGAGAAGAGTTGTCAGCAAGCACTAACCCTGTTAATGTGCCCTTCAGCAAACACTGAACCGCACCAGCAGCACACTGACCTCTGACCTCCCAGTGGAGAGGTGGTGAGGATAAGGACGATTCACCTCCATAATCACAATTAATAAAAATGAAATAAAATAGAGGGAGAGAGAACATTGAGTAGATGAGAGAGCAGAGAGACAAACGGAAAGAAAGTTAAAGTGGGATTATGGAAATGTAATATCCAGAAGATAAATCATAGTGACTGTCAGGTGCTCAGTCATCTGATAATATAAGAGACAGAGGAAAGACGGCTTCCTCTCCGACCCACTGCTAATTATAGAAAGACATGGTGTGTGTGTGTGTGTGTTTGTCTGTGTGTGTGTGTGTGTGTGTGCGTGTGTGTGAGAGAGAGAGAGAGAGAGAGAGAGTGTGGTCACTTGTGTCCATGCAAATAAAAAAAGAAAAAAAGAAAATAAGCTCTCATCTTTGTTTTTAGTAACTGGTGTATTTCTGGTGTTTAAGTCTTTTAATATATGTACTTAAACAAAATTATATTTTGTGTGATGCTAAACCAATATCCCAAAAGGTGCCTCATCCTCCAGTCCATTCTCAATCCCAGGACATCAAATACGACTGCTTCGACATGGCCCTTGGCGTTTGATACCGATACTGGGTACTTATGAAACGCATTGGGTTGTTAACTGTATAGTTAGACATTAGACGCTCAAAGCGAGTGCTCCAGAAGTAAGAGTGACAAAGTCTGAAGGAGGAGGGAGTGGTGGATAGGTCAAAAATCTGGAGACCGGGTTCATGTCCTGTTCATGTCTCATGTCACTGTTGTGTTACAAACGTTATTATTTTAAATCCACCCGTAATCTTTTCCAAACCCTACCCAAGTTGTTCTGTTGCGTAAACCTAACCACATAGTTTAGTTTGAATTCACAGCGTTAACCACGTGTTCCCTGTATATAAAACAGTGACGCCAAAGAGTTGCATCTGTTAGATTTCGGGTTTTTTTAAAGTCAGTTTGACATTTTTGTGATGTAGCTGCAGACATCATGATTGCTGAGCTGACAACGTAACGCAATCAGTGGAGAAGAGAACATATGTTTTGGGTGTGTGTGTGTGTGTGTGTGTGTGTTTGTGTTTGTGTGTGCGTGAGTTCTCACTTGTGTATTTTTTGAAGGAAGAGGTATAAAAGGCACTTTTTATTTTCAGTAACGTCTTACAGTGTGTCTGGTTGAACATTTTAGCAATTTATTTGTTTGTTCATTTGTCTGTATTTCGGATAAACGTGTTTGTTAATCTTGTTGGTTTTCAATGGTTTATGAATACCTTACTTCACATTGACAGTCTGAGACGAGTGGTAAAACACAGAACAGTTGCAGGGGGAGTGTTGAGGGAGAAACATGAAGTAAAGATACTGCGTAAGGTGAAAGGGACAGATGCATCCCCGTGTTTTGAAAACAACTGGAAGTTACTTATTGTCGTTTGGCCCGCTGATTCGCTCCACACATGAATATGGTCAGCCTTTGGAGCTGCAGCGGTGGCTGTGGCATGCAGCCCATGGAGCCAATTAAGGTCCTTTAAAACCTTGATTGCCACAATTTGTCCTCTTCTCCATCAGTGAAATCTTAACACGCAGACATAATACACATATTTTCAAGTCAATATTAGCTCTTATGTCCATTGAAAATAAATCCAAAAGTCTGCTTAAAAACCAAGATTTGCCTGAGAATCATCACATATCTAAATTATCTAGATTATTTAGTAATCTAGTGGTGGTTGTCTGTGCGTCCATGGTTACAGTGTAACAAGGAACTGCTAATTGTTAATTTGACATGATTGAATAATGCCAATACAATTAAAACAATGCTTACAGTTATAGTTTGCAGCTAACTCACTAATTCTATATTCCAAACTTAACCTGTTGATAGTCATCATTTTGATATAGGAAATAAAAAAAATTAAAGACAACACGGAAAAGTTTTTCTACCCTAACATTTAGGATTCTGTTCCAAATGTGTAAGTTAAAAGAAGATTCAGGGATGCAGGATGGGATGGCAAAGAAATGACTCAGAGGATGAGATGTTTGACTGTTGATCTTCTTAACCACAGTGGATTCCGTCCTGACCCTGAGGACTTCAAAGTCCTGCTGTAGAGGGTTTAAGTCACGGTTTGACATGTCCTCCTTTACTTGCCCTCGGCACGAAGTCTAAGGGGAGATGAGGGTTGAAAATGTAAAAAAACATGCTCCTGCCCAGGTCCAATAACTGCAGATAATAAATTAAAAGAAGAGGCACTAAAGGCTTTTCTCTATGGAAAAAGTTTTTTTTCTTTTCTCCTGATTGACTTCAGCGAGAGTTTGATAGACAGATGGTTAATCCATTCACCTGATAAGTTTGTTTTGAAAGTGTCTGCTAGGGCTGAAACAATTACTCGAGTTACTCGATTACAAAAAATTAATCGAGGCAAAGTCTCTGCCTAGAGAATAGTAAAATAGTAAACAACACAAATGGTAAACTTATTTATGGTAAATTGTGAATGTATTGCCTTCAACACACACACATCTCGTCGCTCTCTCCCTCCCCCCCTTACGCACACATGCACGCTCAAACACACACAACTACCCATGGTAGGTTATCACACCAAATAGGCCTACCCCAGACATAATATGGTTTTTATAATCATAATACATTTTTACGGAAGATTATAATATTTTGTTTTATCCAATTACTCGATTAACCGATGGAATAATCCATAGAATACTCGATTACAAAAAGATTTGGTAGCTGCAGCCCTAGTGTCTGCCATTTTCCAACAGTTTCCAATGATGGCTTTTCAGATGGTTCTTTGAAATCATCTGATGGGTCAGGTTAGAGGGATGATTTCCTGTTAGTAATGACTCAGTGGAAGTGATCAAAAACTCTCAGTCAGGACAGAGAGTGGTTTGATACTTTAAATGTGCAGCTCATGATTTAACAGTATAGAGGCCAGAGACAGAAAGGGAAACTACAGCTTACATAGAAACTTAGAAAACTGGGGAAAGCAGAAAAACCATGATCTAAGCAAAAGAAAATAATCAAAGTCTGATTCAGAGTGCATTGATTTCTGGATTTGGCAGATGAGGGCCCAAAAGAAAAACAGTTTGTAAGTTTCCTGCTTTGTTTTGTTTTTCCTTTAATACATGCAACTTTATTGTCTTGCAATAGGATTTTTACAACCAAGCACTTCAGAAATCCAATAAGGGAGGAGCCATTAATGATAGAAGCTCAGCACTGAGGAATGTAGAGAAACCAAGTGAAAAGGAGAGAGTTCTACATCTTCACAAGTTCATGTAATATTAACCAGTAATTAAATGAGCTGGGCTGACTCAAGGCGAATAAGACAGAAAGAGAGAAGCCTATGTGTACTGAACAGTGCATATTTCATTTCTAACAGCTCACACCCTTAAAGCTGTGTCCAGAAGTGAAATGAAGCAGGGATGGCCTTACCTAACCTCATGTAAACTTACACAGGCTAAACTGTTAAATAGTATGAGCAAGGTTAGCTTAACAGTACGGACGCTGGTCTCGTGAATTTATAGGGATTGGACAGGATTTAGGGCACTCAGGATGAGCGTCCAACACTTTCCCATACACACTCATTAATAGGTTGCGCACAGAGCTTGTTCAAGTTTATGGCAGAATAGGTAAGACTCGGGGAGCAGCTCCTCACTGCCTAAAATCCCGCCCATTGAGTTTTTGATCAGTAACTGAGGGAGGCAACCAAGACATGGAGCCAACACCGGTTCCTGACTGTCAAATGAAAGATATCTAGGAACCATACAGGGACATAAGGACGATATGAGATGCTCTGTCTGTGTACATTATATTGTTTTTTCTAGAACAGGTTACACTTTTGTATCAGCAGAAAGTATGCTTCATTTTTTGGTATAGCCCTACCTGAATTAAATTACACTGTGAATAATCACTTCTAGCATTGAGCTTATCTAATAGCTCTCCTGGCCTTCCATGCATACACATTCACACACCACACACCAACTCTATCCAGCTTTTATTAGCTCTCCGCCCTGGCTACAAGAACAATAACCTCACAACTTTTAAAGGAATGATCAGCATCAATAGAAACTTCTTTCTAAGCAGGGGGCCTGTGAATGTTCTCATTTCTTTCTAAGCACAATTTCTCCCCATACACCCCCTCTCCCTCACCCCTGCTCTCCCTTAGGCAAAACATTTTGCTGACCAAGACTTAGCCAGCTATCAAGAGCTACAATTTCCCCTTTATCCACAGTTCAATTTATGCCAAGTCTGCTCGCAACAGAGGCCAATATACGTAGATGTTTTTATTTTGGTCAGTCAAGGAGATCTTTTTGAATTGGGAGACATTTTCTTCAACACTAGAAATGCACACTGTGGTTTCAACTTTTGGAGACAAATGAGGACAACAATTCTGTAAAAACTTTCTTGTATCTTTTGTTATTGTTTCATACACATTGTAAAGAAACTGAAGGTGACCACTGAGACAACAGGAGTAGAGTTAAGTAGCCAGAGACTAATTTTTAAGAGCCATGGGGCAAATGAAGCAGATGCTGTCATCTTCAGCTGGGGTCTTTTCCCTCCATCCTGTGTTTAAGGCACTAAAATCCTCTGGCCAGCAGTTAAGTCTCATGTCTGATGTAAACATGTAGTAAGACTCTTCAGCAGAGATGCTTGAGCCTCTGAGGTGTTAGGAAGGACATATCATGGGGTTTTATAGAATGGATTTAGTACTTGCAGTGGAATTTGGAAAACTGCCGATGAGAACCAATAAAAGTAAAACATGCATTTCATTTATAAACCTGTCTATTAAAGGTGTTTTTGTATTTTTCTGTTCCATAAAGGAGGCTAAGAAAAGGAGGGTTTAATGTCAAACACTTGTCTTGAATGACAAACAGCCAGGGCTAAATCAGTTCAATAAAGAGATGGCTACGGCATTTGAGAAACATTCCAATGGGTTGTCATAGTAGAGGAAATCAAATATTATTAACAAGCAACATTGAAACTTTTTTCAGCGGCTACTTCTAATTTGATTTAACTGACATCTGTCAAAAATGGTTGCATTTCCCTAGAACAGTTTCTGGCATTCACTCCTCTCCGGACGAATGGCAGAGTTTTGCCAGACTACATGACCATGTCTTCAAATGTATCATTGTATAATTCTTTGAGATAACAATGGACAATGGAGATAAAGTCAAATATTATGGCAGCATGGTAGAAAGTCAAGTAAAATCCTCCCTTTCCCATCAATTCAGTGTCAGGAATGCAACTTGAACTACACTTAACTTGCTTTATGGAACCAAATTAACTGGAAATGAGCCAGACTTGTTGGGATCCTGGTTCTGTCAGTCCCTCCTCTCTTCCTTTTGTGTGAGTTTGTCTCCCTTTGTCTGTTTTTCCCTGCATGTGTCTCCCCTGTGTGTTTGTTGGTCCGGAGCAGGTAGGCGTGATTCCACCCCAGCTGCATCAAGTTACGCTGATCACCTCCTTGGGTATAAGAAGCCGGAGGTGAAACTCATTCAGCGCCGAGCCGTTGTTCTCATTTACTTGGTAACTTCTCGTCGGTTGGCTCCCGTTTCTTGATCGTATCTGCATTTTCGCTCCGTGTTATTTGTTTGTTTAATTATTGTTTCTTTGTTTCCCTCCGTAGTTTCCTGCGATCCTCTTTCCCTGTCCAGATCCCTGACTGTCCGTCATTTCTCCGTTCCTGTTACCCTCGACCGTCTCGTCCGTATTGTTCTTGTCCCCTGTATTCATTCCCGTTTTGTTATCTTTATTAAATATTTGGTTATTTCCTTATCCCGTGTCCTTGTCTGCATTTGGGTTCAGTCTCTTCGTGTTATTTCCCCGCACCCTTCATGACAAGACTTATCCAATTAAGCCTGGTTTATTTAGTAAGATTGCATACTGGAACAGGCATCTGATTATGTTTTACTTTAATACTGAATCATACTCCTTCAGAAACCAGTCGTCAGTAGAATAATGTTTTGTAGCCTGGAGTTTGCCCTTGCAGCTTGAGGCCATGTAGTCAGTTGTCAAACCAAAAAAAGGTTTTCTAAATGTTTTTTTCTGTTTTGGAGCAACATAGTTGCCATCAGCAGAGCTGCAGCTCAAGGAACTTCCGTATTGACTAGACTACAGCATTAAAAGGTACCCTGCAGAGTTCTTGATCTAATGGCACAAAGCAACAAAGTAGCAATGTTTTCAGGAGTGGGTCCCAGTTTGTTTGTATCTTTTACTATAGTCGGACAAAGGGGGGGGGGGGGGGGGGCTGTACTACTGAGCAATGTGCCAGCAAAAGGCATGGAATAAGAACACTGCTAACTAGCTAACATAATACAAAGCAGGTTTAAAATTTCAAAAAGGTACTTGCAAATGTGTTGAAGAACCAATTATATTCAACACACACACACAAACACCAAATGTAAACAGCTGCCTCATCACAAATCCATGGTGTATCTCTAAACCTGCAATAAGTGATTTCATGGCTTAGGGGCAGTGGAAACAAGCTGAAATCATACTATCACCATGCTATCGTCGTTTAAATTGATATGCGAACTTCACATACAGTTGTCTAATTACACATCCAGCAGACAGTGCATTCATTTGGACTCGTGTTTCTAGCCAACATTCTAGTCCAACATTTTCTTTCCTTTTAGCTCTGTTTTGGTATCCACCGACTCCTACTTTCTGCTAATGCTCCCATGTTCACCAACTAGTTGCTAACTGTGTCTCTCTGCCATTTGGTGCTGAGCAGATAGCTATCAGTCAGTTCAGAGCTTTACCCCTGAAAACAGGTGAAAAAAGATGTGAATCAAAATCAGAATGCCTTAATTGTCACTATACACAGTACAATGAGATTAACATGTGGTGAGAGCTGTGAGCAGTAAAACTAAACAATGAGCTGAAAGGTGCAGTAAAGTTCTCTAGATTGGATGTGAACTGAGTTTGATGATAATTCTGTGTGGGCTTATCACTACAAGGACCCTTTTTCATGCAAGTAGTCCTGCATCTACTGTTAATAAAAAAAATATGGACAATAGTCACGTGCAGACTTTTCAGTACAGCTACAACGTTTAGCAGTAGTGGTTTTCATTTGGCATCGATTGTTCCTATTGTATTATTGTAGGTGTACAGGTCCAAATTAAGTGATAGCCATATGCAAAATATTAAGAAATATCAAGGGTGCAGAACTACTATATTTTTCACCTTGCATTTTTATGTAAGTCTGAAGAAGACTGTTTTTTATTCTTTTTTGTGACTAACATTTGCATCTAGTCTACATCAGTAAATGGGACCCTGTGATCATTACATCTTATGCACATGATTTATTTACTCTGGCAGATATTTTCTGGTTTTACTCCCCAGACAGATTTCTAGCCGACAAGACCCTGGTTGAGCCCATCACAGCCATTTATCTCATATGGTGCAGTTTTCAGATTGACAACTTGTGAAACTTCATGCTTTACGCAAAATATGCAATTACATCAAAAACAACCATGATGGCTGCAGCTGATGTGGAAGTCTGTTGAAATTAAACTTTAAATCCCTTTGGCAACACTGTCTCAGTGCTATGTCACATGTTTTGTTTCTCTGATTGTTTGCCAGTGTATCCAAGTGTGTCCAGAGGCATTTTGTTCTTCGGCTGTTGATAGTGCCCCTTGGAAACCAAAAATGAACCGATTGGTACCAGACTAACTTGTATCTGTGAAAGCTAAACTGTATGAGATTAAGCTTAAAGTCGCCCTCCACTCAAAAATGTGGAATGCGACTGTGAAGGAGATGTCTGTGCACATCCCTGATAGCTGAGATTCAAACATATTCGGGCATCTTTAGTTGATACGTCACTAATCCATAAACCAATCACCGTCTAATATGTGAAACACTTTTTGACAGGGGAATGACTTCAACATAACACCGGCAAAGAAACCTGAAACCTTCAGCTCAGAATTAGAGCTCCCTGAGTCAGCCATTGGTCCACAATGCTATACGAGACGACTTTCTGCCCAAGAAGTGCTGTTACTGACTCAAACATGTAGGCCTTACGCAAATCTTTCAGATGTTAAGCTATCCTAGCAGGAGCATTAGTGTGCAGGGTGTGGCCCGATCCAGAATTATCTCAATGAGGGAGAAAGAGTGGATGTGCCTCCAGCCCCTTCTCTTAGGTTTTTTTTCTTTCAATGCTTGAAAAGCATGTTAAACTAAATATTAACCATAGTATGACCAAATCATACACGACAAAGAGTAATTTGTAAGGCCTTGAATGACTAAACATGTCAAAAGACACATCTGAGAGGGAGGAAAATCTTACAGAATTATCCTGTTTACCCTAGCTCCCTGAAGTGATGTACTGGCATATGTTTGTCAGTTAGTGTATGATGGAAAACAAGCTCGCTTGAAATGATATGTTGCGTTAGTGTGTGTGTACGGAATGGGTGAATGAGTTAGAGCCAGCTTTCAAGCATGTTCCAGTAAACTCAGCATAGATCATATTGAAAGCTGCTAGCTCCCTGTAGATGAATGTCTTTAGTTTGCATTCAAATGCCTCATCTTCCCTCCCTCTCTCCTCAGCTTTTCTATCCCTTTGGGCCTCCTCTCCATACCCCCTCTCTTCCAACCTCCATCCTTCCTGCCATCCTGGGTGATGAAGTGTAGGACGGGGATATTCAGGGAGGGACAAGAGAGTAATGTTGGACCCTTTTTTCTGACAAACTGAGAGTCTGAGTAAAGAGGAGAACAAATAAAGTATGAGAAGAGGGAGATGAATTTGTAGAGAAATAAAATAAGAGAGGAGATCGGGTACAAAGGCCAGATAGAGAAAAAAACAGAGATTCAAAGAAAGAAAGAGAAAGGAAACCCGGCGTGAGAGAAATTCATGTAATAGTGCACACCTGAAGCCCAGCGGAGTGTGATACCATTTTGTCAAAGCGCTTGAAAGCAGTCTTTATCTTCTGGGCACTCTCTCCCTCACACACACACACACACACACACACACACACACACACACACACACACACACACACACACACACACACACACACACACATGCACAGTGAGAGACAGCAATGCATACTAGTGCTTATGCCAACCTTTGAAAGTTTAGAAGGAAATGCAATATAAGACAACCATTGCCCACCATACAAAGGTGTACTGTTATTTTAATACAGTGTGTATATTATGTTTGCTATATTTATGTAACAGTTGTCTGCGTTGTGTTGTTTATTTGCAAAAAGGACCAACACTCATTTAGCTTCAGGACCAGACTTTTATTGCCGTGACAATGATATGGAAAAGACTGGTCAGCTCACGGTCAAGCACAGCACTCGTTCGGCACAGCTTCATAGAGGTAAATTAGCAAGTTAGCTTGGCCTTCGAGGTCGCTAGTTATAAACATTAAACAAAACAAAACCCTCTGTAACACATTTAGTTACATGTAAAACTGTCGGCAGCTTCCTGAACATAATATCATGATAACTGCATTATTACATTACATTGTTTACACAGTTTCAGTAGGCTAAAACACTGCGAATGCATGTTTAGTGAGCATAAAAGACCACATTTAATGGTAGTAACAGGTGAAGTGCAGTTTTCTATTCTGATTGAAAACATTCTATCTTTAAAGTAGGGAGCAAACCATTTTAACACATGCCAACTTCGCCCTCCAGAGTTGGTTGATTGTGGGGAGAGCTTTGCTGAGATCAAGCAGAACCAAAATGGCACAGCAATCAAAGTCAACAGAGAGGGGAATATCATTATATGTATTAAGCATAACAAATTCTGTACTAGGCAGAGTTCAAAAACCAGATTGGAATTTGTCAAAAATGGACGATTTCCCAGGCATTGTACTATGGCACTGCCTTAATCATAGTCAGGAGCTTGCTGTTTACCAGGCACTGAATGTAGTGAGCAACAAAAGACATCCAGGCCCTCCTTGACGACCTATATTCATTATATAGTAACTGAAGAACATGCAGAAGCTGAGTGAATGCTCACAACCTACACATCACCCTCAGGAGGATTGGAAGCTGATTGGTAGTTTCTTCATAAAGCGCAGTCTTTGCAATTTGGCACTCTTGTCCAGCCATGTTGCAACATTTCCGTGAGGCATCATTGGCTGATCTTAAGAAGCATTCCTAACAAGATGAAGAAGTTGCTCATAGTGGACACACTGTCCACAAGCAATGATGATTGTGAATGGGGGTTCAGCACAATAAGCAACATCATAACTGAGTGTAGATGCAAACTGACAACAACAAATGCAGTAGATCTCCTCTTCAGCTCTTTGGAGCAATCATGCATATAGCAGGATCCACTGCCTTATGTTAAGTCTTTTCTTGGCAAATGAAGAAGTCTGAAATGGAGAATGTCAACATTCACAAATTATTCCGTGGCACTATTCCGACCATTTTAATAAATAATCTGCTATATCAAGTGTTTTTAATTTCTCTCTACACCATTCAGGTGTTAAAACATGTAATGTGTGTTCAGGGATGCATGAAGCTGGGGACGCGAGAGCAATGTAAATTTATGAAGATTAGAGTAGTTGTACCAGCAATAACTTAAATCTACTTTCACCCCTAAATAAAGTAATATTGATTTAAGGGTCAAACAGTCAAAGATTCATGTCTACAGAATTCTGTTGAGACAGCCACTGTGTTTTTAAAAGCAAAATAAGATGTTTAAAACCACTGTAGCTCAAGGTCTAGAGACACCCAATACTTTACTGCTGCCATTGGCTGTGTCACATTTCCTAAAAGCCTGTTAGCTATAGTAAAGACAATAATAGAAATATTGTAACAAAAACAGTAAGACATAGGTGAGGGAGTACATTCCTCCATTCCTCCAGCCTCCATCTACCTTCATGCCCCCCTATCTCTCTCTCTCTCTCTCTCTCTCTCTCTCTTTGCTGTTATTTGCCCAGGGAAGTTTGCATGAAAGTGCTTTGCAGTCTGCCTTTGCCAAACTTATCCATTAAGTTGTCTGTCTATCACTCCTCTGGGAGTTCAGCTGAGGTGGTGCCTTCACTCACAGACTTTTGTTCTGCATGAGGTGTGTGTGGATATGTGTGCCTGGGAAGAAAATCTGATATTTAGGATGGATGGCTAGAGAGAACACAGGGAAGCCATCACATTCAAGTATATCTATTATAACCAGATGTACCTTATTACTTGAAACATGTTGTATATCATATTAAGATTTTAACACTCAAGACCTGAATAAATTGCAGGCAGGGTTAGTGAGACAAATGGGAAAAAGGAGAATGACAGGAGATCAAAAAGGAGAGGAAGAAAGGGGGATAAGTGTAAGAGAAAGATGAGAGGAGAGAAGGAAAGTGGAAAACTAGGAACTGCAAGAGGAAAGGAAAAATTAGTGGGTGATGCAAAGAGAAGGAGAAAACACGACGAAGAAGATGGAAATAGATTGAACTAGAAGGAGACTAAAGTAGAGGAGGAGGATGAGAGAAAGCAGCAGAGGAAGAAAATGGGAGAACTATGGCAATTTCATGAAAATTCTGTTCGACTAGACTCAGATGGAGGGATAGAAAAAAGAGAGACAAAGAGTGAGTGGGAAATTAGAGAGATGGAGTGATGGAAAAAGACAGATCTGACTGTCATTTCCACCAGAATGAGCAGCACTTTTGTCTATCAACAAAACCTGGCCATTAACTGGCTTTAATGATGCTTGCAGGTGCACACACACACACACACACACACACACACACACACACACACACACACACACACACACACACATACAAATATGGAAACAGCAGTAACATTCATATTAGATACTTTGCATATCTGAGACTAATTAGATATTATGTCTTAAATTTTTGTATTACATCATAAACGTTAAATTGAGGTTTTATTAAATCTCTTAGCGCATTATGTGTGGTAATACATTATGAGTTGCTTTACGCCACGTGCAGGCTCTGATCAGATTTAAACTATGTTTAGTGGTGGTTTAAAAAAATGTGATTAGAGTCAAGCATCTGAAAATGTAACACAGTTCAACCACCTGGGTAAGATTTTAAGAATTGCTTAAGAAAATTATAGTAATAATTCACAATGCATCTCAGCAAGAAGAGGAGAGAATAAAGATATAGGACAATAAGAGATTACAAGGGCTTTCACAGGTGAAGCAAACCCCATGACTACTACACAAAAAAAAAACTTTAAAAGTTCAGCCGTTGTAAATGCACAAACGTTGACTCCAGACTGGTGGTTTAGTTTGATAAATACAACACGTTTTGGGCAGAATGTGTCACATTAGTTGTCAGTGTAATACCAGTCAATACCAGCAATACTAGCCCCTGCACTTAAAAAACAGGCCATAAGATCTTCAATCTGGCCTGCAATGCTTTGAAAACTGTTTTGCAGCAATGTTAACAATACTGAGAGGTAACAAATGAAAGAAAAGACTGCGTTGGTCCACCATGAGCCTTCAGAACAGCTTAACTGCCCCTGCCATAACGCAGGTTTCCAGTCAAATTTAACACAAATTCTATGAATATTTTTCAGAAAATGGGAAAAAGAAAATTAATTTATGTGTGTTTCCATCAAGCCACGACCTCCCGAGCTGAGAAATGAACGCAGAAATGCCAAAAACTAGTGATGTCCAAATGAAGCTTCATGAAGTATTTTCAGTCCACTACAAAGGGTTGAAAACACATTGAATAACCATTCATTGAGCCCTTTTCTTCAAACCAAGAGCTCCATCTAGTACAGATACAACTAATGGTTCATGAGGCCTCATTTGGACATCACTACCAAAAACTGCAGTTCCTTGGATGGACATTTGAAGCTTGTTCCAAACACGAGTCAATCCCCACAGAGCAGATACATGTAAAATACAGCATAAATAAACGAGTGTAATGCCTGGTACACAAAACAGTTTTGGTCTCTATCTCGAATTTCCCCATTCATGATTACTGTATGAGGGTTTATCTTTTTATAACTCACTCGTTTAAATTTTATTAAGGCTTAAAGTTATGCATAGTTAACAGCATGGTTGAAGTGACAGATGAGTGCTGTCACAGGTAACTAGCATAGACTGTAGGCTTCATTCAACCCACCTCAGCTTCATCATCACTCTACCTTTTTGCCTATTTTTGGATCAGCTGGGAGCAGGCACTGTCAAGATGGTGACAGCTGGAGCTGGCCACAATGAGCTTCATTTTGGATCTTTAGAACTCTATGGGTGACTTCACAGAGACTACATCCATATTTTATACAGTATTTGATGGAAACGCAACTACTGATTCTCCCACTGTGTGGAACTCAATTGGAGGAATGAATAGCATTCTTTCAAAATATATCATTTGCTGTTTCGATAATGGTAGAGAGCACTATCTAAAACTTCCCTTCAAAATCTCCTATACAATCTTCATAGGTCTCTAGTTCAGTTGGGTTGAGATCTGGTGACTCACCATGTCATTCATTAAAAGCTTGTCTCCTGCTGTAATGTAATTGTTATGTTTCTCCACTCATTTATTCATGTTTTTCCTTTAATCCGTCACCCAATCCTTTGTCCTTTAACTTTTGAATAACTAAGCTGCCACCAACCACTGCTGCAAGAGTGGGTCATTTTAGGTTGCATGTACTGTAGTAGCAAACTATATTTTACAGAGTTTGAGTCCTTTTTCGAGTGTTTTATTTTCCATCCCCTGTATCTCTTCCCTCCTGTCCAGACCAGTCACTCATCCTATTTTCCAGTGAGTCAGTGAACTGGAACAACTGGAGAGAGGTACCGCTGTGCTCAATGCATTTTCCATCCAGCTTTCATCACTGCCCTCCAATCCCTGTCTCCCCTTTCACCTCTCTTTCTCTAAGTCACTATCTTTCCCCTACTCTCTTTCCTCTCGTCCATCGTCTGTGACTCTTTGCTCCCCTGTCATCATTCCCACTGAGATGATTTCTTCTGTCTTTCCTGCCCTTATTTTATTTCCTCTGTCCTTTCTCCTCTCCTGTCCACTCCTTTCATTGTTAATTTTTCCTCTTTCCATCTTCTGCTCTTTCTCTTTAGACGCCTTTCTCCTTTGGTGTGTGTGTGTATGTGTGTGTTTGTGTGTCTGATTCTGCCTGTTTGAAAAAGGCCAGGCAACAACACTAGCCCTTGGCAAATGTGAGAAGTTTTGGTCACCTTGTCTTAGCCTGCTCGACTGCACACACTAACAAACCACAAAAAGACCAATAAATCACAAAACAGAACAGCTAACAATAAACTTGGCTATATTTGAAAGTTCACATGATAAACTGCAAAGATCAATTGCTTTGTATAACTCCAATAGCATACTTTTGTGCAAGCAGCCATCTACAACAACCTCACAGACAGAGTATTATACAGATAGTGTCACTTCCAAGAACGGTGCCTTCAGAGCTGGGGACAACCCCGGCCTATGAACAGCGAGGACCAATCTCTCAAGCTGCATCAGGAAAGAACCTGTGACAGCAACACCACTCTGCTGAATGACCTCAACAGCTTCTTTGCCAGCTTTGAAGCACAGAACAACATTCCAACACAGAAGACCACCCCCTCCCCATAACCAGGCTCTGTTTCTGACTGCAGCCAGCGTGAAGAGAACTCTCTCCAATATCAACACCTGCAAGGCTGCAGCTACGGACAACATTCCTGGTCGTGTCCTGAAGGACTGTGCAGAGGAGCTCAAAGATGTCTTCACAGACATCTTCAACACTTCTTTTAGTCAGTCAGGCTGTTGTTCCATTGTGCTTCAAAGCCACCACCATCATACCTGTGCCAAAGAAGCCCTTTCAATCCACCTTTAATGACTATCGCCCCGTTGCATTGATCCCCATCATAATGAATTGCTTTGAAAGGTTTGAAAGTTCACGGCTCACATAAAATCGACCCTCTCCCCCATCCCGGACCGGTACCAGTTTGCATACCGAGGTAACAGATCCACCGAGGATGCAATCTGTTCTGCTCTTCACCCAGCCCTCCCCCACCATCGGAAACTCCTACCATAGAATGCTGTTCATAGACTTTAGTTCGGAATTCAACACATCATCCCTCAGCAGCTGATCTACAAACTGGACTAGCTGGGGCTCAAAACTTTCTGTGGAACTTGCTGCTGGACTTCCTCAGCTAGAGGACTCAGGCAGCACCGGTTGGCAGCACCACATCGAGTGCCACCATTCTGAGCATGGGGGCCCTGAAGGTTGTGTGCTCAGCCTCCTGCTCTTCACGCTGCTGACCCATGACTGCGCTCCAACACTGATGAGATCCACTACAGGAAGGAGGTCAGCCAACTGGCAACGTGGTGCAGAGATAACAACCTCCTCCTGAACATCGGAAAGACTGAGGAGGTTATTATTGACTTCCGTAGAGGCCATACCCTTAAACCCCCACTGACCATCAATGGTGCTGCTGTAGAGAGAGGCACCAAATTCCTGGGGGTGCACATCAGTGAGGACCTCTCCTGGAAAACCAACAATGCATCACTGGCCAAGAAGTCCCAGTGGCGCATCTACTTCCACATTGTGTACATCGTGTACTCCTTCTACCGGGGCATCATCGAGAGCATCCTGACCAGCTGCATCACTGTATGGTACAGGAGTTGCACAGCCTCCAACTGCAAGACTCTACAGCGCACATGTGAAGGCTGCTGGTCAAATCATTGGTCTCTCCCTCCCCTCACTCCTGGACACAACCTCTTCAGCCTCATGCCATCTGGGAGGAGGTACAGGGGCCTCCAAGCCGGTAGTACTAGACTGACAAAAGCTTCATACACCAGACTGTAAGGAAGCTCAACACCCTCCCCTCTGCCCCCTAGAACTCTGGACACCCCCCCCCCCCTTCTTGAAAAAGGCCTGGCAACAACACTAGGATCAGCACCGTTCACTCTTGTTTTCCACTTCATCAGTGCCCTAAATTGTAGTTCCAATTTATTTATATAGTTTACTGTATATCGCACATATTGTACAGTATGTCCATTACATTGCACATTTTAATCTCCTGTTTTTCTATTGCTTTGCACTATTCAGTTTTTTATGTTTTCTATTTCTCTTACACTACTTAGAATTTAGAAATGATAGAGAAACATGTTTTCGATTCCTCTGTTTGTTTGGCATATTTTGCAGAAATTGACAATAAAGATGACTTTGTATAATAAAAGTAGAGCATATGCCACACCATGGGATAAACCTTTTAGCTGAAATTTCTTATAATTTACTTAATTTTAGTTAAACCAAACAATTAAAAACTTGAAATTGTGAACATAAACATTCTTCTGAAAAATAGTTGTGATAAACTATACAACTACTGTCCTGCTCCAGTTTTATGATTTTTGTTTTTGAGGATTCAGTATTCACACAAACATTCATTATCAAGTCCATACAAAACCATAAACATTGGGACTTGTGTACAGCCATTCTAGCAGCCCTTTGAGGTTGTACTTGCGCAAAGTAGTACTTTGCGCTAAATGCTAATATTTACAGCATGCTCATGCTCACAGTGACAACGTTAATGTTTTGTTTACTGATACTTTTTATTTGCACTATCATCTTTGATGCTGTTACACTGAAAATGTCCCCACTATGGAAAAAATTAGGGATTATCTCATCTTAACATGCTTACAAGTTAGCATGCTAAAATTTGCTAATCAGCACTAAATTTGAAGGGTTGTTGTGGTGTGATCTATGTTTCCAGGTTTCTATTCTCCCAGGGTCCTATATTCCCCAGACTTGTTAAGGAGACTTGTTATGTTCTCAGCAGTTTGTTTCCCTCAGTTTAATCTTCAATGCATATATCCCGAGGTCAGTATGTCCAAATCACTCACCTACAGCTTATAGCTTACTGCTCTTTATGTTATACTTTAAACCTATGGCTGAACCAACTCAAAAGGGAAGAAGAGCAGCAGAACAGCTTTGAGAGGGTGTACCTCAGGAATGCAAGGTAATTTCAGAAGGTGTAATTTAAGGTGATCCTGTGAGTCTCCTCTTTGAGTCTAAACTCTTTGTATGATCCTGTGGGCATAGGGCCTTATGACCCTCGGAACACAGGGATGACTCTGTTGAGGCTGAGTGTCTAATTTTTCTGGAAATTGTTCAAAAGCAAATGCATAGCTGAATCAAGGCCTCAACCTTATGGTGGTGGGAAGAAATAAGTGTGGATTAAAACAGAATTTCTACTCCTCACCAAATAAGAGAAAAAGCTTCATTGTATTTATCCAGTCTCACTCCCAACGTGTCAAAAACTGGCGATCGGTCAGGGGCCTTTGGCGTTAGTTACTGACTAAAAAGGTCTCCTTAAACGTACAAACCCGACGCAGAGGGCTTTCAACTCATTCCAATGTAAGCCCGTCCGCGGCGATATTTGAAGCTCAGGGTTCTCCTTAAACTTCCATATTTGAAGCTCAAGGTTATCCTTAAACGTCCATATTTGAAGCTCAGGGCTCTCCTTAAATGAGTTGAAAGCCCCCTGCGTCGGGTTTGAACGTAGGCAGGACGTATGCCTCTTTTCGCATGTGTCCATGGTGCATTGTGGGTCTATTTGATTACATCTTTTTTCATCGCTTGACACACTGACTATTAAAGGTAAGTAGCTAGTAATAAATAGTGCTAAAAACAATTTGAGAACGATCAAATGTGTAAATCATTGTATTCTATATCCTTTCGCCGTCTATTAATGTAATAAAAACTAGATTATTATCGGCTGTATAATGTTTTAAGAGCTCAGTTAACATTCATTTAACTAGGCAATAAAGCTAGTCAGCTAGCGCGGACAACCGCTAACGTGATATTAAACTTTGATGATGCTTTGTATAAATATCCGTTTTCACAATAGCTAATATTAATTGAAAGAGATCGCTCATCGTTATTGTTTTAGGTGTCTAACGTTATATGCGTTTACACGCTCCCAATTAGTCTTAAGTTACATGAAATGGTAAGCTAAAATGATATGTATTTTAGATTTAATCTTTTCTTTTAATCAGGCTGTCTAGTTGAGATTGAAATATATTTTTAGACACCCTATATTACGTAAAGACACGTACAGGTGCAAAGCCAGGAATACATAAGACACGGTAGAGGACAGACAAAACAGGTGTACCATCAAATATGTGACCCATTTAGTATGTTTGTGACTATTTGTGCATGTTTTAAGGAAGAATGCATTTGTTAATATACCACCTAACGTATTTTGTTTTCAATAGACCTTTTCAACGGAATTCCATTGCTAGGCAACAGCCTTGTTCCTTGTTTACTTCCTGACAGCTGGTGTCATTCACATACACTGCAACAGGAAATAAACTAGGACTGTTTTGGAATGTTTAAGTTTACATCTTTGAAAAGGTCTATAGGTATTTCTTAATTCATAACAAGCATTTATTGTTACCTTCTAGAGCCCTCAAGAAACTATCACATATACAGTTTTTATAAATTGACTTGGAAAAAAAACTAATTTGGGGACACAGGTCCTGAGTAGTATTATGCTGTAGCAGTTTTCTTTGAAGGCCAACATGTAAGAGCACTGTATTTATTGTGTAAATTTTTTATTCACTGGTAACACAGCATGCAGTGCTCTCATTTCTTATTTCTGTTTCTGTCTCCAGATGCCTACTCAAAAACAATGCATCACACGCAAGGAAACGATTGGTGTGGCCAGCAAGATGTGTAAGCAGTGCGGGGCCAAGCAGCCTTACAAAAAAAACGATTAGAAAATCAAAAGAAGAAATTTGGCCACGATTGGAAACACACAAAAAAAAAACTGCAGCATCAACAAAATGTATTATGCTGGTAGGTTATTTTTTTTCTTTCAGACAGTTGTCATAAATAATAAGTAATTAATTGCTGATCTTTACATTTTCATTGCTATATTTCTCTTACATTATTTGCTTTTGCAGCAATTTAACACCCATCTTTGTTTTATTGTGCAAGACAATCCTGAATTCTCGATTTACTGTACCACTCCTAATTGTCTTGTCTTGTTGTCTTGTTGTCACTCTACCTAAGCGCGCACTCACACTGTCCTTCCGCACCGGGCCAAAATTGGTTTTTCAGCTAAAGCCTAGTGCGTTTGACCAGTGTGAGTGCACCCGCTCCGCGTATAACTGCAGCCAGCGGGCCGTCCACGGCCCGCCTGAGAGAGGTGGGCTTTTGTAGAGCCCGTTTTTACAAGCGCACGCACATGTACGAGCACGAGCACGATGCCTACGGCGGTTCTGACGTCATTTATGTGCGCCTGTTTGGACATAGTAAATAGAAGGACGGACCATGCGCGGACATTTAACAACAACAACAATGGCGGCAGAGGTTCACGTTGGTGTGATGCGGAGGTGGAGTGTTTACTGCAGATTTGGTCGATGAAAATATTCAAAAACAGTTGACAAGACGCAGAAAAACTCCAAGCACTATGGAAAGATTTGTAAACAAAGAGACGCATCGCGATGACGTCAATCAATGCATGTGACGTGTGAAGCATTTGCGCGAGGCCCAGGCAGTGTGAGTACAAACGGGCCTGGGGCGCAGGGGGAGAGGGAGGGGGAACAAGTACCCTAAAGCCTGGATGCGGTGCAGAAGGACAGTGTGAGTGCGCCCTAAGTCACTGGTGAACAGGGTTATGTACTACTAGATCAGAGCCTGCTGTTATTGCGTATATATAAACACATTGCTATCTATCAATTTTGGATAAAATATGGATGCAAAAAAATAATTAAAAAATATATTTTAAAAGATTGCTTGGGGCAAGTAAAAACACAGATGTTCAACTGATTAACTGGGCAAAACAGGAGAAAATGTAATAGAAAATTCTTGGGATTGAATAAAAAACATTATCCACAATAACTGGGCCCAATCTAGCTGAGTATAAACATATGATCTATTGTATTGTTTGACAAGATTTTAGTCATAGAAAGTACGTAATAGCATGCAAGATTGATTCAAGCTACTTTCAAATACATCGCAGAACCTGAAAATTAACATTTACATTGCAGGATTAGAATTCGGAAGTTGTTCCGTAATGCATATCTGACGGTCTTTGATATCTTATAGTGTGGTTTTGACCTGCTCTTTATTAAAAGTGTCCTGAGACAACTTCTGTTATGATTAGATACCATGAATAAAATTTAATTGGATAGTTTGTAGCGGTAGCTGTGTTTTTAGGTATAGAAGCATGTGATGCTTTCCTTGTCTCACACTGAATTTGAATAGCTGTCTTTTTTATCAAGGTTTTTTGTTTTTTACATTGCTACTAAAACAGTTTATAGTGACCTCACTCTGAGTCTCAATGTATAGCTTATATGTATAGGTATCAAAGCATAAAATGTATTTTTTTTATGTATTATGACCTTCCATTTATGTATCCAATTTTCTGTCTTGTGATTTTGTGCCAATTTTGTTTCAGCTCCACAAGCGACATCCCATCCTCCTTGCCAGCAGAGCTCCAGATGGGTTTACAGCCGAGTGTGTCTGTCCATGGGAAATGGACACAGAAGATGCCAGGAATGCCCTTATTACAATTAAGAGGATTTATGAAAGTCTTCTTAGCGGTAATGTACACAGTGCATGCTATATTTTCAAGACTCCTTTGAAATACTGCCTTTGCAACATATTTCTGCATAAAGCAAAGCAAAGTCTTTTTTTCTTTGTTAACATGTGAACAACATGGCTTAGGATGAAAATGCAGACCTGGGGCCTCATGTATCAATGTTGCGTACGCACAAAAACGTGGCGTACGCCATTTTCCACGCCAACGTTCGGATGTATCAAAAGTGAAATGACCGTGGAAATGTGCGGTGCGCCACGCAAACTTCATGGCTGGCGTACGCACGTTTCTACAGCTATTGTTTCGTTGGCGACACTTAGAGGTGATGCTGGGAAACTGTTAGTTATGTGAAAACAATTCATCCTCAGTGTAATGTGCGCATCAGCGAAACATTAATGGACAATTAACACACACGTGTTTGCAATCGTAAGGATATAAAATAAGGAGAAGGATATAAAAGCATGCGCAATTTAATAAAAAATGGAATTAACAATGGCAGCCTTGGCCTTGTTAGAAGACATCGCAAATGGTTATGTCAGCCGTGAGAGGGTGTTTAGAGAGCTGGAAGATCTGTTAGCAAATGACGACAACTGGCTCATGAGTCGTTTCGGGTTGCCGAGGCCGGTGTTACTGGAGCTGTGCGCGGAGCCGCGGCCAGACTTAGAACGACACACGCCCAGGAGCCAGGGGTTGTCCATTCCCACACAGGTGCTGACCACTCTGGGATTTCTGGCAACGCATGACTCGTTCAATCTAAACAATAGCATGGTTGGTAACAGGTTGGAGGCTGGCACGGTGCGCGATGGATGGCTTCTCGGTGAGTAAATCATTTATCCGTTTAATGCGCCCCGAATTTAAACCAGCACAATGCCCGTTTGGACACGCGCATTCAAATATGTGTATTTGTTTTTTTCCCTGGTGAAAAAAGAATGTCTCCTTGTGTTCATTATTCGTCTCAATAAACGCGTGCGTAAAGTTGGAACCTCTGCAGTCAATAATATAAGTGTGATCAGTCTTGTCAATCCTTGTAATGCAGTTATTTTGTCCTGTTTTGTTTTCCCGCGAACAGTAGTGTGATTTATATATATATATATATATATATATATATAGTTACCCCCTGAGAACGTGGCTGTTGACCCCTCTCACTAACCCCGGCACCGACCAAGAGGGGAGATACAACGACCGCCATTCCCGAACTCGGGCAGTGGTGGAGAGGGCAATTGGCCTATTGAAGGGGCGCTGGCGCTGTCTAGACAGGTCGGGCGGGGTGCTGCTGTACACACCTGAGAAGGTGTGCCGCATCGTGCTGGCCTATGGTGTCCTGCACAACTTGGCACACCGCCATGGCATACCACTGCCAGAGCACCCCCCCCACCGGAGGAACCGGATGCCGGACCCGTCAACCTCGACCCACCCCGCAAAGCGATACGGGCCCGTCAGCGTCTGATTTCAATGATGTAAAGAGGCAAGGACACGATTTACTTTGTACGTGCATTTATTGCATGATAAATATCTCCCAGTGCATTGACAATTTGATCTAGAAGATCACTGACGCCACGGATGGCTCTCAATATTTCCTCCTGTGATTCCAGCACAGCTTGTGAAAGGACACGGCCAGTCGGGCGGACGTCAGCTGGCGTGGGGTCGCCGGGGCGCGTGGTGCTGGAGGTGCCGGTGGAGACGCCAGGGCGCACGGTGCAGAGGGAGGAGCCCTCTCCTGTCTCATCGTCTATTGAGAAATAATAATTAAAAAAAATGAAGTAATTAAACATGAGTCAATGTGTTTATATCCTGGCAACTTAACGCACGAGCATGTGTAATGTGAGCAGCCTAGTATAATGACATTTCTGAGTTTAACACATTTACCTTGAGGATGATCTGTGTCGCCTTCATGGCCCCCCACAACTCCGCTTAGAGCTGTTCCCTCCACAATAGCCGCCACTCTCTGGTCAAAGGGGGTCAGTTCCTCCCCTCCTGTCACCCCGCCCGTTGCGGTGATACTTCGGCGGTGGGCCGAAATCCTCCGCTTCACGTCGGACCTTTTTTTTTTTTATTTCAGTGGTTGTGCGCTGCTCCGACCCAACAGCGTTCACTGCCTCACACACACACTCCCCAGAAATGTCTTTTTCTTTGTGTTTATCCCTGAAAAGAGGCTACCAAATAAAACCGCTCTTCGGTCTCCACTTCATTTAATAAAATTTCGAGCTTAGACTCGTTGAAGTTGCGCTTCTTACCTTTACTCATCGTTTAAATCTGATAGTGCAGAGAGGGAATCCCCGGTGCAGGCCCTATTTACATTGATTTGCATATTTAAATGGGGGCGTGGACAGGGAGGAGTTTAGCACTTCTGCATGTGCGCTCAATTCCACGTTGATTGGGATGTACAAAGGAAAAGTGCTTAGATCCATGCGTACGCACACATTGATACATCTGAATTTTTTTGTGCTTACGCCAGTTTCTGGATTCTAGCGTACGCCATGTTTTAGTAAGAAAGCCACGCAATTCTTAGTACATGAGGCCCCTGGTTACCCATCAGTCTTTAACTGTGTCCTTCCACAATTTGATGCGGAATAATGAATCTTGATTGATTCCATAGTGGTATTATGTCTCTTTCATTTGGTACTGACATGTTCAGTTTGTACAGCAAACTGTTTAGTGCTCTAATCAAGTGTCACACACTTATTGTTCCTTATATCTTTCTTTCTTTTTTAAGGACCGTGCCGAGGTGTTGGTGCAGTGGCTGCCTTGCTCTGGATGGTGTGTATGTTTTCTTAAGTTTATTTTACTGTAGATGAGGAAAATTCACTAATGAAAATAGAAAAATGTCTTCAACTTTAACTGCAGTTTAATAAGGGACAGCAAAGTCTGAGGGTCAAGCAAGTCACATAGCAGTCAAATGTTTTGGGCAGTATTGTGCATTGGACTGAATTCACAGTATATAACATAATCAAGAAACCCCCTGTGCAATATCACTATAATGTGAAATGATTCAAAATTGTATCACCTTATAAAAGTGAACGCCACAATTTGGCCTGGTGTCTAATGCAATCTAAGAAAAAAAAACCTCATAAAACGGCACAAAACTGCAAGATTTAACTTGGCCAAAAACATGAAGAAAAAAAGATTCATACTGGCAATACATTCTTTAGTCAAATTAAACCTAAATTTACATTTTTTTTCTCCCCATACAAATTTCCCATTTACACAGACGTCGACTCTGTGCTGTTGCGTCTCTGTGACTACCTCCAATGCCAGCTCAGAGGTGTAACAGTTCTGTTGCCCCCATTCATTCTCCATACCTCTCACACAGACATTGGGGAGTTTTGTTATACACTGTCTAAATATGATATTGAAAAGCTCATTTTCAAAAAAGAATGCATGCATACCTGTATAATCCATATCTCATTGTAAATAGTACAGTGTCAGTTATATTCTCAAAAAGTATGAACAATTTGACAGTAATACTTCTTGCTGTGTTTCTGTCTTACAGTGGGGACAAATGGAAAAACTCCTGGGAGCCGAAAGAAAATGTTTTGCAAAAATATATGAGTTTAAATCACATATACCAGTTACTGGCTGTGTTCCTTGATATACACTTGATTTCTATGATCGTTCAGAACCTTTCAAGGGCGAATTGTAGTAGTTGCAGTTTCCCAAAAACAACAAACATTTTGTGTTATTTTTAATGTTGGCAAATTTGGTGTTCAGTCACCATCTTAAAAACATGAGAAATAGAATGATTTACTGAAAAAAGGTGGATGTAAAACAATTATTTTTTGGCTTATTCCCTCACCTTTTCTTAAAGCAGAAATAATTTTCCATTCCCTGGGTTTCTTTCTATGTATTATGTATTTGTACGCTGAAGACAATACCCAGACAAGAGGAATAGTACATCCTGTTCACACAGCTAAAAATAAAACATTTAAATGTATTCACAATCACCATGATCTACAGGCACCTTATCGATTCATCTGAAATGCTCATTCATGGCCGGTGTAATAACACCCATAAGGATAAGGTAAGAAGATGCCAGAGAGGGATAACGTTTTTATCGTAGAATCACTTAGCTTAGACTCATAATTGTTGTCCTTTACTAAGTAAATAATTGGGCTTTTGTTTTTGAATACATTTATGACTTGACATGGGTTTTAAATCATCCTGCAGTCCCATTGGAGAACCGAGGACCCGCCTCCCGGAAGTATTTTTTTCAACAAATCTCTTGATAACTTCACAATACGATGGTTTAATGCAATGGCCATCGATTATAATTATTTCTTTCGGATCTGAGAAATGTAGTTTTATTTTGTCAGTTTTGGATAACGGAAGGCTACGTTTTTACCCCCAGCCACCGTTGCGCTTGTTTGGCTTGTTTTGTAGGCGGAAGTGGTGCGTTCGAATACTATTTTGAGCTGTCCTCCGTGGATGGGCTCCATTCCAACTCAAATAGCCGCCGGTCAGCGTGGTGTGTTCGAATACTATTTTGAGCTGTCCTCCGTGGATGGGCTGCATTCCAACTCAAATTGCCGCCGGTCAGCGTCCCTAGCTCTGTTGATGAGACATTTTATAGCCAGTGATTGTACAATATGAAGTGGCTCATTAATAGAATTTAATATTATATTTTTAAGAATAAATGGCTGATTATATTTAAAATAAAATCGTATTTCGTATGTGTCTTCCTCAATTAATATTGAACCACATACAAATCAGAAGGGGTTTTTATTATCATATTGTCATATTAAAAGGAAAAAGACCAAAAAATAAATAAAAGGTAAATACTAAATAATAGATAACAGGCTATAGACATTTGAATTTAATTCCCGTGCTAGGCAACAGCCTTGGTCCTTGTTAACTTCCCATCAGCTGATGTAATTCACATTCACTACAACAAATAATAATTGCAATAAGCTTGGACACATTTAGAATGTTTATATTTACAACTTTGACATTTTCCGATGACTGTTCCTGTTGCCCAGCAATGGAATCCCATTAAAAAGGTCGATATCAGAGGTCCCAAATTTCAGTCCTTGAGAGCCACTGTCCTGCATGTTTAAGTTTCTCTCTGCTCCAACACACCTGATTCTAATGATGTGCTCGTTATCAAGCAGCTGAAGCTTGTCACAGGTTTGAAAATCATATAATCTATATATGTAATAATATGTTGCTGAGGATATTTGATCAACATCATCAAATAAAGCACTGTGTGTGTGTGTGAGTGAGTGAGTGAGTGAGTGAGTGTGTGCGTGCGCGTGCGTGTGCGGCATTTGTGCGTCATACATAAAACATCATTCTAAATGCTTGCATTGGCTAATAATAACATATACACAGTGAATATTGTGATATATGAAGGTAACTCATGTCAGTCAACAAAGAAACAAACATAGAATGAAAGAAAGAAAGAAAGAAACAAACTTTTATGTGTAGAGCCTTCAAAGTGCTGTCTGGATGTAGTAGGGTTTGGATGACCTGAGTCCATGACATGAAAAAATGAAAACTTTGCTGTAGAGCTAAACCAAATACATCATTGGAAAGGTCTCGACCTGGGGAGTAATAATATGTTAGTATTAATATTCTACATGGCTCCGGTTTTGAAATAATGAACTTTGAACCTTGACCTCAGGGCCTGTTTGAGGGCTTATAATTCTGCAATAAAAAGAAATACAGAAATGGGACCAACTGTTATAGAGAGCTCTTGACCCCAGCTATAACATGAGTACAATCAACAATTTTGGGTTTTGTCAAATATGGGTCAAATTAATTTTCACCTATGAAATAATTTGATTTTAAAAATCTGATTACATCAATGTGTTAACTATGCCCTTAAACTCCTCAATGTATTCTCATTTCAACATTTACAACTTCCAATTCTATGAAAAATACAACCTTAATTAAAGAACTACAACTCCAATAAGCCGCGCAATAACGCTAAGTACTACTATCTGCCATAGTTGTAGTTTTCTGTAGTTCTTCCGGTTTGCAAATAAATGGGTTTGCAAAATATATATATATATATATATATATATATATATATATATATATATATATATTACATATATCAAATATCTAGAACAGCTGGATTAGTAATTAGATTACATAAAGATGATCTATGTCAACAAAAAGTAAAGATGTATTCTTGAAATAGGTATGCAGTTTTCTGGTTTGCAAAAAGGGTAGTAAATAATGTGCCGTATACTTTAAATATTGAATATAGCCTAACTCCCGTTTTATATATTTTTATATATGGTCTTTATGTTAAGAAACAGTTCAGATGCTGGGTGTTTGAACAATATTTATTAGTTTTAAGTAAATTAGGGTTTTCATGCAGCGGACTGGCTCCATCTCTATAGCCACTTCCGGCTTCCGCAGCGTGTGTGGCAACCACCATAGCAACAATAGAAAATCGATGCATCTGTGCATTCCAACTATTTGTTCGCTTTGTAATAACTCGTAAATAATATATCATAAACATTCACTTGACAAAGCTGTAGATAAGACATTTATTTGTGAGGCTTAATTCTTCATGTCTACGTTGTTATTACATACAAAATAAAATATTTTTAAAGATTATCTCCAGACATGTTAGATGTATGAAAATACCTCGTTTGTAATAACAGTAATGTTTGAATGAGCCACCGGTATACTGGATGAACCAGAACACCATGGCACAACAATTCGTGACACGAATAATGTTACATTTCAAAACGCTATGTTTTTATATTCTATGTACTCACATTAGAATATGCCACTCTCATGCAAAATAAAACACATCCCACTGTGATATACTGTAAAACTTACAGAATCTTTAAAATATTTAAACAAATAATTGGCCATACTGTCCAGCACTAGGCACTATATAAATGCAGCCATTTACTGAACTTCCACGAGTAACAAGTACAGCACTCTGCCCGTAACTGAGCACAACTTTCGTCACCTGTTATGTTAACTTTATACAACAGTTAGTTTCCAGCTTACACAAAGTATCAAGCTATTGCACAGTCAAATGGTTATGTGTTGCTTAGCCACAGTCAAGTTCCAGTCTGGTGCTTTGTAGAAAGGATGTATAAAAGCAATATCACACGAGAGGGAGTGATGTTGTGCTGAACATCATCACAGCTGTGAATATGTAAAAGGCACACGGCCTGCGGCCTTATGTCCACAACTGAATCCCAGCCTCAAAGGCTTTACATTTCTTCCTCTGAAAAATCTGGAGTGCTGTTGTCCTCCTGGGGCCTGTTTCACAAAGCAGGTTTAGTGAAAACTCTGAGTCTGTTAACCCTGAAATGAGGGAAACTCTGAGTTTTCCGTTTCACAAAGGGAGGTAACTCAAACCAGAGAGAGAGGGGTAACTCTAGCCTGTTTCACAAAGAGAGGTAACTTAACCTCTCGGTCAGTTACCATGGTAACATGCTCTCTGAAACTAACCTGGTCGGGACCAGGTTTTTCTCAGAAAACCTTGAGTTTCTCTCTGTCTCCGCCCTCTTTCAGCCACACACGGTGTTTGATTTCCTCATTCATTCAGCGGGCGAGTTTTGGCGTAGTATAGTTCCGTCTGTTTTTTCAGAAAATCACTGCAAACATCAGACATTAGAAGTTATATGAGGTGGTGACTATTTCACTACCACGGCATGTCCTTCTGATAACAATCCCGTGGATGAAGCTGCAGCATTACTGCGCAGAGAATTATATATTCGTCGGGAGATGATTATCAAACTATTGATTATAGATGTTCTTGCATTTCCAGGCAATTCTCTGTTTGAGCGGTACCGTTTCATGTCACAGCAGATATTCTGTATTGCGCTGCGTTTTTTTGCAAACGGGAGTTTTATCAGACCGCGCATAGACGTCCTTAATATACTGCAGCCATAATTACAAAATGAATGAAATGGATCTTTTGAGCAAGTTGAATGTGTTTGACTCAGCGTTTCCTAAATAAAATCCCAGCTTTTCTTGCAATTCATAGGTTCAAAAGTGTGTGCTTTTAGTTGGGTTAGCGGTATATAAACTACTCCTATAGGTGGAAACAACAGCCTTCTGATCCAGAATATCACCTATAATGCGAGGGGGCTGAATACGGCACAACACCCTTTCATGTCACAGTCCATCTCATCCCTCCTTACATTTCCAACATTAACAACCAGTAATGCTCTCATATCACAGCAGATATTGTGTGTTGCGCTGCGTTTTTTTTGCAAATGGGAGTTTTTTATACAACATTGATATGTTGTATAAAAAACAGCCACTTACGGTAATATTTACTTTACGATATAAAACATGCACAAAATGAGGCGTCACCATGAGACTGTGCTGAGGTTTTACCTGTTTGAAAATGTTTTTATGTTTCATCTTAAGCTGCACTTCTCCCCCGCGGGGTTGCACCTAAATGAAATAAAATAATAGGCTCCCACTCATGCAGTTCTCCCTGTGATATTACTGTGATTGCAACAGGACTACATTTAAACTTATGCACTGACCCGAGCAGCAATGTTCTCCCGCACCGTCTCCCTCTCTTTTGCCGCTGCAGCGCTGTAAACCTGCTCAAACTCTCTGTATGAGCGCATTAATATTTCCAATTCCAGTTTTAGCGTAGCCCTTCGCTTCCCCGTTGCCATGGTGACTCGTCGAATCAGGGCTCCATTGATGCTGTCTTTTTTTACTTGTGGTGCACGCGCTTAACTCCAGGTCAAACTACTCTGAGTTGATCAACCTAACGCAAATCTGCTGTTCTGGAACCGAAAACTCAGAGTTCCCTATCTCAGAGTAGATCAACTCAGAGTTCAGGGTTAGACTCAGAGTTTTTTGAACCTGCTTTGTGAAACAGGCCCCTGGTCACTGTCCTCTTCAACGTCCTCATTATCTTCCTCCAACATGAAAAAGGAGGGGTCAGTGTCAAAATGGGCGTAAGTGCTGGTGACTGCGCTCAGTTTCTGCTGCAGAATGTAAAGAGCAGCCCCCTGTATCCCTCTTCTCTCAGCTCTGTGGGAGGTGCTAAAATAAATTGTGAAAAAAATAAATAATAATAATCAGATAGAAAATAAGGCAACTCTTTATGAACATTAAAATGCAGATTGTCTGCCCAGCTCTAAGACTGTACTAGTACATACTATGTTTTGTGATATTCTCTTGAGTGTGACGAAGGAGGCTGTATACTTTGTCCAAGGCCTTTCTCAGGTACTGGCAATGCTGGGTCATCATCTTCACAATGATAACTTTTTCCTCTTCCATAGGCCTGACCAGCATAACCTGGTCAAAAAGTCGCCTCTTCAGGCGAAGACTCACCACTGTTTTGGAAAAGAGAACAGATGGGACAAAAGTAAAACACTTAAGCCCCTTTCACATATACACTGCAATCATAAAATTATCTAGACAATCAGTATGTGAAAACACAAATATTTGATCCAGTCAGACTGGACATCAAGTGGAATTTACCTGGCCAGCTCCCAAGTACTACTACTATGAGCTACATGTCTCTTTTGAAAAACAGAAACAAGGAAAATTGACCATAAAAAAATAGTATTGTAAAACATATAGCGAAATGTATGTCAAGACTACCAAATCTATACACCCGTGACCATAACACATACCAGTGGCTGCCCACTGCTGGACGTCACACACCCATTCCTCTGTGTCCTCCAGAGAGATGTTGAGCTCCTGCTTGAGACTCTCAAGATTAGCTCCTTCGATTTCTGCTCTCTGTTTAGTCCATTTAGAATGTTTAAAAAACAAACAAACATAGATAAGTCATAGTGTGATCCGTAAAAAGGTATGTTAACCTAGGGCATCAGAGATAAGAGAATAAAGATGTTTTCAAATTTGAACCCAGAATAATGTCAGAGAATCAGGTCCGGAGATGGTCCCGAGTTTCTCTTTCACACATGCAGCACACACTTAGATGTGTTCACACTTAATGTAACTACTTAGTTTGGTTTAGGCAAGGGGAGCGTGCAGCTGTATTCACACATGTGCACACTCTGGAATTACCCAGTCTTTGCACTATTAAGCTGGGAGGGTAAACTCCATTTGATGCCCAGTCCGACTGAATCCGATATTTGTGTACAAATTGTGAAATGTTCAGATAGTTTCAGGTTTGCAGTGCATGTGTGACAAGGGCTTAAGATGTAGGACAACTATCTATTGGAATTTAATACACCAAAAGTATTTCATAGTATCAGACAAAATATGTTATTTTAAAAAAAGGGGACAATATCAGTGAGTGTATCTCTAATCATGATTGAAAAACCTAAATGACAACATGCAAAACATTCAAGCACAAATTGATGAGGATATTCTCAAAGGTATGTCCTCAAAAGAGACTATGGGCCTCATGAAACAATTATTTCCTTGTTATAACAAAGGCTATTTTATGGTGAAAGAATGCAATACGTATATAAGAATGCTAATTGGATAGAAAGGACATTGAGTTGTTTGCTGCAGTCATTTGATGTCAAAAACACTAAATGGTGATTTTTGTGAGTTGTCATGATGACAACACACGCCAGTAGGACCGTAAAGTGTGCCACAGCTTGTTGTGAGGATGTTTTGGAGACGTTCTTCAGAGCAGGAAGGTGTGAGGAGAAGGGACTGTTAAACTCAGTAGCAGTGAGTCAGTGGACCATAAGCCCATTGTTCTGCTCATTTTTTGTAGCCAATGCAGCACAAAAACACAGTGATCCAGCAAGCCAGCAGCCAACCAGCATATGGCTCTGCCATGCCTCCACACCACACCAGTCACAGGACATAGGCTGAACAAAGTTGTCACTCCTTTAACCTGTGATGCCAGTATTCAAGCCCACAGACAGTAACCATGAAATGACAAATGTTAACTTGGAGTAAGGACTCCTTACTTTGAAAAATCTTTTTGCCAGGGTCTTGTGCAGACTCTCTGTCTTCCTTTTGTTCCATCCCATGGCAAGCACAGTTATCATCTCTGCTCTGCCTGTAAAAAAAATATCCACACACACAAAACCCCCCAGAAAATATCAAAATTCAGAAATTTTTTACAATCTGGTACCGTGTCAAGCCTACCCTTTTCTGACTACACACCAACCAGCATCAGCTGTTTTACATTGTTACAGTCTCTGCGCCCAATTTCGAATTCAAGAGCTCTGGCATTGCAGCTCTGAATTCTTTTCTTCTTTTTCATTAACTGTTTTCTTGTCCATGCTGACATTGTGGGTGTCTCCTCCACTTTAGTCTCTGAAGATGTTGATCTAAAATAATAAAACACAAAAATTGATGTAAAGGACAGTGTATTTAAAGACAGAAAAGTCATTTCCAAAATGGCTTTGTTACTGCATGTGCATAAAAAAATCCCGGCCACTACTTAAATCAGTTGCCTAAATTTCACATTTTTAAATGGAAACATAAAGGTCGTCTTTAAGCTATTTAAGCTATCAGATGTCAATATGCGTACCAAGACTTAGGACATCTTGAGGAATGTCATCTGTCAGCAACTCCTCCACTTCTAGGGGCTTCCTAGCGCCACAAGGTTTAACTATAAACACAAAACATAATGTAGGAAACATTACTGCTGACCAACTTGTGATTAACATTTTACTGACCAGATCGATCCTTCCTAAAGTGAGAGAGAGAGAGAGAGAGAGAGAGAGAGAGAAGAAACTAACAAACAGAAGACCAAACAAAGGCTACAGTCAAAGTAAAGACAAAGACAAAGAGACAAAATGACAAAGCAAAAGCTCAGAAAATTAAATTAGTGTAACAGGGACAAGGATTAAGAAAATGGCTCTTAAAAGAACCGTTGGATTTGTGATATATGAAGAGAGTTTTTTTGATGTACAAAGATGTACAAAAAATGTAGAGTAAATTATCAAAAGAATAAAAAGAGAAATAAAACGTGTGCCTATAAAAGTTATGAGTACACTAACACTAATTAAAACTATCAGGGCTCTGTATTTGAGAAATGATTAAGTATCAAAATGCGCTCTCTAAGTTCTTACAGTGCATTTTCACCTATTTATTACCAAAATAAATAGTTAACAGATGTCCTAATACTGACGGAAATACACAAAATCACATAAGGTAGCATTTTTTTTTCAAGATAGCAAAAATAAAAAACGTGTTAGCATGTGCGCTAACCTTAGCGCCTTATTGATAGTTAACATACGACCTCCGTGGCATTCCCAACTGAGTTGTAACTTAAACGTCAAACTGAACTAACTTAGTTACACATGATTTGCAGACAATCACCGCACAAAACACAACATAACCACATAAATTGAGTACACAAACGTGATGGACTTACCAATGCCCCGCCTCCTTCTGGTGCATCACATTTTGATTGGTGCCAAAGGTTAAAGGGTAGACGATGAGGACATACCCAACACATTGTTTATTGTAGTTATGTACACGGCCGCTAAACTCGAAACGCGCCTATGGGTCGTAATAAGCCCCTTGATCAAACAACCTATGTGGTCGTTTTTGGGTGGAGGAAAGGCTGCTTACATTGGAATGAGTTGAAAGCCCCCTGCGTCGGGTTTGTACGTTTAAGGAGCGCTCCGAGGATCGCCCCGAGGAGCGCTCCTCGAGCTTCAAATATCGCTGCGGACGGGCTTACATTGGAATGAGTTAAAAGCCCCCTGCGTCGGGTTTATACGTTTAAGGAGCGTCCTGAGCTTCAAATATGGACTTTCTAAGGAGCGCCCTAAGCTTCAAACATCACAGCGGACGGATTTACATTGGAATGAGTTGAAAGCCCCCTGCGTCGGGTTTGTACGTTTAAGGAGCGCCGTGAGGAGTGCCCTGAGCTTCAAATATCGCCTCGGACGGGCTTACATTGGAATGAGTTGAAAGCCCTCTGCGTCGGGTTTGTACGTTTAAGGAGACCTTTTTAGTCAGTAACCAACGCCAAAGGCCCCTGACCACGTTGGGTGTGAGACTGTGCTGATTTTATCAGATTAATGTTGGCGAGTGCACCATGAGATAACACAGAAACGTTAGTTACGCACTGTAACACCAGATTCTACAGTGACAGCCAGGCAAGGCCTTTTTCAAGATAGAACAGGTTTGGGCATGCTTCGAACTCATGGTGTGAGCGGTACTGGAGCAAAAATTGGGGCGGGATATTTGGGCTACGCTCCAACAGGCCTCACTGAACAAGCCTGAGTGTGTCAATACGGTCTATCGGCATGGTGTTGTTTGTTGATGCTATGTGCTGTTATGTGGTCCTTCCTATTGTGTGTGCCATTTGTCAATATATGCGTCAGATGGTACAGTACTGTGAGACAAATTTCTACCTTTGGGGACAATAAAGTCTAAAGCGATGGACTGACCGACAGACTAACGTCGAGCTACACCAGGGGTTACAATAATATTACAGTCTTCCAACTTAATAACCCTGATAATAAACATACAGTAACCTCATCCCTCTATTATGTAAGACTGTGTATATTTCCCTGTAGGGAAACTGGATTGTTGTAGCAGTAAATATTAATAAGAGAGCAGAAAAATATGAAAATCTGTATAATAGAAAATTGTATTAAGTGAAATATTTTTGGCGAATGAGTCATAGAAAGCATCTCTGACACTTTCTCTGCTTCATCTGCTTCTCGCTCCCTTTGTTTTTAATGGTTTGTCATAGGGGATCAGCCTTAGAATAAAGCAGGGCGCTAAGGAGGTCATAACCACTGCAGTGCCCTCAGCGTTTCTCATTTGATATCAACCTGATTAAAGACATATTTCAGTGGACACACACACACACACACACACACACACACACACACACACACACACACACACACACACACACACACACACACATAATGAACACACATACATGTCACTCTCATCTTTGCAAACAGCAACTGACAAAATGTGCCTTGTGGGAAGGGACTGTGTGTATTATGACTTTATCTGTAAAGGAACACAAATCACTATCCTGTAGTCAACATGCTACACATCATCTGAAATAACTGCATGTGATGAGTAATGAGTAATGTAATGGGTGTGTGTAGGCTAATTTTGGTAGGTATGATAGATATAATTATCTTTATACGTTCATCACTAAGAATTTACAAATAGTAGTAGTGCAGAATCTTTAACTGTAGTGTGTGTGTGTTGGTGTGTGTGTGTGTGTGTTTGTCTGTTTGTGTGTGTGTGTGTGTGTGTGATTTTTGAAATTAATAAAGGTCATCATATGGTTGTTTAAAATGACAAAAAAGGCTGAAAAGTGCACACACGCACGCACGCACATACATACGCATACACAATGCCATATCTCAGCTGTAATATACAAACCAGATAAGTAAATAATGTATCTTCCTTCAGTTGTCACTTTCCCAATGACTGGTTTCTTTCATAGTTTTGCCAGTAAAAACTGGCAGAAAGCCATGAAAATATGTGGTGAACCACGTTTTTATATAGAAACTGTATAGCAAATGAAGGTCAAGCTCCATGTGTTTGTGAGATTTCATGTGATGAATGGATTGAATGAATGTTTGACACACACTTCGACCTTTTGCAGGTGGCTGGATATCATAAATTAAAAGGTAATTGGGATGTGAGAACATTGCAGGTAAAGAATGAGTGTGTGTTGTCATGCAGGGGTGTGTTCAGCGTCTACACACAACGCACAATATTTATCCTAACATTGAAGTAATAAAAATTGAGTCTTTGCCAAAAGTCGTTGCCAGAAGCCAGGGTTTGATTGATCAAAACCATCCTCTTTTGAAATTAAACTTTCTCCATCAACACGAAAAAATCTACTCCACAACGTATTACAGTTTTTCTCACAAAGTTTTTAAAACAGTTCACACAAACTTAAACTGAAAGGCCAAAATCACACATTTCGTTAGCAAAATGATCTAACACTCAAAAACATTAAAAACTAAGGCAAATCTTTCAATCAAACAACACAACCTGTGGTCAAATCAATCATTGCACAACGGACACCACTGGAATACTCTGCTTAGCCTGCTACCCCTGTGACCTGGCCGCGGATAAGTGTACAAAAATGAATGGATGGATGAATATTGTATTGTATTGTCTTGTGGTCAAGGTTTTATCAGAACAAGTGTTTTCAGATTGAAATTGATAAAGAATATGAAAAGAGAAGATGATATAGTAGTCTTCTAAAATGACAGAGACTTTGACACGTGTTAAACACTCGCCAAAGTTAAATAAAATCCTGTAGATATCGGCACAGTGCCCTTTTTAACGAGGACGAATTAATTAAGCTAATTAATAATTAATACGATTATTAATTAATTTATTTTAGCTTATTTGTGGAGTGTCTAATATTCTCCTACAACTGGCTCCTTTTTTATAGCAACAGTGGCTGAGGCTCATGGGTAGTGTGATATTTAGAGCCATCAGCCATGCCCAAATAACATGAAAAAAAACCCATAATATTTTCAAAACAGAGGCATTGCAGTGATTGCTTGAAAGCTGTACTTCAGTTAAAAGCTGGACTACATTTAAATGTTTATCAAAATAAGAGACAAAAATGCTATAGGCTTTTATTTTACTTGAAATGAGATGTGTACGTATGCCTCTGCCAACTAAAGCCTTTGCATTGTACTGCAACATCTGCAAAAACACAACCTCTAGCTTGCTACTCCACCCCCCTTGGCTCAATCAGATACTTTCGGAGCCAAACAATTACCAAACAGGTGCAGATGTAAAGTAATGGACTACCACCTGTTTATAATGGCATTGTAAATGCATTTCCATAATTCCCAGCTTCATGTTGGCATAAAACTAGAGGCCACACAGTACCAAACTAAACAAAAAGCGTGGTTATTTATAGTGCTACTTTCACCTTGGATGCGGTGGAAGTGTGCTAGGCTTATAAAGCAGAGTCCATGTATCAAACTAACCTCTGAAACTGTAAACTTTTAACTAACAAAGCTCCATGATATGCACAACTTCTTATCCCACATTCACGATAATGCAAGTTTTCACAAAAAAACTGCATGCATTCACAACTTTTCTACAAGACGTTTACACTTCTCTGAGATCTTCTTCGTAGTATGATGCACATAATGCTTTGAACCAGGATTTTGCAGGACATTATCGGGATTAAATAGAAAAGTAATTTTTAACTTCCCTACTCCTGGTAAAAGATTAATGTCTGAGGCATCAGCTTTAGAAAATTACAAAGTGGACCCTTGAATATTTTGTCCCCAAAAGATACTGAGACAGAGCAGAATCGTGATCATTACTTCCAGTTTTTTCTTCTGACATCACAGGCTTCTGCAGACTCAAGGTTAAAGCAGCTTGCCGGGAGGCTAGAGCGTCTTAAGAACCAGTGAGTTAAAGAGAAACAAAAAAAAATTCTTGTAAGACAGTACGGTTTGCTCAAAAGACTATTAGAGATTTTTTAGTGATATTGATGCTTCACTCTGTATAAAAACTTGTTTCAGTTTAATTTCTTTAAACAACAGTCCTTATATATCTTCCATGTTGAATGTACCAACATTATATTATATATATCAGCATTGCCACAGTTGGCAATTTTTTGTTATTATGTACACAATGATGTATGTAATAGCCACTGTAAGGCAGGGCTTCTCAGCCAATAAACACACATAACCTTATACTTGATTCATGATAGAGTCTATACTGTATTGTGTATTTTAAATAAATTATTTTTATATTGATGCTGCTTAAAAGAAAAGAGACAGCGAGAGGAGAAATAAAATGTTGACTCAAATGTTCTGCAGTGCAAAAGAGAAATGAAGACAGAGTGAAAGACAGACTCTTTTGCTTTCCTTTTGAATATATTCAGATAGAAGCTGTGAGGAATACTCGCAAAACTAATGACAATCTCATCATCCATGTTTAGTGCAATAGTAAATACAGCTTATTTTCCCTTTTCTGAAAATCTTTTTTTTGTGAAATGTCTAAAAGATGTTACTTCCCTCACCATACATATGTGTTAATAACCGTCCTTGAGGTAGCTGGAAAAACAAAATTTGAATTTATTGTATTTACTGCACTTCTTTTCATAAAGCAAATCCATATAACAATAACATATTGTGCTCTATGGGTTCAAACAGAAAAGGGTAAACTTTTCCTCACTTTACGAAGCACTTTGCTCCACCTTAAGCATGCCAGGGGCACAACCTCTTCCCAATGAGACACTTAAGTTCTCACTTTGGAGAATTTCTTTCTTAATAACTTTAGTGAAAAAAAATAAAAAAGCTGCTGGCAGTTTGAAAGAAGAGAATTAATATGAACACAGCCTACAGCCACACTGCTTAGAATTGTATTTGCATATACACAGGCTTAGCTATCTTAATAGTGACTGACCTCTTATTCTGCACACACACACACACACACACACACACGCACACACACACACACACACACACACACACACACACAGGAAGCAGCTGTAACATTTTTCTTTAGATAATGTGGATTTTAGACCCAGACAGTTGAAGAGAGACTTAAAGACAGGATAGAGACAATTTTATAATGGTTAAAGTAGAGAAGACCTGATGAGATGACATTTATCTTCAGCAAAAGTTTCCCTTAACCATTACCATAAATGTTCTTGTAACAACAAATGTCACCTAAACCAAAGTACCACCAAAGTTGTCATGTAACCCAAGTCACCATGTATTTCTTGCCTTAACTAAGTACTTGTTTAAATTTCCCTGACCTCAACCAATTTATGAATGAGCTTACATTTAAGCATAACATTGTCACAATTTAAAATTAATTTAACACCCATAGGACACACAGTTTCCTGTCTTCTGCCATGTTTGCCCTTTTTTTTAAGTGTTTATTCTTGAGCAAACTCAGAGTAACATACAAGAACATGATAAAAGTAGAATATCTAAACGCATTGTATGCAATATATCTGAATATGATATGTATAATATGATCTCTAAAATAATACATATATTACTAAAGTCATTAGCCAAAAAGGGAGGAGGCCTCGGGGAAGACCCAGGACCCCAGTTAGAGCTGGTTTATGTGGCCCGGGAAATGGAAGTTTGGGGTCCCCTGCAAAAGCTGCTGCCCAAAAATGTTACTGGTGCAAAACTGGTCTTGTTCTAATGCAAGCTAATATCCACCAGAAAAGTGTAAGATGCAGTTGAGCTGGGCAGGAATGAAGCCAGCTCTCAGTAAATCAGTCTAAAGCATCACATCATGTCTCCTGCTGCGGTTTTTGGCCAGCAGTGTGAGCTTGAGCCTGTGCTCTGTTTGGGGCAGAGGATCCTCAAGCCAGCTGTTTTCTACATCTAGATGGAGTTGAAAAACAAAGTTTTGTTCCAAAAAGTTAAAGTGAAAAAGCACAGCATGCCACCACCATCTGGAGTAAAGTGGAAGTCACTCCTCTTGAGCAGGATCGTCCACCTTGAATTAAACCTTTCAAAACTATTCCCTCTGCTGCTGCGCTCAAGTAAATACTGAAGGGCTCTTGTTGAGGAGTGAGGGAGGGTGAGTGCAGTCCTTCATTAACCACTTGAGAAGTGGATATGCAGGGCCCGAGAGGGGCCCTGACTAATATTCACACTAAAAGATACAGTGATATAACACTGTGATATAACATAATAAATGTGTGTGTGTGTGTGTGTGTCTTGTATTTGTGACATTCTAAAGAAGGTTAAGTTGTCGATGCTGTTTTATTTCTCCACTATAGTTTCCAACTTTGATGCCCCCCACACACAGACATGCTCACACACACACACAAGCACACACACACACACACACACACACACACACACACAGACACACACACACACACATACACACACACACACTGAACAAGGTCGAGTGTAACCAAAGAATCCTGAGTAGGAAGGTTTTCAGTGGTAAATTTTGACAATTTACAAGTAGGATTTTGTACAATTTGGCTACATTAGTTAAGGAGCCTGTTAAACTAGCTTATGATGGTTGAGATTAGAGAGTTTAAATCTCTGGGTCTTGCTTGTGAGTGACAGAAAGATGAATCTGGAGACAGGCAGATTGTAACATTGCAGTGATATAGGCAATGTACTGGACTGTGTTGGCGAAGAGGGAGCAGAGCATGAAGGCATAGACCTCGATCTAACAGCTGATCTACATTCCAACCCTCACCTATGGTCATGAGCATTGGGTAATGACCGTAACAATGAGGTCACAGATTCAATTGGCATACATGAGTTTCCTTTGCAGGGGGCTCACATTAGGGACAGATACATTTGGAGGGAGGCTGGAATATGACTGCTCATCCTTTGCATCGAAAGGGGGCAGTTGAGGTCGATATTTTCTGGGCACAATAAAACGGAAACAAACTCAAGAACAGACCAGAAGCACCTTGGAAGTCTGTCTCATCTAGTCTGGCAACGCCTAGGGATCCCTCAGGTGGGGCTCGAGGACATGGCTAGGGAAAAATTTTGTTTCCCCAGAGAGTTTGCGTAAGTTAATGATCAGTCCCTCTCAATTATAATATAGTGGACAGCTCTTTTTTAGCAGGACTGTCTGTTAGATTACTGCTGGGGTCATTTAATCTTCCCTAGAATCCCTGAGGAACACCCAAGCCACGATTCCCTTGGCGCTTTCAATCTCACTCTCTGCAGGATGCACGATACTGCTCACCGTCACTGGGGTAACACTTTGCATTTCCTATTTGGTGGGAATCCTTTATGTCATGTTTATACATTATAGCTAATTGGATGTTAGTACATCTATACTTGCTGTCTCGGTCCACCTTCTAGTACAAGAATTTGGGGTTTGCTGTCTGAGCCTTATAATTGAGGTGGCTTCAAGCACTACTATAGGTTGACAAATCTTCTGTTCTCTTTGATCAAGTATAAACATACTCCTTCAGCATAAGACATACGGGACTCTGGCACTTTGTCTTATTTTCTGGCTTCACATCAGAATTCCTGCCTAACAAGAAGTGCGTCTGAACTACCTCATAGCAAGTTCACAATACACGATTTTTGCCCTGATCTTCCACCTGCCGACAGTTTTAGGGGATCTCTGACAAAAGCCACAGATCAGAAGTAAATTGGTGCTTGCTCTCATGAATGATGATCACTATACACCATTTTTTCTGGCAGGTGAATTTGGGGCAGTGTTGGCCCATAGGTAAGAGAAGCAAGCTTGTGACCGGAGGGTCGGCAGTTCAATACCCGGCGGGATAAATCTGAGCGGTAAGTGAAAAAGCAGCACTTGCCCTTCTCTCATTACCACCACTGAGCTGCCCCTGAGCAACGCCCATAACTGCTTAGTGGCCAGCAGAGCAGATTGTGGTTGTACTGGGCAGCATCCAGGTGTTAATGTGTAACTGTGTGAATGTGATCAGGGTGTTCCATTGTTCTCAGCGTTCTCCCCCTGAATAAATAAAGGTTAAAAAAAATTACCTTTGCTAGTTTAAATCCTGTAGTGTGATTGTTATGACAGCAATGACCTAAAGTGAATTAGAGCACAAGATACAGGGTGAGGGGAATATCAGGCCAAACTTGTCAAATCATAACCCAAACATACCCTCCTTCAGTTTTTTCTTTTTCCTTCTGGTTCTTTGGATTGCATTTTTGGAGAAAAGAACTCCTGTCTTGCATGTTGTCTTGTCCCGTATCATACTTCATACCACATGTTTTGTTGACTAAAAGTAGTTTGGATATCAGACGAGATGTCTTGTAATATGTAACCCCCGATCCCTCGTGTAACATGCAAACTAACAACTTCAAGATACCCCATTATAAAACAGTCAAGTAATGTGATCAGTACAGCAATATGACGACTTTGAAAGCCGTAAAGTGTGTACTGGCTATTAGTTAGACTATACAGATGTAAAAGGGCAGAACACATGAAAGATTCATTTAAGACTCAAGATTCTTTATTGTCATTCAGCAAAACACAAAAATGTAAAGCAAAACGAAATCACATACATGGCTCTGTTAGGGTGCACTCACACTGTCCATCCGTACCCTGCCCGCACAAACTGATGCCTCTCTGAGAGAAAATCCAAAATCCAGTTGCATAGTGGGGGGTTAAAGTTGTACTCCATAACATTTGAGATAGGATGTTTCTAGTGGCGTCTGTGGCAGTAATGTGTAATTGCAGATGAGCCTGTTCTTTCAGAACCTCCGTCTTGTCACGTTCACGGTCACTATGTATATTGACATTTTTTTTCTTCTCTTTTGTAAACTTTATTGAAAAACATTTACCTCCCTTCTTCCAGCCCGTCCCCTTTATGGTACTCTCTTAAAGCCACACACACACCACACACACAAACACATGCTCCTATTATACTTCATACTAACTGGAATTTTTGATTACAACTGAACGCAGCATAACGGTTGGTGATGATCTGGGCCGGCAGACCAACCGTTGTCAGCAGTGTCACCAACATGCCAACTTATTTACGTCTCGCCCGCCAATGTCGCCACTACTTAGCTAAATAAATATAGAAAGTAAAACAATAAAGAGTAAGTAATAAACCTTTAGTTAAATATACATAAAGTAGAGATATGAATATAGGTCAAATAAAATTCAGGGAAATTGAAATCAGATAAGTTAAGTGTAGAGAAAGCGTATAAATGAGCAGTAAGATTCAATTATTGCACTTAAGGGGTGGATTAAGTTATTGGACAAAAAAAAGAAAAAGAAAATAAGTGTCCAGGTATGTATGAGTCAGTGGCGGCTGCTGGTCTTTCAAGGAGGAGAAGCTCATTTTTCCGGCCTACATCATAAATGTGTTTGTTTATTTATATATAAATTCTACCCTTTGTTCCTTTTCAAGAAAATTATCTGTGACCTTGTCGTACCAACTAGGCATCTTTTCCAGGGACTTGACCAGTCTCCTCTCAATGGCCAGCAGAGCTAGGCTGCTTAAACGGCTTTGGCCCAGCTGGAGCTGCTGCGCCAGGCTATTGTGAAGTGTGACCGCCTGTGAGTGTGAGTGATCGTGACGGGGAAGAAGCTCCGCAGCTGCCGCTGCTCGTTGGGGAAAGAAACCACAGAGTGACAGAACAGAGTCCCCAAACACAACGCTAGTCGTTTTTAACAAAGAAAAAGTCACTGGGGATCGGTAAAGTCTCTGGATCAGTTCAGAACAACGAAATGAAAAACTTGGAAAATGCTCCGCTAGATGTTTTTTCTTCAAGATCGCTGATTCGCTCATTTAGCGATAGATATTAACTTAAAAGGCAATTTAATAGATGGAAATCCTACAGAGTATAACTTTAAATCCAAGTTGGTCAAATCTGTTGACCAGATGCCGGGTGACTATGGTATTGCATGCTGAGCTAAAGTTGACAAACAACATCCATACATGTGTGTCCTTTGGTAAAGTGCAGTGTATATAGCATCCTCGGTGGAGTGGTTTAGACAGTAGGTGGGATAAAATAGTAAAAAGTACCTGTCTCTATAATTCAAGGTGATGGTAGAACTTTTTGAATGGGATCTTGTTTGTATCACTTGGTATGACCAAGATATAATTGATTATTTCTTTAACTCTAAACTTGGTGAAAACAGGTGGGACAAATTCTTGTCATCCTTGACACCAAGGGCAGGAACTAAAGGGGGTTTGGAATGAAAAAGTCAGGTTCACAGGGAGTCAACAAAACAGCAAATGGGAAAAGGTGAAAAAAAAAGCTTTTTGAGCCTCTTAGCTGACATAAAACCCAGTGATGCACATAAATCTGAAGCCAAAATGTTAGAAGAAATTTTGAACATTACATATTTTGTCTTTTCTATCTCTGAGCTAAAACAGCAGTGATCACAGATGGAGCTATCCAAAGCCAAGCCCATGCATGATCCATGTACTGAGAAACACTTTTAAAAAGCTGTCTTTGTCTATGCAACGTAAATACAGTAAACAGCCTTTCGGAGTGAATTAAGAGACCCAACCCATTAGAAACCCTCTGTCTGTACAAACTGTATGAATTACTCATGTCCAGAACAGTGTGTCCAAGGCCAAAGAAGCCAATTCTGACAGAAAATTTCTCTCTCTTCTTTTGATGCATTTTAATTCCTAGTCACTGGCAACCATTAACAACAAATGTAGTTCTTAAGAAAGTGCCATGACCTCCTGACACTTGGTGTAATATTAAAGTCACAGTTCATCTCATTTAATAAAATTTAGGGATTGATATTATGACTTAATTTGACTTGATGGAATAAAGGAGCTGAGCGAACACAATCAACCTTCTCGCAAATATGGCAGCTTGGTCAGTGTCTGATACGGACACACAAGGCACACATAAGCATCTGTTTAAGACACAATGGGTTTATTGTACAATACAACATATATTACAGAAGCATTCATAACACCGGCTTAAACTGTAATTCCGGCATAAAATCATCCCATGGTCTTTATTGACACTTGCATGAATCAAATAAGCCATCGCAACATTTTTTTTGTCTATTAACTATTAACGGAGATATTCCAGAGAGTCACTAACAGCCGGACGTGGCTAACACTGATCAGCTCAGGGCATTACAGTGAAGGCATTAAAACAGCTTTTTTAACCACTAATACTGCTCCAAACAACACCTAATCTCTGCAGTAGCCTGATAAGAGTCCTTACACATAAAACAAAGCATCAATGGGCTCCTTCCGTTTGGATTGCATTTGGTAATCGAATTGAATGGACTTTACTACGAGGGGAGCTGATACCTGGGCCAGTAGGTAAGTTTTTCAAAACACTCTTTTAATAAACTCCAGGTTCACTAAATACATTGTTGGTGTTTTGTTTTATGTGTAGGGACTCTTATCATGCTACTGCAGAGGTTTAGTGTTATTTTGAGAAATATTAGTGGTTAAAAAGCTGTTTTAATGCCTTCATCGTACTCATCTCATCTCATCTTCATCCGCTTATCCGGGGTCGGGTCGCGGGGGCAGTAGCTTTAGCAGGGGACCCCAAACTTCCCTTTTCCAGGCCACATTAACCAGCACTTACTGGGGGATCCCGAGGCGTTCCTAGGCCAGTGTGGAGATATAATCTCTCCACCTAGTCCTGGTTCTTCCCAGAGGCCTCCTCCCAGCTGGACGTGACTGGAACACCTCCCTAGGGAGGCGCCCAGGGGGCATCCTTACTAGATTCCCGAACCACCTCAACTGGCTCCTTTCAACGCAAAGGAGCAGTGGCTCTACTCCGAGTTCCTCACGGATGGCTGAACTTCTCACCCTATCTCTAAGGGAGACTCCAGCCACCCTCCTGAGAAAACCCATTCCCGCCACTCGTACCCGCGACCTCGTTCTTTCGGTCATGACCCAGCTTTCATGACCATAGGTGAGGGTAGGAACGAAGATTGACCGGTAGATCGAGAGCTTTGCCTTCCGGCTCAGCTCTCTTTTCGTCACAACGGTGCGGTAGAGCGACTGCAACACCGCCCCCGCTGCTGCGATCCTCCGGCCAAACTCACGCTCCATCGTCCCCTCACTCGTGAACATGATCCCGAGGTACTTGAATTCCTTCACTTGGGGTAAGGACTCATTCCCTACCTGGAGTAAGCAATCCACTGGTTCCCTGCTGAGAGCCATGCCCTCAGATTTAGAGGTGCTGATCCTCATCCCAGCCGTTTCACACTCTGCTGTGAACCGATCCAGTGAGTGCTGAAGGTCACTGACCGATGATGCCATCAGGACCACATCATCTGCAAAAAGCAGAGACGAGATCCTCAGCCCACCGAACTGCAACCCCTCCCCACCACGACTACGCCTCCATATCCTGCCCGTGAAAATCACGGCCTCCGCCAGGGGTGACAAAGCGCACCCCTGGCGGAGGCCAACCCCCACCAGGAACGAATCCGACTTACTGCTAAGGATCCGGACACAGCTCTCGCTTTGGGTGTACAGAGATTGGATGGCCCACAGAAGTGACCCCCTCACCCCATACTCCCGCAGCACCTCCCACAATATCTCCCGAGGGACCCGGTCATATGCCTTCTCCAAATCCACAAAACACATGTAGACTGGGTAGGCATACTCCCAGGCCCCCTCCAGGATCCTTGTGAGAATGAAGAGCTAGTCAGTTGTTACACTTCCAGGACGGAATCCACATTGTTCCTCTTCAATCTGAGGTTCGACTATAGGATGAACCCTCCTTTCCAGCACCTTGGAGTAGACTTTACCAGGTAGGCTGAGTAGTGTGATACCCCCCTTTTTAAACAGAGGAACCACCACCCCAGTCTGCCACTCCCTTGGAAAGCAGTGACAATGACTACAGTACTCCTGCCCCAAGTCTCCAACTTTCACAGTGCTTCACTGCAAAGAGGGGGACTCGAGTTTGAGACTCATGCTCAATCTTTTTATTTATGTACTTTTTGGAGCATTAACATCAGGAGCAGAAAGTCATTCTCTCCCACAGAGATGCGTGAGCGTGCACACTCCGCAGATGACACAGAAAGAACATCTCCTGCTGCTGCTGCTGAACGGTCCCATCCTTTCTGAATACTCAACTTCTAACTAATTCCATCACGGTCTGCAGCTGCAGTTTCATTACCATGTCATATTATTTGTCTTTAATAACGTAATTTAAAAAACAAAAAAATCGCCGAATGGAACGTCTGTGTCAAGCTCGGCTGCATAAACTATCAACATTAGCTTGCTACTAATGTTAGCTTTGTGAGAGGTTAATGTTTAGATTGGCGCTCATTAAATTACATATTTTGTCTTTTCTTGCCGGTGCTGCCACCATCTGCTGGCCAACACCGTTAAACCGGGAGAAAAACACGTTAATTATTAATGTTAAGCTAAAGGCAAGTTTATGTTACGAGTTTATTTTTGATCACGTAATGTTAATGTTACTGCGTTATTAGTTTTAACCATTACACTGCGTTTGAGAGTCTGGAGTTTTTTTTTAATTTATTTAACAGGAAGAGCTCATGGACATTAAAAATCTTTTTTTTCAGAGTGCCCTGAGACAGACAGCAGCAAGACTAACAACGTTTCTTACAAACATAATGAGGAGCCAATACATAATTCATGACTATAATACAAAAAATATATCGAAAAACAAGTGAAAATGACAAATCTATATCAAAATCAACCATAATTATGAATATATGCAGAATATCTACAGCCAGATGCGTCTGCCTCCAAGATAATGACTTGTAGGCAGATGCATCTTGTTTTTTCCTCAGAGACTTGAGACTTGACTTGGACTTGCAAAAATTGACTTGTGACCATCTCTGCCAGACCAGTGTTTTGACTGCTATCTTAGCTTAGTGAGGCTTCAGCAAAGGCAATGGAGACTGACAGAGCAGGGGGTGGGAATCCAGCCCCAAGGAATGGTGCTGGGTTGTGAGGCCACCATCAGTATTTCAGGATCATGTGAGACACACAGTAGTGTATCATTTTTTGAGTGTCACCAATACCCCAATTGGACTTATCAGACTTCAGAAATATAAAACAAAATCCATGAGGTGCCATAAAAGTCTCAAAGAGTTGTATCATTACATTTTTTTATGTAATTTATCTGTGCTTGGAGCCAACAGGAAGTCAGCTGGATCAGCCAGAGGAAGTCGGGCATGCTCTCAACAGGTTTGGTCAGGGAAGAATGCGCTCCATAGTTTAAGACACAGAAAGCCAGAGGGGCATTGGAATAAATGGGTTTGGTTCTCTTCATTCATCAATGGTCAGAATGAGTGGTAGGAAAGACGTAGAAGTGCCCCAAACACTGCAAATATGTTACCTACTACGGCTCTTGCATGTTTACAGTTTCCCACAATACAATACCTTTGCATATTGAAACTCCAAACTGTCTATGCCGATGTGTCCATGTGAGAGAGTGTTTGAAAGGAGCACAGTTCAATGTAACAGATTTTTTTTTTGTCTGGAGTACAGAATTACTTGATTTTTCTCTGAAAAAAGGCCTTTTCCTTGATCAACTGATTGCACAATAAAGGGTCTAATTAATTACCGGTTAATTGGCTCAACAACGTACTTGTCGCTTATAAGGACACAGACATTTCTTTAATAGACTACATGACATCATTTATTATAAATTGGAGATTATTTATTATATTATTTATTATAAACTAGAGAGCCACAGCCAATACTTTGCCTGTTAAATAAGCAACAACAATGTGTTGCAAAATGTCGAAAATGTAAGCATACCAGTAAGTCAATAAACACAATTTGGTGATGATCCTTTGATAGTGACCTTTAATAATTGCTTGCCTTGCTCAGTAATATAACTTCTATTGATTGCTGGACCTCAGCAGTAGCTTTAGAGCAGACTAGACACATGAGAATTAATAGAATGGCTGGTGAAGGACAGTGGTGGTCAGCCTTAGCAATGCATGTATGTGTTTGATAGATTTTCAGATGGATCAGTCTCTCCCCGTGTGTACTGCAGGTCGTCCTCTCTTTGCCAGGTCATTTCGGAAGATGCGATCATTGCTAACGTGTCAGTGACTTTCCTCCTTGGGGGACGACCGGAGAACAAATTCCCCTGACTGCTCATACATCAAAAGCAGTCAATAAGTGCTGCTGCTGATGCTGCTGCTGCTTCTCCTCTGCAGCAAAATGCCACTGACCTTGTGTGTAACTGTTATCTGTCTCTCTCTCTCTCTCTCCCTCTCTATCCCGCCAAACATGACCTGAGTCAGTATGTACTCCTACACTACACAGTGGTTATCCTGTCTATTCAAAACTGGACTTTTGAGTGTAACTTAATTCCTGGGGTACAAAATGATTTAAAAAAGAAAAGTTTCCCCAGGTGGGTGCCTTTAGAGCTGATGCTAAAATTTGCCAATATTCATGTAAATATATTTTTATCTAAGAAGAATATACTATTAAGATACTTGGTGTGCAGTAAACACAGGAAGAAGACTTTAAGCATTTAAAAGTCTGGATACACTCACAAAATGTGTGTCCAAGCTACATGAAAAACTTGCATTAATGACTACAAGTCCAATGGTCAGTCTTTTAGCTCTGTTTTGGTCTCCGCCAAACAACATTAACTTTGTTGTTAGCTGGAGACAAAAAACTTTAAAAAAAACCATGATATGAAAAAAAAGTAGTGGCGGAACCTATGGTAATAAGTGGTGTGTTGCAGGTGTGTTTTTGGATCTCACTTCCCAGAGATCCAAACAGTATGCACAAACAAGTGAGTTGAAAAGTGAGTCTGTTGCATTAGCCTATGCCTACCCTCTTGGCAAACCAACCACTGCTGTGTGATGGAAAATGTGTCATTAAGTCTGTGCCACCTAATGACACATTTTTCCCGGGAAAGCCGCCACAGGCAATTTGTAATACTGCAAATGCAAGGGCTTTCATCCAGGGGCCATAGGCTCAATCACCAGTGTGTTGGTGATAAATTGGGACTAAACCAACATTCATTAAAACAAAAACTTCACCTTATCGTGGTGGAGAGGTGTGTGTGTCCCTTTGAACCCGAGGGCTGTGTTTTCTGGAACCTTGTGCTCCTGGTAGGGTCTCCCCTGGCAGAGTGGTCTCAGGCGAGGGGCCAGACTAAGAATGGTTCACAAAGACTCAATGGACAAACGTGGAAGAGGAAGAGAGACCCTGCCCGGAGGAAGCCTGGATCTAGTGGGGCTTACCTCCACACACAGTTTCGGTTCTGGAACCGTACTCCTTGATAGGAGTTGGACCCTATTCTTCTCTGGAGTTGCCCAGGGTGTGAGGCGCCGGGTGGGTGTGAGGATACTCACAAACCCCCGGCTGAGCGCCGTGGTGTTGGAGTTCACCCCAATGGACGAGAGGGTCGCCTCCTTACGCCTGCGGGTGGTAGGGAGAAAAACTCTGACTGTTGTTTGTGCATATGCAACAGCAGTTCAGAGTATTCGGCCTTCGTGGAGACCCTGAATGGAGTCCTGCATGGGGCTCCAGTAGGGGACTCAATAGTTCTGCTGGGAGACTTCCACGCCCACGCGGCCTCCCTGATCTAAATCCGAGTGGTCGTCAGTTATTAGACTTCTGTGCTAGTCACGGATTGTCTATAACTAACACCATGTTCGAACATAAGGATGCTCATAAGCGTACGTGGTACCAGAGCACCCTAGGCCAAAGGTCGATGATCGATTTTGTGATCGTATCATCTGATCTGAGGCCGTATGTTTTGGACACTCGAGTGAAGAGAGGGGCAGAGCTGTCAGCTGAACAACTCCACAGTGGCAAAGCCCCAGGGATTGATGAGATTCGTCCAGAAATGCTGAAAGCTTTGGGTTTGGAGGGGCTGTCTTGGTTGACACGTCTCTTCAACATTGTGTGGAAGTCTGGGAAAGTGCCAAGGGAGTGGCAGACTGGGGTGGTTGTTCCTCTGTTTAAAAAGGGGGACCAGAAGGTGTGTGCCGCTTACAGGGGTATCACACTACTCAGCCTCCCTGGTAAAGTCTACTCCAAGGTGCTGGAAAGGATGTATCGTCCTATAGTCAAACCTCAGATTGAAGAGGAACAATGTGGATTCCTTCCTGGACATGGAACAACGGACCAGCTCTTCACTCTCGCAAGGATCCTGGAGGGGGCCTTGGAGTATGCCCATCCAGTCTACATGTGTTTTGTGGATCTTGAGAAGGCACATGACCGGGTCCCTCGGGAGATACTGTGGGAGGTGCTGCGGGAATATGGGGTGAAGGGATCACTTCTGTGGGCCATCCAATCTTTGTACACTCAAAGCGAGAGCTCTGTCTGGATCCTCTGCAGTAAGTGGGGTTCGTTCCCGGCGGGGGTTGGCTTGGTGGGGGTTGGTGCAGAGCAGCGGGGGCGGTGTTGCAGTCGCTCTACCGCACCGTTGTGACGAAAAGAGAGCTGAGCCGGGCGGCAAAGCTCTCGATCTACCGGTCAATCTTCACCCTACCCTCACCTATGGTCCCCCAGTTAGAGCTGGTTAATGGGTAGTTTGGGGTCCCCTGCTAAAGCTGCTGCCCCGTGACCCGACCCCGGATAAGCGGTTGAAGATGAGATGAGATGAGAAATATGGAACTATGATGATGTTACAAAAAAAGTACCTTCCTTCCCAACCACAACTGTTGGTCAAGACTCTGACTCCAGTTGGACTTAGTCATTAGCATAGTTACAGATGTCAATAGGATTTTAAATGAGGTTTTCTTACATCTTGGAACAGAATCCGGGAGCTCTGGGTTCACTTTGGCTCTCTGATAGTAAAGAATTAGCTCGGATGAGAGGGCTCTATACATCCAGTAAGCCAGCTAGCACTCACATAACAATCCATATGCCTGTGTAGGTACTTAAGGATTAATTGGATCAAAAGTTTGACTATAAAATGAAATATTTGAAAAAGAAAATTAAAAAAGAAAAATTACTAAAAATTACTTACTGTAATTTATTAAAAACTTCAACGTTCAGATTATGAGATTGAGTATTCTCAATAAACTTATTGTTAATCAAGTAAATATTAGCTATCACCAATAATTATCAAAGATAATAATAAAAATGACTCTAGTTAAACCAGAGTTCCTCGCTGTCATAGACGGAGTGACAACTAATATAAAAGTCTCATTAAATATATTAAACTACTAATTAAGGGTTGAACATCGATAAATGTAATAGTTTAATCAGTTGAAGGGTTTAAAAGTTATTTTCTTAGTAGAGGCTGGCTCGTTCATCTTTGTGTAATATTAAATAAACAAACAATGGTAAACACAAACATTTATTAACAAATTAATAAATGCAACAAACAAAACACAATAAACAAACTAAAGCTAACAGCAAATGTGTGTGTGTGTGTGTGTGTGTGTGTGTGTGTGTGTGTGTGTGTGTGTGTGTGTGTGTGTGTGTGTGTGTGTGTGTGTGTGTGTGTGTGTGTGTGTGTGAACATTAAAGTCACACGAAAGCCAGCAGGCTGAAGATCTCAGGAGTTCTTATTCAGGTAATACCAAAGTTACAGTTCTATGCTTAGCCGTTCATACAGTCTTATAACATGTAGTAATGCCCAGTTGGTGGTTAGTTACCAGTCCATGAGATGGGATATGTCTTGGTTGCTGCTCTTAGACAAAAAAGGACTCAGATCACTCTTTGTTCTGCTCAGTTGAGTTGGTAACCGGTTGGTTAACCTGGCTGATGATCCTACTCCATACAGGCCATGTTCAGGGCCTAGGGACAGCGGGCAGCTGGTCCCTGGATCCAGCAGGAGAGCGTCGAGTTGAGTGTGGAGATTCGAAGAAAAAGTCCAAGGAAGGGGGAGTGGGCAGGAGGTGTCCTGCAGTTTTATAGACACTGATGATGTCATCACCAGAGGTTGGGTCAGCCAATGAACTAACAGTTTGGGGGTCCCTTGGAGAGTTCACACCTGGGTGTGACCTGTTGCATGGCAGGCTTTTGTCTGTGGCCATGCGCTCAGGGACAAAGGCTGCCAGGCTTTTGGGCCTAGTCTTTCTCTTTGTTTGATAAGGCTGAGGCTTTGTCATAATCAAAATAAAAGTTCACGTTAATCCAGAAATGAACTATCATCTTTGGGATGCCGGTTGCACCTACACCTGCATGTCCAAAACAATACACTCTCCTGCATTCCACTGTATCTGTGCATGATGATGTTGAGTTGCAGCTTGCTACCTCATTTCTTTCTTTGATTCTTTTCATCTTCTGGGTTCTTGAGAACTGTCTTTCTATTGTATTTTTAAAAAGTCCTGTGTGTTTGCTGCCTGTGGGGTACGTACTGTAAGTTTGTGGCTTTCACTTTTTCCTTTCTATCTTCCTTTCACTAATGCTCTTTCACTAAGAGAATCAGTGAGAGTGAAATGATAAATAATAGGTAGAAAACAGTATTTATAGCCTTGGTAGCTATAGAAAGTTGATTGAAATCTGGTTCTAATATCAGACATCCTGTGGGGAAGGTGGTTAAGAGAAAGAGATGGTTCAGATGTTTCTTTGTGAAATAAACATGACCACGCTCATTACTGAATCCTAAGTCAAACTCATAGAATACTAAATAATGTATAAACGCTGCTTCAAGGTGAAGTTTCTTTCCCTTCCATGGTGTGTTTTCAATTATGGATCAGCATATGTTGTTTTTAAAAAAAGCTAAAATATTGACTGGTTTGTGTTCAGTATTTTCAAATGTAGGGCTGTTTGCAGATGTTAGCATATAAATCATGTTTATGTACTGTAGCAATATTTGCTTATATAGCTTTACATATACGAAACATTAATACATGGAAATCTAACCTAATAAATTGCCACATCAAATCATTAAAAATGTATCACTTTGGTTTTCTATGAGGATTGCTAGGGAACAAGACAAAGGCTAGCCTAAAGCTTCAAGATGACAGTGCAAATGGAAATAACTGTATGAATCTCAACATGCTGCATAAATTAAAGAACCCATCTGAATTTCAAGAAGTGGGTGTTTGTGTGTGTGTGTGTCTGTGTGTTTGTGCGTGTGTGCGTGCGGGCGTGCATGCGTGTGTCTGTGTGTGTGTGTGTGTTGAAGAGGGTTATCAGCATTCAGCACAGGGTGCTGTGCTAACCAGACTACTGAGACACCAGTAAAAAGCAAGATGATCAGTGCTGTCAAACTAATTAGACAGCCAAGGGGAGAAGATAAATAGGATCCACCATCAAATATTCCAGGGGCTCAAAAAAGATGATTGGACGTGGTCTCCCAAGATCTCCTACAGCCAGTACGAGATTGGCTAGATTGAGTTGCATTGGAGAGTTCCCATTTTTTCTTTCTCTTCATTCTTGTCCGTCTGTCCTTTTTTCCCCTATTTTTTCTGCTGTCTTGGTTGGTTGGATGGGTCAAACAATGGCTCTTCATGTCCAATTTGAACGCAAAAGTCAACCGTGACTTCTACAAGGAGAATACGCAACTTAGCAATTATGGTAAATGACAAACAACCAGTCCAGTTGTTTTTGACTGAAATTGCTTTGAGAATAACGATGACCTGGACGAATGAGAACATTCACAGGCTTATGGTAAATGAATGTGTAACTATCCCCTGCCTCATACTGTATGACATTGATGTGTATTCAGATCCTTATTTTAGCTTTTTATTTACTTTTTGAAAAGCAGACAATCGGTTTTCCTGAAAATCCTATACCACTATAGAATACTTAAATACAAGTCAGTATGCACTGCTTCTCCCTGCAGTACATTTGGTTACACATTTCTTCCATCCCTTTACTTATATTCTCCATCTCAAGCTTTTCTCATGAAAACGTGTTGATTGACAGATTATCAGTGACTTATGATGATTATCCAGAGCAGCAGCATTAGCCTGGCCAGGGATACGTAGAGGTGTCAGTATAAAATAACTTTTTTGTCCACACATCCAATTAAGTTCAGCTCAGTTACAAAATAAACAAAGGTGTCTCATAATTCATCACACTGACTTGACTCACGGTGGCTGTCGAGTGCCTATGCATGCGTATGTGTGCATTTTCCCATGTTTTCACCATAAAAAGTCTTGGTGTCCACAGTGCTTGTCGCTAGGCAGGAAACCAGGAGGAAGGAAGGGTAGAGGGCAACTTCTGGGTGCACCAATATACCAACCTGATATTTTGATTCAATCAAATCCATTGGTCCAAGCAGGCTGTGCACAAACAGGAATTTCTATACACTAAATATTAGTTATATTACTCTAGTAAGCAAAATGGCAGGTGCTCAAGCCTATTTGAGGTCTATCTGGACGGATCCCATCCAAACACCAACACACCATCTGCACAAATGTTCTCTTCCTGATAGAACATGTACACACACATCCAGTCACATTCACACATGCAGTCACACAGTGTATAGGTGTGCACACTGAGTCACACATACACTAACAAGCATAGTCATACATGTACACAGAGAAGACATGTAGGTGTTGAACAGTCTGCACACAATTTGCGAAAATGTCAGTGAGTTTTATCTTTCTTTGGTAAAGCATATCAAATGGATAAAATTCATTAAAAGAATATGACTTAAACTGATCAGTGGTGCATGAAAATCGATCAGTGGTGCATGAAGGCAAAAAAGTGCAACTGGTGCATCTAAAATACCTGTACTATTGGCACTACTTCCTAACTGCTTCCACAGAGGCCCATAGAGCAGGCGTACTAGAGACTTCCACCAGCCTAGTTAGCTAGTTGCAGTTTAGCAATTCGCTAACTTGAATGCGGATTAAATTATCTAATTGTGACATTCTTTTAGACCTTTAAAATGTTATCTGTTGGAATGTCAGAAATGTCATTTCGGGGGATTTGTGATGCTAGAAAAAAGATGTATCCACAGATTTACAGTTGTTATTAAAGGCACACTGATGTGGTCAAAATCCTGCTGGTATGACATGAATTTAAATGTTGTCCTGTGTTCTTTTCAAAAGGTGATCGTTGATTGTTATGGGTGACGTTGTCAGAATGCTACAGCTAAGGCAGTGTGAGCTAGCTTAGCCTCTTCTACAGCACATTTATACTGTATATTGTGATGTTATGTCCACTTTTAAGGCTACCTCATAAAGTTATTCAGCTAGTAAGGTTAACAATGTGGTTCCGTTTTGCAAAAATTTATACATGGAACCACATAAGCAAACCACATGCACAGACCTAAGGTAAAAGCTATTACATTATTTATTACATTCAAACAAATGAAGAGATGTACAGTACAATAGGTAAAGAGAAGTTATCTATTTTTTTGTCTGTGCCTTTCTGTGCCAAATCTAAACCTATTAAAATTATTTCCCACAGTCAAAAGCTCATACTGTCTGTCCTACAAAAGGTTTACCCAACCTCCTATTAGCCAGCCCCCACTGCTTTTCTAAAATCTATTGAATACAGCTTGCAAAGTATTGCACCAGCATTCATAAGCCATCATATTCAATCATAAATGAACATATTTTTTTTTCTTTTATAACTTGATAATGCCACAATCCTTTTGGTATGTGTGTGTTTTTGATAATGGATTGTTGAAGCCTGAATGACTCATAGGAGGTGAGGCAAAGTCTGTAGAACAGACAACTGAAACATTATGGAAGCAATATACAAGCAACAATACATATTCATTAATTCATACATTGTAGGTTGGTTTAACATACATGAGCTATTACAGTAAGACATAGTTAACCACCATCCATTCACAGAGAAACGCCCTTCAGCAGTTCAAGACTGATGGTGTGCCAGCCACACAAAGACAGCAAAAAAACCTGTAATCACACTCACACCCGGGGGCGGTTCAGGTTATCCCTGATCTGCTCATGAACTATGGAAGGAAACCACATCACCTGTGGAAAGCTCATATGTGATCCCCGGGGAACATGCAACTCCACAGAATAAGTACCAGTGCAAAGATGCAAGCCCCCAGGATCTTGTTGTTGTGCGGTAACATTGCTAACCCCTAAGCCACTGTGATGGTGTGAAATGAAGTAAAAAAAGGGAAGAAAAAAATCATTGAAATATACACCAGTGTTCAAAACAATTGGGTTGTGGATTATGCAAAACATGCTGCCAATGTCAGTGTCAGGATATCCCGGATACATAGAAGGAACACAAATAGCATCCTTGTATTGTCATTGACATTAACAACATTAACGAAGTTCTTGCCTAGAAAGAACAGTCTGCATTCTCACTAGCTTCTCACATTTATTCCAGTCAAAATGTTGGGATTAACTTTTGCAACCCTGATGTTGACTGATCAATAATAGGTGATTATAGTGCTGTGTAAAGAAATTATTCCAGCTGTAATATAAGTTTTCAATAATTAATTTCAAGATCAGTGGTGAAATGAAGCAGAACAAGTCCTCTGTTCTCCTGCAGTTATCAGTTTCATTGTGAAAGTATGAAGGGAAATCTAATCAGGAGTATCAGCACACACCAAACCATTAATGATGTACATGTGTAAACCGAAACTATGATACTCGATTTCTTGCACAAAACATAACTGTTATTAGATACTAAATTATAATTACAGTTTCCAAAAGTACATATGCAGGATAAGCACACATTTGGAATAAGCATGTCAGGAATCTCTAAATCCACAATTCATTTAGACTTTTGATTATAAGGTCACAATTCGATTTTTTTCCAGCAATCCTCGACTATGAAGTCTTGATTGGTAAAGATCAACAGATCAGTGGATGTATGCCATGACAACTATCATTTACACTTTCAAATTCATCTTTAAAAAGATAAAGGCTACATAATATCAAGTGTGATATAATGGCTGTATTTTTTTGGGGGTGTACAATATTGTTTTCACACTGCATGCAGCAACCGCCATGACAACCATCAACCTCCAAGAGCATTTCCCAAAAAGCAAGGCGTTTTTAAAAGCGGCTCTTGCTGCAGGGCGGTTACTGCCAGAAGTTCAGCAGGGTGAACCCTGAGCGGCAGAGCAAGACATATTCATATTCATGTTGGCGGCAACCACATGGCGGTGTGAAAGTCCCATAAGGCCATATAGTCAAATTATTGTTAAAAATGGGGGTATCACCTATTCTGCTTTTGATTTCATCGATTGAAACTGACAGCTCATTTGAATCCATTTTAGGAAGTGAGATGTTGAAATTGCAACGGTAATTAAAAAGCTCCAATCAGATGGGTGAGAGTGAATCATTTTTTTATGGAGAGAAAGGATCACATACATGACACGAAAGAGTACTGGTACAAGCATCAATGAGTTAAATAAAACAAAAGTCTTTAATAAGAAAGACAGAAAAATAATTGAAGAAGAGGTCATTGAAGAAGATGCGTGTCTATCTGTTTGAGGACCCAAAGATCATGAGAGAAGATCTTTACATATGGGACAGAGGTTTTGAAGCTCAGTTATTTGCTTCCCTGGATATACAAGAAGTTGTGAAAATGACACATCTTTAAATATCATAAGGGTTATTCCACATTTTCAACTTAAACCTTCAAAGAAACCATATGATGATTTGAGTCAAACTTGGAGTTTAAACATAATAAATAACATGATAAATGCATCACACGCATACACACACAATCACATACATCTGACTGACCCAATCATGACCTCCGATATTTATGTGCATCTTTTTCAGAGCCAAAGCGTGTGTATGGCACTGATTCATAGCTGTTCCTAGTATTAAAGTTAGCTGAAGGGCACTGCTAATGGAGCAGGGACAGCCATATTTCTACCACCAGGCTGCACTTTCCTCTCATCTCCACCACACAGAAACTGTACCTGTCCACCTCAATAGCAGCCCTAGTCATATAAATTGTTTAGGGCGTAAGTGCTCAGACCTTTTCAGTGAAGGACCCTAGCTTAAAACTTAGAAGGCAGTGACTAATCCTTGGACCAGGGCTTGTTAAAATCTATCATGTGGGCACCAACACAAATCAGACATGAAGAAGAGGATTACAGGTACAGTACAGTAGTTCTGCTAGAAATGGCTGCTGCTCCTGCTGTACTCCATGTACTAATGATAACCTAATGATAACAACTGAACCAAAACCAACAGAAGGTGTGCTCTTTGTAGCTATGTGCACAGTTCTCAGCAGAGATCTGACAAGGTGACATAAGTGAAAACACCGGTGTAGGCCATTTGCGTGTAGGAGCTTTAATACTACTATTACAACAACCACAAAAAAATCAGGTTTGTTACGAACAGTCTAGCGCAGGGGTCACCAACCTTTTTGAAACCAAGAGCTACTTCTGGGTACTGATTAATGCGAAGGGCTACCAGTTTGATACACACTTAAATAAATTGCCAGAAATAGCCAATTTGCTCAATTTACCTTTAACTCTATGTTATTATTAATAATTAATATTTATCTTTGTGGAAACACAGATCATCTCAATGATTTCTCACAATAAATATATATAGAAACAGATAAATATCAATATGCAACACTTTATTTTTATATTTTCTCCAAGTGCACATTTTTCAAATTGAACATTTTCAAATGATCACTTCTAAGACAGTCTTGTGAAATCACAATATCCCATTTTAACTAGCTAGCCACTAACACTTTTTAACAAATCATGAATTACTTTGCACCATGTTTGTACAAATTATAACTCATGTAAAATACAAAAGTCAACGCTCAAATTTTTGAATAAATCATGTCACACTTTGACAAAGAAACAGATAACAGATTTGGTGTCCAGTTCAGTTAGTGGGAAGCCTGGCATTGCATGCTGTCAACTAGTGTGTTGTACTCTGGTGTGTAACTTGACACTGCAACTCTGAGTGAGTCTTGCAGATGTGCATCAGTGAGGCGTGTTCTGTGTTTGTTCTTGATGAAGTTCATGTCAGAAAAGGCTGATTCACAAAGATAAGTTGAACCAAACATGCTTGCAACCTTCATAGCTGCTGCGCATACACCACTGTACTTTTCTGTGTCAACAAGGCACCAAAAGTTTGGTGCAGCCTGGTGGGCTTTGAGGTGGAGGTCATTTTGCAGTGTTACAATTTCAATCTCCACCTGTTCAGCATCCAGGCTGAATGTTGCACATAACTGCTCAGCAATGCATGATATGTCCACGTTCATGAAAGGATTAGAAATGAACGACACACATGGCTCAAGCTGATCCTGTCACGGACCAGACAGATGAGGACCACAAGTGCGTCACGTTTTAAGAGTTTTATTGAGGGTTCCAGAGAGGGAAAGGGAGTGCAGTTCAGGGTGAGGCAGTGATCGTAGTCAGGCAGAAAGGCAGGTCGGTTTACCGGGGCAGAAGATCATACAGGTCCAGAGGAGAAGACAGGTCGGGTTTTCCAGGGCAGACGATCAGGCAGGTTCAGGGGCGAAGACAGGTCGGGTTTACCAGGGCAGAAGATCAGGCAGGTTCAGGGGCGAAGGCAGGTCGGGTTTTCCGGGGCAGAAGATCAGGCAGGTTTACAGGCAGGTCCGGGTTGTACAGGAGTCAGGGGGTAAAGCTAGTGAAGCACGATACAGAAGCAACTTCGCAGACGGTCTGACAAGGCCGAGCTGAAAAGCAGGACTCTTTATGCTGGAGGTGGTGAGTGGGAAATGCACTGCAGCTGGCAGGTAAACGGGAGCAGAGCAGAGACAGGTGAAGCTGATGAGTACAATTAGTGAGTTGCCAGGCAGAGAGAGAGAGCTCATGACAGATCCAGGTCACAAAACCTGTTCTCAAACTCTTGCCCAACTCTGTTTATGACCTGAGAGTACTTTTCTGCAACTTTGTCAAAAGCCTCAGATGCAGAAGCATTGTCTTTCAGCACCATCTGCACAGAGGGAAAGTGCGGCACTTTTTTTCTCTGTAAATGCACAGAGAAAAGGTTCATCTTAGCTTTAAATGCATTTAAAGCACTTATCATATCGGCGACAGTTTTACCTTTGCCTTGCAGCTCACAGTTCAAACTGTTCAGTTTTCCAGTAATGTCTATAAAAATGCAAGGTCAAGTATCCACTCAGTGTCCTCCAGCAGCACGGTGTACTCACCTCTGGACTGCATGAACTCTTTGATTTCATCCAAAAGTGACAAAAAACGTTGCAAAATTCGTCCCCTGCTGAGCCATCGGATTTCTGTGTGTAGTAGCAGGTCACCATATTCAGCTGACAGCTCCTCCAAAAGTACCTTGAATGTTCCGTGCTATTTAGCTCTGGAGCGGATGCTGTTTATGATCTTCACGACGTGAGTCATTACGTGCTCAAAGCAGATCACTTTTGCACATAAGGCCTGCTGGTGTATGATGCAGTGGTACTGCAGAAAGTTTGAAAACTGGGTCAGCTTTACAGTGAGCAACGAATCCTGTGTGTCGGCCGATCATAGCAGGAGCCCCATCCGTAGTCACTAATACCAACTTTTCCAGCGGCACTTTTTTTTAACTGCGTTATAAATGTCAACTTCCCTCGTAGTTGTCTTCAGGGGCAGTAGTGTCAGAAGTTCTTCTTTTGTGGAGAAATCATCAAACACCATCCGGATAAAGACCATCAGCTGCAACGTACTGCTGATGTCCACCGACTCGTCACACTGGATGCTGAACCACCGGCACCTCGCCAGATCACGGTCCAGCTGGTCGGTCAAGTTCCAAGACATCGCCGACACTCTTCTTACCATTGTAGTTGTCCCGAGTTTAACATCGGAGAGACTGGAGAGTACATCAGTTCCATACTTCTCGTCTTCAAGCACATTTTTAGCAAATATCATCATTGCTTCTTTGACAACCTCCCCGTCTGTAAATGCCTTCTTTTTCTTCATCAAGAATTCCGTAGCTCTAAACGAGGCTTCGGTTGCTTTTTGAGAGTTTTTAACCGGTCTAGTGAAAAAAGACTGCTGTTTGCAGAAAGCTGCCTTTAACTCGCGGGCCTTTTCTGCGCGCAGTGCGCTGCCCGGTAGTAAGTTAGCATGGTAGCTTGTGTGACACGTAGTGAAATGTCTCTCCACATTGTGCCGCTTTGCTATTGCCACAGTTGCCCCGCAAATGAAACACACGCAGGATCCTCTCACAGTGGTAAAAAAAAACTCCCATTCGTTGTGAAAATGATATGTTTTCTTTCTTTTTTCTGACATTTTTTGGGGTAACTCTTCTCCTCATATTCGCTGCGTCCGCTAACGTTAGCTTGTTTGTAAGAGCGCAACAAACGCTACGTTTTGGTCATGCGCACAATACTGACCTTTGAACTATACTAGGTCAGAGTTCATTTATATTAAACACAAAAAACACTTTACATTTTAAGTGTTTATATATATGTATTGTCATTTGTAAGTTACATGAAAGTGTGATTTAAACAAGAATAGCTAAATAAATAAATCTATATATATAAAAGCTCACTGGTAAGTGCTGCTATTTGAGCTATTTTTAGAACAGGCCAGCGGGCGACTCATCTGGTCCTTACGGGCGACCTGGTGCCCGCGGGCACCGCGTTTGTGACCCCTGGTCTAGCGTGTCTGTAACATAGATTGCTGTGAGCAACATAAGCATAGACAATTAATTGCTTATCAAAATAGAGATTCATTTTAACGATTACCTCAAGATATCAGAATGAAATGGGTTCTATGGGGGCCCACAAGTATCCCATTTACAGACATGCCCACTTTATGATAATCCAGACAGTTTGGGGCAAAAGACATGCGTTTTTTCTCATGCAGTACAAATGTGTTTTCTTTGCCTATTCTGAAATGGTGTATTGGTCACGTCATAGACTTGTGGATCTACACACAGAACCTTTTTTTATTCAGATATCTTGAGCTGAGAGACCAAGGAACCCCTTTTAAATGGCGATGCAGGTTTTTTTCCATTTAGCTTAGCTTTACTTTGGATTGTTATTTAGCCCCCTTTTCGGTAAGCTGGTCCTTCTAACATTAAGCCTAGCCGTATAGCCTGCTACAGCCCCTTAAAGACACTCCCACAGGTCTATTCCTGGTCTAACTAGCTTGCATACTGACAATAAGCAAGCTCGCTAGCTTGGAGAGCTATTCAAATGTCCCAGTAAGCCCTGACAGTGTCACAGCATGAACAATACCAGGACCCTGAAACTGCATCAGCTAAATGGAATTCAGTCATCATTACTGTAATTATTTACCTAATTTATGTCAAAATTTCTTCTGTGGAAGAAGTCAAAATAGGTGGGATCACATGTGTTGGTGTATGGGCCTTTAAACTCTTGTCCAATGAAAAACTTGATGGGATCTATATGTGGGAAGTGATTTAATTAAACAAGTAAGAGAACCTGAAGAATCACATCTTCTTATGAATAAACATTTACACAGCCTCATTCTCTTGTCTACCACTCGTCAGTCAGTTATTTAAAATAAGGGCAATCAACATTGATATAATCATGAAGCTTGCCTGTTTAAAATTGCAGTGGTCTCTCTAATCAGCCCCCCGGTATGAGATGAGAGACAGCGTTTGAGGGCAGCAGAGCACAGCAGAAATGTTTTCTTTTCATAGAGAAGCTTGATGACATGCTGTGTTTGTCCAAAGTCTCATGATAAATGTGCTTCAGAAATATCAGAGAAGTAAAGAGTGGGCAGAAATGGTATATTTAACATAATAACACTGATTACACAGAGAAAAGTAAAGTTTATATCAGGCAGAGATGCGAGATGAAGCAGAAGCAGGGCTGGGAAGTAAGCTGGGATCCAGGTTAGGCTCAGATCGGCATGCTGTATCCAGCGTCTTTCTCACTCACCAACAAGCTGGACGACATGAAACTGCTGATTACCAACTACTGCATGGATAGTTGATGTGATGATGGAAACCTCAGGGGTCACAGCTTAGACATGTAGCTTGCAGACCGCATCACCTTAAAATCAGGCTCCGTGCCTGAGTCTCTAGGCATTTTGCTGAACAAGTAATCTCTACGAGGATTGAGCTAGAATCTTCTGGGGGTCTGAACCACTGTGCAGAGCAGATGTACTTCTTCGTCCTTCCATTTTCGACTGAGGGCAGACTGGATTACAGTGACTCACTAGCACCTCTAGAGGCACCAAGCTATATTACAAGACAGGATGTGCCGCGGCTAGCTGGTTTGCATGCTAATTTCAGTAGTTATCTCTGCAACACAATTCACAGAAATAAAATCATAACTGTTATTTATTCTCACTCTGATAATTAGGGCTGCCTCTAAATAGTCGGCCAAGCACTGGTCAACCAAAACACATTCAGAATAACAGGCGGCAGACTCATAGCGCACTTGTAAAATAATTATTAATTATGTTGAATTATGTTATTCAGTCACTGAGGCTATACTTAGAGGGGGAAAATTATATTTAAAAAAACCCATATATATATATTTCTTATTAGACTAATTAGTCGTCTAATCGCTCTAAATCTGGCCTTATATTACACGTTGCTCACTCACAGCCTCTGTCCAGTGTGTGTGTATGTGTGTGTGTGGAAGAGAGAGAGAGAGAGAGAGAGAGAGAGAGAGAGAGAAAGAGAGAGAGAGGGGGGGTGTCACCTCCTGATATGAGATTTTTGAAGAAAAGGCTTTATTGATGGTTCAATATTGTCGAGTAATAACGGTCCTGTTCAATATGAAAGAAACAGGTAGACAGAAAGCAAGAGGGAGTGCGTTTGGGTGAGGGAGTTGGATGGAGAAGGGAGAGACAATACAGATCAAAGAGAAAGAGAGGTAAGGGTCTATGAGAATAAGAGGAGTGAGAAGGATGCAGAGAAAACCCTCAGGTTTCCCTGCAGAAAGAGACAGACAGACAGCATCTGATAGAGAACAAAAGAGCGATAAAGAGAAAAGGAGAGACAAAAGAGACTGTTGTGAGTGATATCAAAACACTCCTCCCAACCACACACACACACACACACACACACACACACACACACACACAGTAGAGAGTGATGATGATAACTATATTTCTTCTCTGTTATTACACGTCTGATCTTTAATATCAACTGAATGATGGTGTTTCTTTGGAGGTAAGCTGTTTTTCTTCCGTTAGTGTTGCTCTCTTCGACCAATCAACTTGAATGTGAGAAATGCTGCTGAGGTCAGTTGTAGTAAAAAAAAAAATGTTTCTCCAGGCTACCTGTCAGCTCTGCACAATTTTCTCCCATCTGTTTCATGAACTGTTTTTTTATTTATTTTTGTCTCTCTATCATTTCGTTTGCACCACATTATGAGGGGAGAGCTTTTGTTGATTTGGATTTGGATTGTAGATTATTAATTCACACGATCACATTGTTTTCATGCATGCTTTAGCCCAATTGCTACTCATCAGTGCAGCTGTTTTTAAACAATTTTCCACACACATTGGTTTGATTTTGAATGTGCACATGATATCACCGCTTCTTTGAATCAAACAGGCAATTTTACAATTATCCACTGATCCAGATATACTGCCTGGGGTTAAAGTCACTGATGAGTAAACCAGCAAATTATCAAATTACCATCATTTGATTGATTGATGCTCCAAAATTAATATTTTTATTTTCTTCAGGTTTCAAATGTTTATGGAAAATATGCCACATCAATGTATCTTATCATTCCGTTATTTTATTATCATTTTTAAAGTCGGTGTGTGTGTGCGTGTGTGTGTGTGTGTGTGTGTGTTTGTGTCTATAACTTTCAAACAAGTATGAAAAACAAAACTGGAATAACTATCCTGCATGATTAGTTGTGACATATACACAGTAAGTATTTTAAAATGACGGGAACACATTTTACCCTGGATTCTACTTAACTGGAAGAGATGTTACTCTTTTGCAATTACTGCGATTTTCCCAGCTTGGGATCAATAAAGTATTTCTATTCTATTCTATTCAATTCTAAGTGTGTTCATTGAGCACTATAATAATGCCTTCCATTCACTCCTCAAAAAAGTTGAACTTCCAAAAAAACTCAGCACTCAGCTCTGAACTTTGCCAAGTCAGATATCAGAGCAGTGGATGTGATCATCTGAAGCCTTGAGAACCAATGTTTTCTTTTCCTGCATTTTCTCTCTCTCTCTCTCTCTCTCTCTCTCTCTCTCTCTCTCTCTCTCTCTCTCTCTCTCTCTCTCTCACGATATATATATATATATATATATTTACCCTCGTTCCGCAGCATTGCATCCTCCCTCTCTCTGTTATCGACTCGTCTGTATCCGCTCCATTTAAAGCAAGCGGATTGATCATAGGTTATGATATTGATAGACCACTCACCTCTCATGCACTGACTGTGATTGTCAAAAGCACATACACACATACACACACACACACACACACACACACACACACACACACACACACACACACACTCACACACACACTAAGCGATGCCACCTTCATACACACAAAAACACAGATTATACTGCGTCTTGTTAAAAATTGTTAAATTGATTTCCAACTTTGGACTTTTTTTTCTCCTTTGGTATTTGTGGCTAGTGTATCTTACGCCAATGTGTGTCTGTGTGTTTGTTTGATCTTTATGCAGCTTATTTATGCTGGCAAAAAGAAAGCAGGAGAGAGTTTGAAGACATGAGAGAGATGGCAAGTCTTAAAAAGGAAGGAGGGAAAAGGTCGTGTTACAGACAAGATAGATGAACAGAGAAAAGAAACAGAGACAGAAAAACAAGAATAGAGCGAAAGACAGAGAGCAAGCGTCACAGACAGAGTCCTCCAGGGAAGATGTGGAGATGAGATTCATATGCCACGGGGGGTCGAAATTAAAGTTTCACAGAACTTTAAGTAAAGCCTATTTACGGGAGCAATTTTCATATTCATGCAATATTTCACACCCCCACTCACAAACACATAGTCACACACACACCCCCACAGACACAAGTGCTTCTCCTGCTGATAAGAGGCAATACACTCACCACAGAAACGCATTCAGTGAGGACAATTCAGCCCGTACACTGCATAAGTTATCAAGAGAAGTCTTAAAATAGCAAATATAGCAATTTACAGAAAATATTAACACAGAGAGGCCAATTTAATGGGGGAAATATATTTCGTATTCATAGAGATTCTGTGTTAGCAAAGGACTGTGGAAGGGTGACTCACCCTTATGCAACCGGACTAATGAAGGCACAGTCACCCCACTGTATAACTTGCCTGAAAGTCTGACATCATAAGGGGAAGTAACAACAAAAGTTTTTCATTCCTTCCCGACTGCAGCAGGAGATTCAGGCGGGTCATTAGAGCTGCAGTGTGTAGTATTTTCATACTTATGAAGCTCTGGCAAAAGTTAAATGAGGAAGATTTTTTATATTGGGGATTTTTCTGCTTTTATCTCCCCCTAACCTGGCTCCCACTATGCCTGTTTAAGCTGATTGCATAGCTCTTAAAGGCTCTGTCTTTCATCTCCTGTTTAGGACCATGTCAATAAATAAGGGATGTTGTTCAGATTTAAAGAGATTTGTTGCTGATTAGCTCTGTGTCATGGAAGTATGGGCAGTGGGTGTAGATGAACGGTGTTTGGCTTCCTTCAATGTGCATGGAACTAAGAACTGTGAAGGTCATCTGAGATCTGACGCATGATGAGATCTTGGGGGAATTGCGAACAGGAAGCCAAACACCGTTCAACTGCACACACTGCCATGACCAGTGATGGGAATAATGGCCTTAAGACATAACGGCGTTACTAATGGCGTTACTTTTATTAGTAAAGAGTAATCTGATGTTGTTACCGAAAAACTGAGGCGCATAACTATAATTATTAGGTCATGAAGCTGTTTTCATCAGAGCAACTAGATCTGTAAGCCAAGCGCCAAAGACTGTTCTTCCTTGGTGAGGGGGGATGAGACAACCGCCTAAATGGTGATGATTGGCTGAGGTAGAGTAAAATTTCATGGTAAGCCAATCAGAGGAACAGTTGGGCGGGTGTTGTTGACAAAATCAAAAGCATGCTTGGTTGCACACACACAATTCTCCGTTGTTTGTGTATTTCTGTGGTAGAGTTACAGCGCCACATACAGGCCTGGCATGTGTACTACAGCTTTTGAGTCAGTTTAGAAGAAGAAGAAGAATTCCTTTATTAATCCCGCAAAGGGAAATTCTATTTTTTTTCACTCAGTTATTATATTGTTCATATTACACACATAGACATACAGGACCTATATACATGCAATTAATGGAGAGATATCAGAGCGAGGGGGCTGCCAATAAATTAGTTGACAACTATCAAACTAATCGTTAGCCATTTTGATAATCAATCAGTTTGACAAGTTTTGTGATGGGGTGACCAGTTTTTTAAGTAACCTCGTTTGTATGGTTCACCAACCACTAGCTATGATTCTGTTTTTTCTATGACTATTTTAAAATTCTTCAATAAAGTAGTTACCAAAAGGCCAACGTCTCCTCTCCAGGGTCTGACAGAAGACAGCCTATATTACCCTTTATATTCTTCACATGATGCTTCTACGTGAGGTTCTATCTTTGTCGTACAGAGAAGCTCTTCTTGACCTGTTGGCTTTTTCTGATTTCTGACAACAGCACTAACAAATTCATTTCCTGACCTATCTACACATTCTATAGTTTATTTCTTAAGCATTCTAAACAAAAAGGTTCATGCTAAGTTACTATCGTACTGTCTCTCTTTTCTGTCTTCCTAAGGCTCAGAAGAGTAACTGGCTCCCTTTCCAACAGCCGATAATCATCTCATGTCAAACTCCTGATTTATTCATAACCTCAGGGAAGTGCTTCTCAAATGTGGTCTCTGCCCTCAGCAGTACTTTGGCCACTCACTTAGGATCATTGCTGCTACTTCTGCAACTGCAGCGCAGAAGCCTCCTCTCTGCAAACACTGCTCATCTTCAGCATATGTTCGACCAAATTCCAATGCCATTGGCTCCCTGAAGCCATGAGTCCCATCTGGTACGTGTTACAGACAGCTGGTGGTGGTTGTTTCATTCACAAATCTCTAATATATGTACATTTTTCATTAGATTATGCTCCAGACCGTAGGGCCCTCTAGCCTCTCCTGTAAACTAAACGCCATCCCTTGAAGCCCTTTTGCACTCATCACCAGGGCTATGTGTCTGCTTTTCCTTTTCAGCCCCTCATCCTTCATCTGTCCAAAGTTCGAATCAATTGCTCAAATATAGTCCAACACACTGTAATTGGACTACAAACAAACATCGCTTCCACTACCCAAATCTTGTTACGTTGCCTACAGATTCTAACCTGACTCTCGCCAGATGAATTTGCTTGCTTTGCTTCGCTCATCCATCTGGGAATCGCTCCATAGCAAAGTTATTTCAGGAGGCTGGGCCTTATTAAAAACATTGCAATGATTGGATAAAGCATTTCTCGGTCATCTTTATTGACGTGATACTTCAACCACTCACATCGAAACCAACCGGTGACGCTGATGAGAGCAACGGGGGAGCCACACATAACAGCCAACATGGTTTTCACCAACAAAAGCCTTCAGAGCCGTTCTCTGGTGTTCTTTTAAAGAAGAAATATTGGCTAGATTGGACAACATGGATGAAATAGCAGCATCAATGTTGACGCCTGCTTCCTGGATGCGAGCCGGCGGTCCTGATTTACCTGACCATTTTTTGCGGACCCTGAAATCCCTCTGCAATGGAGCAATTCCAGATGGTTGAGTGGAGCTAGGCGGAGTCAAGAGGGAAGCAAGGGGGAATGAAAGTCACCTGGCGATAGTCAGGTAATACAAATTCTACATTTATATGCCAAATCTGTTTATAGAGACTACCTACCTCCTGTCATCATGGGCCTTTTCTTATTGAAGGTTCATCACACCAAAGCCCTTTACTTGCGGTCGATCTCTCCTTAATTAACTTTTTTTACTGCTCATGATGAGTCTAAAAAAATCTAATACAGGCTGTATAACTCCATTCTGCCTAGAAATCATGTCTCTTCCTTAAGGTTCCAGAAAGGATAACAGTGGGCAGTAATGGAAAAGTAAAATAATTTGCTTCATGCTAGGGGAAAATTATAATGCACTAGTAGTTTGATAGATTAGGGTGGTCGTGTACAATTCCCCTCAGATGCCTTTTTTTAGACCATAAACCAATAATTTGACTCACAGAAAGATCTTTGTCCTGTGTGACCTGATAAAGATCTCTCTGTGGATTAAAATGTTGTTTCATGGTCCAATAAAGATGTCAGTTGAGCATTATACAGTGTGCACGCTCACATCCTTGATCTGTACTATCTGCCTCCATCAGTCACACACATGCTATTTCGAGCTGCTGGGTTGTCTCTTCTTCTCAGTAGTCATGTATTCTGAGATGGCAGTGAAGGGATGATGAAATGTCCTCCCTTATAGTAATTGCACCATACGTTCAAGACATTGAGGACTAAATGAGACTTCTACCCCTTTCAATGTATGATCAATTCATTACTCAGTGTTTGTAATCTAATGAAATAAAATTATTCGTTTTCTCGTCATTGTGATAACAATTTAAACAGTATAAACATCCCGAAAAAGATATTCAGTGTTTTTTTGTTAGTTGAAAGAGAGTATCAGTAAGAAACTGCAATTTGAAACCCACTTTTTTAATGTTAGTTTATTGATAACCTTTTTTTATTGTTTCCCCTTAATATCCGCTCATAGCAACTAGCATGACTCAGGTTTTTTATAGTTTTTAAGGAAAAGCGTATAAGGAAAAAAGGGAAACACTAACTTGAAGCATTTAACCAAACCACTATTTTTCCTTGCATGAGCGGCACATGTGTGATGCCAAACCTGTTGCACATGTTCATTAAAATGTTGATTGCTTGGCATGGCCAATATGGGGTTGTGTCTAGATACAAACCCTAGATTTGTGAAAAATGCTTCCAGACATTTGATTTCAATGCCTAACCTTAACCACCTTGCGAGACTTTCGCAATTCACGGGTTACCATCTAGACACGACTGCAGTATGGATGCACACCTTTCTGTAAATAATAACCATCAAGTAATCAACCAAGCCGCAGTATAAATAGTGGGCTATTTTATACTTGAAATGTATCAAAGGAAACATGTGGGAGATAGTTTGATGTAGCTGATAAAATGAATAATATTCTATCTATAATTAACAGGTTCTATGCTTAAGTTTGCCACTAAAGGTGATGCTGGCTAATCAGCCAATGCACGCAGAGAGTTTGCCCAATAGTATTAGTTATTTGTAATAAATGTTTGTTCTTCACCATATAGTCATGTCTTCTAGATGCCTAATGCATCATATACTTGGTTGTGTCATATCATTTCTAGATTCTGACATCTTACGTACGAAGACAAAACCAAAACCTAAAACAAAAAAACTACCCCTTCTATAGGGCCCCCAAACGATAACCTGTATCTGCCAGATGAATTGTTTCACCTGAGTCGGATTTGCTCAGCATATCCATCTGGCAACTCTGATTTGGAGATCTTTTGGGAAGGGCAGAAATACTGATTGCTGATTGGATAAACCATCTGTCAACCAAGGGTATGATGTACTAACAGCATTATATATTGCCGAAGTCCACATTCGAACAGAAGGATCCAAGAGAAAAAAGTTAGTGAGCGGCTTGCTCGATAGCTGCGCTCATCTCATCCGCGGAAGCCGCCATGTTGTTTGCAGTGAACAGTCGCTTCTCGTTGCGTCACACTTAAACCCGCCTCAAAACTAACGCTGATTGGACGTCCGTTTGGCAAACAGTTCCAAATTTTCTCCGTTGCACGACTGATCTGCGAGTAAAACACAATAGAGCTCACAAGATCAGGATGATCTCGAAAGGCTACCCAAATGACTGCCCTTATGCAAATGTGTAGTTACCTAAACATAACCACAAGTCCTGTGTTATGAACGTGGACGTAACACTTCCAGGCATAGAATATTGCGATATTTGTCACAGCATGTCGCTTCATCAGCTTTAACACACAGCTATAGCTGTTTGTCCACAAGGAAATCATAACAACTAAATACTCAGTTGTGTCAATATTAGCCCTAAATTCTCCCACAGTACAGCAGATTCAAAATGACAAACATGTTCCATGTTGCACAGAGACCATAAAATTGAATTCAGGCCTCAAAATCTCAAGCAAAATGAATTGTGTGAGTCATCACACTCCTACTGTTTGCTGAAAATGAGTGACGCTGTACTGATGTGAATTATCCCCTTAAGTGCTTCTGCCTTTTAGTGACGGTGGAGTTGATGCATCATCTCACTTAACTGGCTTATTTCTTCTACATAAGGATATTCTGTTTAAGGAAGCATTTTCCATTTAACTGGCCATTAACAAAATAGGGCTCTATATACACATTAAACTTTATGAAAACATAACATCTAAGTAAGATTTAACTTGACACATTTGAGCAAGGGCTTAATGTCATGGTAGTGAATCCAACAGTGCACAAACACAGAGACGGGCAGTTTGAATAAATTATTGCCCAAAGTGTCAACAACTTAACTGAGTCAATCCTTTAAAGTCACAGTCTGCAATTTTACTTAAATGAATGCAAATGTGCAAAAAGAAGAGTTTGTTTCCGAAAAAGTATAACTGGCATTTGAAATTTCGTAGCCTTTGGAAGTACTATAAATTGATTAGATGTCAGCTGAATGTCTCCTTCCTTATGTTACATATTCAAGCAGCAAAGCAATTCTGGTTTCTATTTGACTTGTACATTGGAGCCTTAACATTAAGTCAATAGGAACAAATTTAATCCAGAAGCTTGGATGTCTCAGCGAATATGCTGGAATAAGTGTGGCCAAGCAGAAAATCTCTGTATAATTTGGAGGAGCTTCAACACGAGCTAAATTATCTTATTTTCAACCGTAACAGTACACTGAGCTGTGGTCGAGTTCAGAAAACTGCCTAAAACTACCTGACACTTGTCAAGGGCAGGGTTCGAAAACTGTTTGATGTTACGCTTTCTTCTGCCTAAAACTTTCTTCAGCAATACAGTACAGGTCAGTTGGCTGGTCCACCACTTTGGGGAATCCTAAGATATTTTGGAAAATGTTATAGATGGCACAACAACACCTCAAGCTAGGCATACGATAAATGACGTTAGCAGTTGCTATCTATGAGTTAGCCAGCCTACCTCCGTGAAGTGTGTACTCCATGCTGTTTATTGATGGGAGAAGACATGGGAATCTGGTGCACACACACTGACAAGAGCTCAATTGGGGGTGGGGCATGAGAGTTGCAAACATTTGAAATTTGACTGAGTCAACTCAATCTGCCAGACTTGCAGACTGCAGCTTTAACATCATCTGGATGCATTGGCATAAAATATACTACACATCCTCATACCTAAACAACAGCATAGAGTGATTTCCGAATACTCCAAAAACAACCTATAAAACCGCTCTATTTAACGATGTGAAGCTTGAAACACGCGGCCGTGGTGAACACATAACGTAACCTTTCAATTTAGCATTGTGAAGCAGAAATCCTTCCTCCTGATATCAGCACCAACAAACAGTGTGATGCTGATGATGACTTTCTCTATGATAATGTCCATAAATAATATTATGTTTTATGTCATTTTGAATGCCATTCATATTTGTTTTAAACAGAAAGGTTGGGAAGCTGTAGTGAAATGCTGATATGTCAATATGACTGTCAAAAGACAATTTCCCTGTCTCTTTTGCTGGAAACTGCGCTCACGCTCTGCACTCACGCTCCTCACGCAGGCTGTTGGTCTTGTTTACTGTTCAGAACCAGACCTCATGACATACTTTCATATGACATACAAGGGATGAAAGGTCTTTGTGATTGTGAGAAATTTAAACTTGCACTCCATATGAATTGAGATACGATTATCTAGCGGCCTCTTTGGCAGTAAGATGTAACTGCAGGTGAGCCTGTTCCTTCAGAACCCTCCATCTTGTCACGTTCATGGTCACTATGTGTGTTTACTATTTATTTTAAATTTTTTGCTCTTTTGTAAACTATATTGAAACACATTCAAGTCTCTCCCTCCGGTCCGACCAATATATGTTCCGCTCTTGATTCCACACACACACACACACACACACACACACACACACACACACACACACACACACACACACACACACACACACACACACACACACACACACACACATACACACATACACACATGTTCCTATTACACATCTGCCCTTACTACAAGACTGACTCAAGTTGAAAGTTCCTGATTTCCGATTACAAACGAATGCAGCATAACGTTAGTGATCTGGGCCAACAGCTCAAGCGTCATTAACATGGCGGCTTATTTACATCTAGCCAGACAATGTCTCCACAGACACGGATATTGTAATACTCAGCAAAAAAAAAAAAGCAAGTAGAAGTGCTGACTCTTTGATAGATAGTAACTTAAAAGACAATTAAATAGATGAAAATCATACGCAATACATCTTTAACTATGGTAAATAGTAAGAACTTTCACAATTGATTAAACAAAAAGAGAAAGAATAATTTACATTTTCTACATTTAATGTCAATCACAGGCTGTTGTTTATAGAGATAGAAGCTGCTTTTTCACCACTGTTATTAATTACAGCCATGACACCAAGTTCACACTTCACACAAGTATAAGTATAGTCTTTTATTTTATTTTAAATACAGAACAGCATATTTTAAGCCTGTAATGATGCAAAAAAGGTACAGATTAGTGACACAAGTCTTACACAGTTTAATCCTATATCCTACATATTTTAAATCATGTAAAACAACTATTAACTAATTTCCGCTGTGATGGAATGCACAAGCATGCTTATTGGCACTGCATGCTATTCCATCCCATAATTAAAGCTCAACCTTGCCATATACGTATCAACGATACAGCATATACTCGCTAACCCCTCTGATGAGGCTGATTAGAGCACATTTTCCAATCCGAATATATTGACTGGGTCAATGTTTAAAAGGCAGAAGTGATTCAAAAATGGCTTTCTGAACTTTCAACAGACACACACACACACACACACACACACACACACACACACACACACACACACACACACACCCACCCTGTTGCTCTTTGGATTCATGGATTAATTTGATATTTTATATATATACTATATATATAGATATACATATATATACATACTGTTTTATGTTATGTTTTTACAAATATGTTATCTGTATAATGTTGTTGTTAAATATGTTGTTTGTATAGCTCGAGTTTGAAACAAAAACAATTTCCCCCTGGGATTATTAAAGTATTTCTGATTCTAATTCGGATTCTGAAGCTAGCTGAAACGCTCAGAGCGTTCTGAGTAGTAAGTGCTCCAATAAAGTTCCCAGCTGCTCCGCCTAGATCTGGATGGGTTTGTTTACTACAGAGTGTGTGAGTGCGTGTGCTAAAAGGCTTTATACCTCTATCTCTGTTAACATGTGTTTTGCTAACAACCTACACTACCAAATGCTGTCATGGGCTGTTAGCAGTATCAGTAATCACTTACACACACACACACAAAGAGAAAGTCACCGCCGAGTTAGCATTAACCAGCTCGTAATTATCCTACAATCTTAGACAGATACACACGAGGGAGGTTTTGGTTTTGGCTTCAGAGGAATTAAATGGTTGAATGATTGAAGTTCAGATGTTTGGGGATGTACTTTATATATTTGAGCATGTTCCTCACCAAGCCAGATTGATGCACACTGGCTCAGGCATGTACTAACACACACACACACACACACACACACACACACACACACACACACACACACACACACACACACACACACATTGGGGATATATCCTACGAACAGAAGTAACAGTAGAGTATAATGGCCTTCGAGATAATGAGTCGGGAAGATTAGCTTTACAATCCTCAGCTCACTTTCCTCTCACTCAAACAGTTTGAACACCTCTTAATGAGACGGGACTTAAAAGAAAGAGAAAAGAACAACTTAACAAACAGCAGAGTGAAAGACACTGAGAGGGGTAATTAGCCACCTGGAAGTCCAGAAACTCACACACACTCTCACAGAGGCACCTGTGCAATCACTGAAGTCAAGAGTCATCCCTGAGTACGCTTCCATTCTAATTACTACTTAACGAGGTGTTGAATCAGTCCTCTGGCAAAACTTAACATTTCCTGCATGTTGTTAGGATTTTTGTGATACCAGTAAACTTAACACAACTTTAGTTTTTTAAGTTTTGTCCCTTCTTCTGTAAAGTTATCTGACATCAAAATAATAGCAATTCTGCAGAGAAACATCCTTACGTAGTGGTTTACATACCACAGGTTTTAAAGTGTGATGTGAACAATGACAGGGTGAATAGTCATCATCTTACCCTGTACTATACTTACAATAAATTAAAGTATTTCAGTTGGAAAACTCTCTCTCAACTAACCTGTCGGCTTAGGCATTTTCCCCATGCGCGTCAGCCTGTTTTCATTCCTAGGGCGTCAAATACCACTGTGTTATCATGGCCCTCTGGGTTTTACCATACATACACTGGAGATCAAAATTAGGGAACAAAGTATTAATGTTTAGAGAATGCAAGAAGAATAGACCAAGATCAAACCAGAGAAGTGGGAGAAACTAGTGATGTCCTGTGGGTGCAGATGTGCTGAAGTCATTCAAAGCAAGGGCCCCTGCACTTCCTATAAATCTTTTTGAATCCTATAGCCCTAAGGAAATATTGTTGAACTCTGCTCTTGACAAAATGGTTACTGTTCTCTAATTTTGCTGACTGTTTTTTTAACCAGATAAAGGTTTTTGTTGAAATGTCTTACAGCACACAGACTGTATAAAAAATGGACGTAGCCTCTCCGCCGTTGCCCGTTCTCTCAACTTGATCCAATCATATTCGCCTCCAGGAGTCGCCATCTTGTCAGACTTTGACTCCTCCTCGTTTCCTCTTACCAAAAAAGGGCATTTATACAGCTGTCTGGGTGACGTTTACAGAATGAAGAATTAAAAATCAATGTGTGAAGTATAGTAATCATGTGTTAGCATGTGTATTAGTAATGATTAATAAGAAGTGTGATAATCAATGATTCAATTAATAATCATATGTTAGCGTGTGTATTAGTAATGATTAAAAAGAATGTGATAAGTGTGATTATTAGGTATGATCATTTAAAGTGTGATAGTGATTATAAGTTCAAGCTCAAACTTATCTGTTCCCAGCATAGCACATAAACTTTTGATTCAATCTGTATCTGCTTTCTCTGCACAGGAACAAGTCAAGGTCACAAAGACAAAGAACTAGTCAGCGCTCGAACAGGAATATAGCAGGCAGATAGCGTAAGAGTTAGGAGAATTGCTGTCCGTGTTTTGTATCCTTCACAGATAAAGAAGAAGACTCCTGTGGACACAGAGGGAACCCCTACGCCTGGGAGTCGAGATGGAGGTGTCCTGACGGCTGTTTCAAACATACACACATGCACGCACAAGCGCACACATAACCACGCCTTTGTAACAAGTTTATATGCTGGAGTAGTTAGAATAGATATCAGAACTTCTTGACTCTGATCACGGGTACTGTGTGCTCACAGTTACTCTAGATAGAGAATAGAACATTTCTCCAGACGTCTGTAGAATCCGATGTCATCCTGCTAATAAATGCCTGCTGGCGCACTAAACTACCAACGACTCTGCTCACTCCAGAAAGCCTCCTGTAGAATTTGAATTACGCAATATAAACTCTGTTAGGTTCTTTTGATTTGTGTGAAATTCTGAAAAGTATTGTGTAAAATTCCCACAAGGATTAGCCACATTAGCTAACATACACACACAAACACATCTCCTTACATACATACTGGCACCTTGCACCCATCATGCACACGGAAATTGACAGAAAGAGACACATAATTGAAACAAAATACGACCATGGTCGTAACAGCTGTTAAGATAGGTTTTTAAAACACAGCACACAAAAGCAGTCAAATTGATCATTAAACACATATGCAGTGGAATGTCACAATATTTGATTATTGTCAGAGGGAATATCACAGTTTCACGGTTTTAAACTAGATTTATTGGATATTTATTATTCAACAATATGTAAGAAAAAAGACACAAGCGTTCTTCTGGTCATGCACATAAAAGTCAACCTACTTGAAAATCTTGAAAAAAAGAGGGTTCTGCGTGCAATTTTTCTATATATCCCTGTAAGATTCAGAAATAAACAGTAACGTGTCATATTTGCTAGATAAAGTATTTTTTTTTACCTTGACTTTAGCATAAGGGGGTGGATGATTATCTGGAAGATGTTGGAACAGACAAGTCACTTTTTAATAGCTCCCTTGTAAACTGGGCATCGATCTTCTACAACAACCTCTGCTTATTTTGTTTGAAATTCTCCCATACTGCCAATTTCAGGCAGTTTTGGCACAGCTTTTCTTCTCAACACTTCAGGTGAGCAGCACGACAACTCACATACAAAACATGTTTTGTTACTTGCGTAATTCATTTTTTTCACAGGGCAACAATGTAGGAACAGGTTCCGTTTCAGTTCGCACATGAGATTTAGAGCTATTTGGAGCATTTCAACCAAAAATAAATCCTAACAGAACCTGAAAAGTTCTTTCCAAAGTGGAACCAGAAAACCTTTTTAGTTCAACTGGTTCAGTCGTGACAACATCAGTGGGTGTTTCATTCAAAAGATAGCGCAACACAGTCTTCTTCTCCTCAAGTGAAGTTGGTGTCATTGAAGAGAATACTTAACAGAGACATATGCTCTGAAAACTCAGTGTTTTACAAAGCTTCCACCGTCACCCACCACTTCATCAACAAAAACGTCATCTTCTCCGGATATTAAGATATGATGGCCACCACTGCTGTAACATAGTAGCACAGATGACATGCACCATGAGTACCACTGCGTCCTATCTTCCTAAGCGACCTTATTTCTTAAATTACCCCACACAGATACAGATGAGACCAATACATACCAGGGGGATAGTGTTCAATACAGAGTGGGGAAATATTTTGTTGTGATAGCTGTCTAAAAAAATCTGAGGCCCCTGCCTTTTCCATTCTGCAAGTCCCGACGGAGTTGGCATGCTTGCATTTTCAAATGGATGTTTAATTGCCTGCTTATCACAAATGTGCTTCTGTAGCAAGTTGCACTATAATGCATGTTACAACCTTAGTGTTGCCTTATTTCTCATTTTCTTTTAATCAACTGGTGATGCTTGATGCAGAAATTAAAATTAAAATTACATTTTTGTTATTCTTATTTTTACATATGACAGTGGAATTATATTTAATTGGCTGCATACAGTTGACTGTTTATGGTAAAGCTTTTGATGGCAGATATATTAGGAGATTCTGTTGGCAGCTCTGTATGCTGAATGAACTGTTTCTTAAATGGTACAGAGATTGCATTTCAGGTGCTTAAACTAGTCATGTAATGTATTTAAAGCTGCTCTGATCAATATTTTAGCATTAAATGACAATGTGAAAACAATGTGACAATGTGAAATGGGTCGCTTGTAGTGATGAAAGTGCAGAAAATTATCACTGAATCTGAAGCTCTCACTTAAGTGGTGTAACTTAAGGCTGCAGCAGGCATCGGTTTTCAGCCAAAGAGCTCTAAAATCTCACTGTTCACTATCTGCACTTAGCACTTTACAGCAGACGGATACAGTTAGCAAATAGCTGGTGAAGGTAGTGGAGCATTTAGCAGCTAAATAGACAGATAGCTCCCAAAGGAGTTATGAGAGACCATAAACAAGAGAGCTAAGTTCGCCAATATTTAATGAAAAGGTGATACGTATCTCTTTGCCACACCCTACTCCAAGAGTGAATTTGGGTGGGGTGACCCCACACATACATTCTGGGATAAGGGACTCTGGCTTGATTGCATTTCTTTAAACCAATCACAACAGTTGTAGGTGACGCTAGGCTTCGGATGCAGCTATGCAGGTTGCAGCTATGCGGATGCAGTGTCTTGAGAGGAAACGTGTTTTGATAGAACATTTGCAGGGAGCCCTGTGTCAAGAGTTGGTTCTGTCAGTCCCTCCTCTCTCCCTTTTGTGTGAGTTTGTCTCCCTCTGTCTGTTTTTTCCTGCATGTTTCTCCCGTGTGTTGTTTTGTCCAGGGACGGGTAGGCGTGGTTCCACCTCAGCTGCAGCGAGTTACGCTGATCACCTCCAGGTGTATAAGATGCTGGAGGTGACGTGCATGCAGCGCTGGAGAGTTGTTCTCATTTACTTGGTAACTCTTTGTCGGTTGGCTCCCGTTCCTCGTTTGTTCTGGTATTTGCCCTCCGTGTTTATTGTTGTTAATAATTGTTTCATTGTTTCCCTCTGTAGTTTCCCGCATTCCTGTCCTGATCCCTTACCGTCCGCTGTTTCCTCGTTCCTGTTACCCTCGACTGTCTCGTCTTTAGTGTTTTTGTTTCCACTGTAATTGTTCCTGTTTGTTGTTTGTATTAAATATTTGTTTGTACTTTTACCCCATGTCCGGGTCTGCATTTGGGTCCAGTCCCTATGTGTTATTTCCCCGCACCATTCATGATACCCTGGCTTTAAAATGGCTTCGTTATTAAAGAAGTGTGTGAAGTGGAATGATACTGTCATGACTCGGGCTGCCCCGATTTATTCGGGGACGTATGTTTGTGTGCACTCTGCTCTTTTCTGAGTTACTTTACTTTCAGTGTGGAGAGCGCCAGGAGGCGGGGCTGATCCACTCAGGCAAGCGCAACGAGGCACACCTGGTTCCCTTCTCCACTTAATCACCTGCTCCATAAGAAGCCAGCTCTGACTCCACTCCTGTGCCAGATAATTCCGTCTCATCGGTAGAGCTTGTCGCCAGCGTTCTCAGCGTCTTGGTAACTCGTTAACATTTGAAGATTATTCTGGCACTAACTCTGTTTTTGTCCTCCTCGTCAGCTCAGTGCCTCGCCGCCCTGCCTGCCAGGCGCCCGCCTCCAGCCGCCTGCCTACGCGGACACCTTGTGTTAATCTCTTTTGGACACTTTCTGTTAATTTTTGGACTTTGAGAGAATGAACACAGCAGTTTATTAACAGTCTCCCGCTTTTGGGTCATACTCCTTGATGATCCGTAACAGAATTATCTGGCCAAAAATGGACCCAGCGGAGACAGAGTGCATGAGGCACGCCCTCACGAACCAAGCCACCCTGGTGGGGCAACACGACACCACGCTGAGGCAGGTTCTGGAGCAAGTCCGGGATCTCGCAGCCAACGTCTACCAGCTCAGTGGGCGGATGGATTCGCTCGCGGACCGGCTCATTTCCCCAGCTCCCGCCATAGAGTCACCGCCTGCAGCTCCACCTGCAGCTCTGCCAGCAGCGGGTCATCCGGCACGTCTACACCCCCGCCACGAGAGCCGTACATCCCTATCCCAGCCAGGTACCCAGGTGACTTAGGGACATGTGCGCTTTTCTTACATCAGTGCTCTTTGGTTTTTATTCAGCACCCGAATACTTATTCCATGTCTCAATCTAAAGTTGCCTTTGTTATGAGTCTGCTGTCCGGGCAAGCTGCGGCCTGGGCTTTGGCGGTCTCGAGTCAGCGTCCATATTTGTGTACAGACTATAGGCGTTTTTTCGACGAGATGAAGAGGGTTTTTGACCATCCCATTGAAGGGAGAGAGGCTGAGGGACAGCTACTGAGCTTAAAACAGGAGGGGCAATCAGTCGCACAGTATGCTGTTACCTTCCAGATTTTGGCTGTGGAAAGCGGTTGGGACGAGTCCGCTCTCCAAGCCGTGTTTTTAAAAGGTTTGTCAGGGGATATAAAGGACGAGTTAGCGGTGAGGGACCAGACCTCGTCGTTGAGGGAGCTGATGGAATTGGCCACCCGTCTAGACAACCGGATGAGAGAGAGACGTAGGGAAAGGACGGGCAGGCAGAGGTTCCGCTCTTTCTCCCACGCGCCTTTCTACTCTGCCACAGCGGCCCCTTCACCACCGCCTTTCCCTCGTCCTGCCCTACTGGAGACTTTACCCGAGGAGTCTGACCCGGCATCTCCTGAGGAGCCCATGCAGCTGGGGCGAGCCTGGCTTGCTCCTGCGGAGAGACAGCGGCGCCTACGCAACCAGCTCTGCATCTATTGTGCCCAGGAGGGACATGTTTTTTTTATGGGCCCCTTTTATTCCACTCTTAAGACTGCCAAAAAGCACATCTTTATTTTGCTCCATCTCGGATGTCGGGATGCCGATCTGTGTTGGAAAAGATTCTTTTCTTACCAGTGTTTCGTCTCTCCATGGTTGACCTCAGTGGGCCAGGCCTCCGAACCAGGAATATTCAAGGGCGTAACATGTTAATGATCAAGGCCCGCTCATTTGTACGTGGAGATTGGTCAGATACGAATGTTTCATAAATCACACGTGTGTGTCCTGTTGTAGGACCAATTCTGCGCTCAGATCTGCGCCCGTTTTCACGCAAGATTGATAAATGAGAGCCATTGTCACTGGTGCATGCCGCTGCAAGATCTAAATATGTGTCAAACTGCAAACTCAGATTTGATAAAGACTAGCTGAATGTAGGTTGCTAGCTCGGAACAGTAACACACAGATAGTGGCACAGCACTATATACCCGTTGAGCCAGACTGGCGGCTATCTAGCTACAACTTACAAGGCTGGAAAATGATGTACACTGTCAGCTAACATTAGATTTATTTCTGGACGGACAGACTTATCATACAGTTTGTCTTTTTGAACAGCTAAAAGAATCAATCCTTGCCATAGGTAAACAGGCTATAAAAGCAGGAAGAGGGGGGCAACTCTTTTGCTAACAAATATTCTTTGTATAACCGTATGGACATTGGTTCGTCTGAACTTTATTGGGACATCTAACACTTTTAATTTGTAATGTACTAACTCATTAAATACATGTTCATGCAACTTATCAAATGTAAATATGAGAAGCTTGCTAAAAGTAGTGATCCTGCCTTTGACTACAGGGAGGACAATTGAGTGCAGGAAGGTTGTAGAGACATTTAATAGGGTTTCAAGGATAGCACTGGCGCACTCTGGTTCATACCATGTATATGTGCAAAGGGAGATACATCACATTGATATATGTGCCATCAGATGCAAGCATTGGACAAAATCACAGGAGGACCTTATGATTGTATGCTAATACATCAGCACCACACAAAAGCATCCTCAAAAGTTGTAGATTCCAGCCAGAAAAAGCTAAAATGTTTTCAAATATTTCTTTTTCTTTGCTTCCCTGTTATGGTGGGTACATGCACTCAAGTACAAGTTGTACTTTAAAGATTTATTTTTACTTTTGAAAGACGCGAGTAGAGCGGGGGAGTTAGAGTTTTGTTCTATTATAATTGTGTGTTTTTTTCTTTTATTGTCACCAGACCACAGCGGTGATCCTCTTGCGACCTAAACAATGTTTTAGTTGTCTCTTCATAGAAGTATTCTCTAAATAGATGTGATATAAAAGAAAATATAAAAGCCACTGTGAAATCAAAAACAAACATAGGACATGAGGGGGGACAACCTCACCATAGCAGACTGATCAAGTATTCTGATTCAAGTTGGACTTTTTCCAATTCAATTAAAGATAGGAAAGGGTGATTTATTAGACATTGAACAGAATGAGAGCAAATATATCTGCTGTGAATCAAGCTCATGCTGGTCCTCTAGATATCACACCTTTAAAAAGTGTACAAAAGATTGAAAAATGGACATTTCTGAGTGACAAGCAGTAATTCTGCAAAAAGAAAAGGAAACATAAAACACACACACATACACACAGACCAAATGGGAGTTAAATAGTAGATAACAGTAATAATAATAATGGACAAGTCTAGCAGGTGTATTGTCACCAGTCCCCAAAGATCTGCGCTGTAAATAGATGACTTACTGACAATAAAACCAGTTAACAGCTTTATGTATGACATACAGACACTCGGTTGGAAAATGGAAAAATAATTGCAGCTCTCATAAATTAAAGATGACGGAGAACAAAGGATGTGCACCACCAAGAGAGTTTCCAGAGCAGCACTAAAAAGATCAAATTATGAATTCAAATAAAATGAAATAATATTGATAATTACTGCCTTCAGTTTCTTTTGACTCTCACTCAGCCAAAGTCAGCGATAGCATGTCCTTTTTATAATTTATTATTACAGTGCAAGTCAGATTACAGTATAGTCACATCACTTGCAGTCAGAGATATTTAATATTCAATGATAACATTTTACTACTCGGGTCATTTTACATAAGGGAACCCATTTTAAATAGTTTGGTTGATTTATATTTTTTCTGGATATGAGGTTATTGTTGTTGTTATATTGTTTCAGGGTCATTGTCGAAAACCACATTTGAATCACATATTTAAAATATTTATTTTGGTATGTCAGCTTTTCTTTATTATTACTGTGGATTTTCAGTTTCATGTTCATATTTTAGGGTGATGGTACTGTGTAGTCTTAATGTATTTGATTGTAAGTGAAGATGATAGTGTGTGGGAGTTTTCTATTCAATATTGTCAAGGTCCTACCAAGCCCCCACCACAGCGACTTCCTGGTTGATCCAATACAGAAGTTCCAAAAACTGCAGGTCTCAGAGTGGCCAGTAGTTTGCACAATAAAGCACTTTCTCATTGACCCCCATAATTAAACCGATTTAAAGCCCGATACAAAAAACTCTAGTCTATATGTTTAGGTCTTATCTCCATGACAACACTTAGGAGGGTGAATTTTTTTGAACCAGGCTAGTTTTTATTTTTTTGGAGGTTAAAGTCTATGAACAATTAGGGGCGTGGCCTCTTGAGTGACAGTTAGCCTCTGGCCCTCACTGCAGTGATTCGAGAGGTGGTGTTTCCATAAATGACAAGATGGTTTGCTCTCCGATCAACTGTACCAGCAGATGGTTTAGGAACACAATGTGTTAGCTCTGTTATGCTTATTAAATAGCCGCACTTGCACCATGACTTGCAATATAGCTTACTATCGATGGCAAATACACTACATGCTAATCTGGAGCACCGGGAGGATTCAGGCTGTGAGGGTCGGTGTTTTACAGTCTGAGCATGGTACTGTGTTGAATATAAGTCTCAATTATAGATCAAAAATGCTGGCTGCCTGCACTCGACTCAACGAGCCGGTGTTATCTCCACTAGTTACACGGAGTGCCGTGTGTCTTTACCCTCTAAAAAATCCAGGTCAGAATACTAAATTTAAGAAAATGAGTCCTGTTCCCTATAGGTATAATCTCAACATTGACTCCCAGACCCAGAAAATAATCTCAACATGGACTCCTACACCCGTTTATCTAGTAACGTGTTCTGTTACCCTGGCTCCCGGCATTGGAGCTAATGTGGCTAATTCTGTAAACGTCAGCCAGATCAAAGTATCTCCCTCGCCACAACGTAACATGGATGCCCTTTTTTGGTAAGAGGAAATGAGGCGGGGTCACAATCTGACAAGATGGCGTGTCCTTCGCACGTGTCTGTCTACAGGTGTGGATAACATTTTCAGCATGTGCATGCATAGATGTAAGTATATTTTTCACATTTAATGATTCACTGATGGAGCTTGCTTTTGTCTCTTTGAAGACGTTCACCTAAACACACAGGACAGATCGAGCTAAAAGATGAAAATAAATGTACCTCCAGCAATGTGACTAACTAGCAGTGACAAAATGTTTAAATGTGGCAGTGAAACATAACATAAATTAAGTGCTATTATCAAAGGATGAAAAGGACAACATTATGTAAATATGACACAAGTTTGGCATTGAGATGCCATTTCTTTTTAAAAAAAAATGACATGTTGATCTGTAAGTTCAGGATATGTTCTCTGATGGGAATTAAAAAGTTGTTGTTAGAGCCTGGCATGACAAGGCTAAAGATATGTTGTTCCATAAGTTAATTCTGGCTCCAGAATAGAAGGTTTCCAAATCCACAGCACTGATTTTTAATATGTAGACCAATATCAGGCTCTTAGGGGAAATAAAACAGGTTGTAAACTTCAGCTCTTTGTGGATGATGTCTGTAATTCAATAACAGATAAATGTGATCATTAGAGATTATTATATACTTCCTCTTTAAAGTGCAAGTTCCTTAGTAAAAAAAGTAGTCAGTTATAGGCTTTTTCTACTACAGAAACTTAATGACCCATAAACTTAATGTGTAGCTTTTTTATACATGTGGGTATTCTTCGAATCCTATAACATTTCTAATAGTCAGTGAGTACAGATGCGTAGCTAAGTAGCGCAACAAACACTACAATGCTATACATTTTTTCACTCTTAAGAATAAGAAAAATATAAATTACTGCACTGCATGCAGTCACTTTCAGTGATTTTTCAGTGTCCCTTTCCGACTTCTGATTCAGTAGAAAATCAACTAATGGGCTAATTTAACACTATGGATCATAGTAGTAGCTGGTCTGATGCAAGTCTCATACCATCATCTGCTTATTTAATGATACTGACATTTAGCAGTCAGTATATACAGTATAACCATGGATATAAGTGCCACGGTTTCAATTGTTGGCTGCTCAAGAACCTTACTGCACCTATGTATGAAACAGCACACATCCGAAATGTTCTGGTTCGTAAAAAAAACCCACAGTGGAAACAAGACCGCCTTGAACCACAGCCTTAGTGGTTCTCATAAGTACTCCAAGTCCAGTAAGTGGAAATGATCTAACTATTTTTACCAGGACTCCCAATATGTGCACGAATCCCAGTATAAGAATTCAGTTCATATAGGTCAATTCACATATGCAAAATTTCAAAGTCCAATGCCAGCGCTCAGTGCAAAAAGGCAGTGCTGTAGTACTTGAGGCCACATTTTTGATGTCTTGTACTTGTCTAGGTCTTGTGTAACCTGACTCCCGCCAGATGACTTTTGTTCCGCCTTTCTTCCGTCTTGACTCCGCCTAGCTTCACTCAATCAGCTGGATTTGCTCGATAGGAAAGTGATATCAGGGTCTGCAAAAAATGGTCAGGCCAATCAGGAGCGCTGGACAGGGTAAACAACTGTGGTGGCTCGCATCAAGGAAGCAGACGTCAACATCAATGCTGCTATTTCATCTGTGTGTCCAATCTAGTGAATATTAATTTTTTAAAAGAACAACAGAGAACGGCTCTGAAGGCTTTTGTTGGTGGAAACGAAGTCGGCTGTTCTGTTTGGCTTTTCCCTGCATCGCTCTCATCAGCATCACGGCTTGGTTTGGTTGAAGTAGCACGTCAATAAAGATGACGGACAAGTGTTTTATCCAATCATATGCAAGGATTTTTGAGAAGGCCCAGCCTCCTGAAATCGCTTCCCAGTCGAGAGATCCAAGATGGATGAGTGAAGCAAGGCGGAACGAAATTCATCTGGCAAGAGTCAGGTTAGGTCTCGTGCCTTATTGGACTCAAAATCGTCTTGTTAGTTCTATTGAGAACTGGTCAAGTTGTTCCTGGCTGCTGAATCAGGATCAGTTGTACAGAACAGTAACGTCTTGATATGCCCTAATTTTAACCATACCGCAGTTGCCATTTGCAGATTTTGTGGATAGATACACTTTATTTTCCTTACTAGCTACCTTTACAACATAGAGGGCAAAAATCAAATAGTCAGTAACCCTCAAGAAATCTCGGGCCCTCCTACCCTGCCCTCTTATTTAATGTTGACCCAACGGTTGTACCTTCGGAACATCCCAAAAACCATTCTAATGAGGAGGCTGACAGGGCCTGCTCTAATAATAATAATAACAATAATAATAATATTTAAAAAAACTAAATACATTTTATGTGTATTTCACTTTACATTCAACAATCTCAAAGTAGGTCCTGCTCTAGGGTTAGAAGGCCTGGAGGAAAGGTCAGGTAAGGGCCAAATGGCATGGGGTTTTAGTACACAAGCTACCTCTGCTTCAGCCATTAAAGCTGAATCTGTTCTTCAACAGATTTGATGAAAGGGCTCTGGACCACCCCCCCCCCCCCCCCCCGCGGCTGCTCCACAACCATCCACCTCCAAACCTCCAGTCCTGCTGACACCCCCCCCTCCCCCTCAATTCCTTCCGGATTTTGCCCTACCTGTCCCCCCCGCAATCACCTCTCTCAACCCCCACCAACACACAGAGCAGACAGACCTTCACCGCAGAGCAGGTGAGGAAGGAGTTGTGCAGACTCCGCCCGGGCGAGGCAGCAGGTCCCGACGGTGTCAGCCCGAGGGTCCTCAAAGCATGTGCGACCCAGTTGTGTGGAGTACTGCAGTACATCTACAACCTCAGCCTGAGTCTTGAGAAGGTCCGTGTTCTGTGGAAGACATGCTGCCTGGTACCAGTACCAAAGAAGGTGCGTCCCAGCGCCTCCGAGGACTACAGACCGGTGGCGCTGACGTCGCACCTGATGAAGTCCCTGGAGAGGCTGGTTCTTTCACTTCTTCGGCCCTTGGTCAGCTCATCACTGGACCCTCTACAGTTTGCCTACCAGCCAAGTCTAGGTGTGGAGGCAATATCATCTTCCTGCTCAACCGTGCCTGCACCCACCTTGACAGAGCGGGAACCGCAGTGAGAATCTTGTTCATGGACTTCTCCAGTGCGTTCAATACCATCCGGCCTGCTCTGCTGGGACGTAAGCTGACGGCGATGCAGGTGGACCTTCCCTGGTTTCCTGGATTACGGATTACTTGACGGGTCGACCACAGTATGTCAGACTGCAGGACGGAGTGTCTGACACTGTGGTCAGCAGTACTGGAGTTCCACAGGGAACTGTTCTTTCCCCATTTCTGTTCACCCTGTACACCTCAGACTTTCAGTTCCTCTCTGAGTCCTGCCACCTGCAGAAGTTTGCTGACGATTCTGCAATTGTTGGCTGTGTCAGTGAGGGAAAGGAGGAGGAATACAGGGGTGTTGTGGACTCCTTCGTCGACTGGTGTGCAGCTAATCACCTGATTCTAATCGCCACCAAGACTAAGGAGCTAGTGGTGGATTTCCGCAGGAGTAAATCTGCCCCCACACCCATCACCATCAACGGCGTGACTGTGGATGTTGTCCAGGATTACAAATACCTTGGAGTATGCCTGGACAACAAACTGGACTGGTCCAAGAACACTGAGGCTGTCTACAAGAAGGGCCAGAGTCGTCTCTATTTCCTGAGGAGGCTCCGGTCATTCAATGTATGTAACACCACGCTGAGGATGTTCTATCAGTCGGTGGTAGCCAGTGCCATCTTCTTTGCTGTTGTGTGCTGGGGCAGCAGACTGAGGGCAGCAGACGCAAAGAGGATCAGTAAGATCATCAGGAAGGCTGGCTCCGTCCTGGGGGTCAAACTGGACTCTTTGGTGGCGGTGTCTGAGAGGCCGATGCAGTCTAAACTGCACAGCATCCTGGACAACAACACTCACCCTCCAGCAGAAGCACCTTCAGCCACAGACTCATTCTCCCCCGATGTAATACTGAACGCCGGAGGAAGTCTTTTCTTCCGGTGGCCATCAAACTTTAGAATTCATCTCCCCCCGGTCAGGTAAGGGAACAGTGGAGACACTGTATCCTGAAAATGTCACATGTCACTTTATATCATCACTGCACCACTTTACACAGTTGTACTGTCACTTACTTAAGTGAGAAATGCTGCTATACTTTATACTGTCACTTTATACCCCCACTACATCACCTCATTTAGTGGTACTGTAACTTACTGCTGCTACTCTCTTTACTGTGGTTTACTGTAACTTATCTCTGTAAAATGCTGCTACACTGTACTTTACTGTAACTGACTGTAACTTACTCCGGTGAGAAAGGCTGCTACACTCCACTGTCACTTTATATCACCACTACATCACTTTATCTTGTGGTATTGTAACTCACTGCTGCTACACTTCACTGTGCCATACAATCACTTAGTTCTGTGGGAAATGCTGCTACATTTATAACACTGTTTTCACTTATCGCTCCTTACCACTTATTAAGTTTATCTAGTTTGTACTTATTTTATTTCAGTATGCTGCTAAACGGCACGCTGCGTATTGTTGTATATTGTATATACCCACGCTCAACCATATTGTCTTTTGCACTCTGTCACGCTTAGTTAATTGTTTGATTTATTTTATGTTAGCTTATTTTATTTGATTTATGTTTATGCTTATTGTTACTCTGATCCTTTCCCACCTTTGTACTGAAACTGTTGCACAATAATTTCCCTCGGAATAAATAAAGCTTCTTGAATCTTGAATTGAATTGTCTTCTCTTACCTGTGTTTCTGAAATGCTCTTTCTTCACTTTTCTCTTAGCCTTCCCTCCTTTCCATCTCCCATTCTTCCCCCTGATCCCTACCTCCCTCTGTATTCTCTTGCTTCCCTCAATGTTTTCTCCTCCCTCCGCTGTCTGACAGTCAGTGAGGTGTGCAAAGTAATTTTCGGAGACCATTTCTACATCCCAGGAGAAGCTGCGAATTGTAGAATTTGCATTCATTGTGGAACAATTGAGAGCAACGGCAGAGAAAATCTAACTTTCTTTAGAAGATGATGAGAACAGGAGAAGATAGCAAAGTGTATTGTGGGAGATTTTGAAAATGTATTGAGAGTAGAAGATGGAAACACGTTTTTATACAGTTGGAAAGAAAATAGTTTTTTCTTCCTAATGTAATAAACCTGGTTTTGATGATGAATTTGATTGTCACTGCCCCAATCTCTAGTGATGTCCAAGTGAGGCCTCATGAACCATTAGTCAAATTTATTGAGCCAGCTAGATGGAGCTCTTGAATGATAATACAGTGTGTTTTCAACCCTTTGTTGAACGAAAGCTCTATCTAGTGGACTAGAATGAAAATAGTTCATGAAGCTTCATTTGGACATCACTATCAATCTCCCCCCCTTCTACATGTCCTTCAATAAAATCTGGCTTAGTTCTCTGACATTTCTAAGGCCACAGTAGGTATGTACGTATTCAAGATATACCACAAGGATGTACTTTTTTTTAGCAGTCTCAAATGTATGCAGGTGATTTGCCGTTTGTTTCTTCCAAAGACACCCCCACTACATTATCAATACATTCAAAACATTGTCTATTGTATTAATTGTCAAATAAAGCTTCATTAGCTTCATCGTCATGCTACTGCAGAGGTTTGATGTTTTTTGGAGCAGTATTTGAGGTTAAATAAAGACACTTGCCATTCATACTATGGCCATGCACTAATGACGGCTGAAGTCTAGTAGTTTTGACTAGTGTGAGTAGAACTAGACATGGTACACTTCCCAGCTGTAGCTGGGTTAAGAGAGGGGGGCTTTAGTAAAGCACGGATGCACATGTGCGAGCACAAGCACAAGCTTCGCTGGTGGTCCTGAGACTATTTATATACAACTGTTCCCTGAGATGGACATTTAAAAAGATGCCATCAAAGGGTTCTCAGTGGATTGATGTGGAGGTAGAGTGTTGACTGGAGATTTGGTCAGATGAAAATATTCAAAAGCAGTTGGACAACAAGAAAACTCAAAGGGGTGATGACGTCTATAAGCAAGAAGCAGTCAAGGCGAGGATCAGATCATCTCAAGTAATCTGGGCCAAGTGTGAGTGCAGCCTTTGTTTTATGACGTATATCTTGTGTCTACCATCACAGAGATAACAATATTAGTGCCACATTTTCGATTGTTGTCTGTCAAAAAACTGAACTGCACCTATCAAACAGCACATGACCAAAATGTTCTGGTTTGTAAAACTACGTGGAAACACAAGGCATAATCTTGATCCAAAGACTTAATGGTTCTGTATGTACTCATGGTCCAGTTAGTTGAAAAGATCCAGCTGTTTTCACCAGGACTACCAATATGTGCATTAATCCCAGTATACCAATTCAGTTCATACTGAACAATTCCACTGTGCAGAAAATACGTCCAATGTCAGCACTCGGTGCATATAGGCAGGGCTAGTACTTCAGTCCAGTCTCAAGACCACTTTTTGAACTCTTGCACTTATCTTGGTCTTGTGCCTTATCTGATTTACTATTTATTAGTGATGTCCAAATGTCCACTAGATGGAGCGCTCTGTTCAACAAAAGGTTGAAAAAACACTGAATTACCACCCATTGAGCCATTTTCTTTAAACCAAGAGTTTCATCTAGTGGTTTCAGAAAATAAAGAAAATGGTTCAAAAATCCTCATTCGTCCATCACTAGTCTCTGGGTTTGATGACAATTATCATCAGTATACCCATCACAGAAAACAGAAAATTGTGCTATGGAGGACAAAATCCATCTAGGTGAAATTTTATTCATGGCATAGCTAAGGAACCTCTTCAAAAATGTTTCATGTCATGCCTACAGCAGGTAAGAAGATACTACGCAGGGCCTGAAGAACTATGACTGGTCAGCTTGGACTGTTTGGGTTTCCAGTGGATCCAGTGGGAGAGATTCAACACTTTATAGATAGGAAACGAAAACATTATGAGTTAAAATCTATTTTTCATTGAACTAGAAATTAAAACCTACATCATAGCTACAGTGGGATTCCTGTTAACTTATTTTATGATAAATGCGGGAAGCAGTCAAGCATAGCAGTCAACTGAAACTTGGTGACTATAAGAAAGTACTAGGACTGCTTAGAAGGCAGAAGAAATTATATACACACAGAGGACAGAGATTTAATTTGGTGATATGCTACAGTGATGTCAGATTCAAGAACAAGTTGACCTAGATGGTCTTCTGGGATCATTTGATATGAAAAAAAAACTACCACTGCAGGACCAGACAAAGGCCCTCATTTATCAAACGAACGTACGGCAGAAAAACGTGCGTACGACCATTTCCTGGCAAACTTCGGCATTTATCAATTTGGACGTGAGCGGGAGCTACGATCAAATCTCACGTCTGGTCTGAGATCGTGTACGCAAATTTCAGCCTGTGTATTTGTGGTGAAGCACAGTAAAATCTGGCTGAAAATAATGAACAAACCTCAGCTGTCATTAAGCATAAGCAGTCACATATTAAAAACAGATCAAAACAGATTCTTAAAACGAATAAAAAAAATAAAAATTGTGGTTGGAGCAATTGATTGTACTCATGTGCGTCTAAAGGCACTATCCATGAATGATTACGCATTCATCAATCACAAAAACTACCACTCGATAAATGTACAGGAGATTTGTGATGCCAAGCTATCGCTTTTAAACGTGGTGGCCAGGTGGCCAAAACAGCTCGGCTCCAGCCCCCCGCGACCTCGACAGGGACAAACGGTTGAAGATGAATGAATTAATGAATGTGTTGGTGCGCGGCTGCAGCAAGGCGCACTGCAGCAAGGCGCACTGCAGAGCCAAAGTCATCTCCTCGGTTAGTGGCTACCCTCGATAAATTGCATTAAATCAAACAAGGTATCAGATGATTAACATTTTGGTATGGTTTTTATAGGAGACAAAGGTTATCCTCTCACGGAATACCTAATAACCCCGCTGGCAAACCCCGCTACAGAGCAGGAGCGCAGGTTCAGCAGTGCGCACACACGCACACGGGTCACAGTGGAGCGCTGCTTCGGGTTGACTGCCTCTGTTATTCTTTTCCATACAGCGTTTTTATGGGTCCCTTTTATTCCACTCTCAAGACTGCCAAAAAGCACATCTTTGTTTTGCTTCATCTCGGATGTCAGGATGCCGATCTGTGTGTCGGAAAAGTTTCTTTACTTACCAGTGTTTCTACTCTCGCAGTTTGACCTCAGTGGGCGAGGCCTCCGAACCAGGAATATTTAAGGGCGTAACATGTTAATGACGATCGAATTCAGCCGCCGCATTTATCAAGACCCGCTCATTCGTACGCTGAGATTGGTCCGATACGAATGTTTCATAAATCACACGTGAGTCCTGTCATACGACCAATTCTGCGCTCAGATCTGCGCCCGTTTTCACGCAAGATTGATAAATGAGGGCCAAAGATTTTACCAAGAAATCTATGTTGGCCCATAGACAGTCTTTCCATCTGTTCAACTCCCGCCCCCATCAACAGCTTGACCATGACCATACAGATACAATCATACACTGGTCTGTGAATGTTTGATGTTGTGTAGTCTGTGGTTTTATAAAGTGTTTTATTATGCTGAAATCATTTTTTCTACATCAATTTCCCTTTTATATGACAAATTTCCATTGCAGGCAGTTTCGTGGACAATAAACTTTTATCTGTGTGAGCTTGTTTTAGAAAACACTTCTTCTAGGATCACCAGGCTTAAATGTCATGATGGCGAGCTGGAGAGAGACATGAAGACAGAAAACCCAGACTCTATATTTTTCTACTAAGCTTATTTTAGATGTTTGGTGACTTTTTACTCAGCCTGGGTCACAGGTAGACAGTGTGAAAAATGGAATACAGTATATTTATTAAAGTAGCAATCGGAAGAATAAAAGAGAACACCATATGAGACAGGTGGTCTTCAGCCTTCTGTGTAGTATCTGAGGCCTGACTGTCCCACATTGGCTGATCAGAGGGCTTGGCAAGGAGGTTATGTATTATAGTTGAAGGCAGGAAATATGCTTGTAGAGGATCTCTCATAATTTCATCACACCGGAACAGATGGATGGGCAGATGGAAGGGGATGTAGCAGATAATATTAACAAGGCAGAAGAATATTCAGAATGAGAATGAGTTGGATTTGTCTAGTTGCACCATAACACAAGAAGTTTGATCTGGTAATTCCTGCCACACAGAAACACATTACATAGGGGTTATTTTGTCCTGAGAGTTTGTAAAAGTGGTACATTTAAACAGTTTTTACAGTATTGCCTAATTCAACATCTGAAAATACAAAATAGATAATAGGTGTGACAACACATTTGTACCATTATAATTAGACTAATTAATATGTATCATATGTAAAGTTGTGATTTATGGGATATGAACATGAACACACGAATATTTTTTACATAGAAATCTGGACTTGGTCTCTGTGACGTCACCTGTGGGTTTCTGAAGAGCCAAAATTGGGTGGCTCCTGGTGGCCATGGACGTCGCCATCTTGGTAGTTGCCTGACTCCGCCTGTGAAGTGTAACGGCAGTAACAAGTGGGGCCAGTCAAGGATCCAACCCTGGCATTCCAGGTCACCTAAATTGGCACACAGACAATGAGATAATAGTGTTAATAATTCCCCACATCGCTGTTGCAAAAAGTGCACATATTTATGGTTTGTACACTGATAGATGTCCGCTGGGAACTTAAATTTATAGGCTATGTAATGTTGCTATTGACAGCACTGTGCAAGATTATTATCTTGAATATGACTGTTGAGTAGTAATGCTAACATTTAAATAAAACACTAGGATCTGGAGCATATCCTTCTTGCACGGTCCTTTTTAGTCCAATTAAACGCACAGCAAACCATATTATTAGTACGATATTTGAATGAGTAGTTCGTACTTTGAATGAGTAGTCAAAGGCACCAACACATTAAACACGGCTGAGAATTGAGGTATTGTGACAGTAGCAGAGCAGATAACGTTAGCCTTCTGTGCCCTGTGGCCACAGTCAGTCAAAGCATCCACAGCTTCAATTATGCAGAACTTTGAGCCTTAAAAATACATGGTTTTTCTTTTAGTTTTTTGTTTTTAAAAGCATCCCCTGTACATTTGTCATGAATAGTGAAACTAACTATAGAGACCAAAACCATTTTGCTGTAATTTTTTTAACATGGGGCTTATGGGATTTGCTCAGTGGCTCAATTAACTACACTTTTCACTGCAGCACTCACTGCAAGACAAAACATCCTCAAAAGATAAGCAAGATGAGCATTAGGCATCCACAAATTTCCTTGTTTTATAGAGAGGCCTGCTTGCATTTATCGGGTTTAGTAGGTAAGATTAGTCACCCCCACCTCAATCTCAGAGCCCAACAGCTTCCTGTCGGACACCAGATTAGCCTTTGGGGGCAATGGCTAATATTGCGGGCTTTCCAGCATAGCCAGCAGACATCTGGGCCAAGACTTCCTCTTCTGAGCGGCGTTCATTGTTTATGGTCCAATTAGCAACTTCAGATGTGATAATAGAGTTGGAGTTGAGAGACAGTTTCTCTATAAACAGATATCTGCACAAGAATGCATGTAGAATATAAAAGCTAAATCATCGTCAGACAATAGCAGGTGGGTTTTATGATTGAATGATGGTCGATGTGTTCCACCTGTTTTGCTCTCCACACAGACTGTTTACCTTACTGCATCTGAACACTGTTCAGACATGATTGGTTAATACTACTCGGTCTACAAACAGAAACCAGAACGCTTCTGCTGCCCAAATCTTGTTCCGTAACAATCAGATTCTGGTTTTACATGCATCGTATTTTAATAGAAATGAACAACAGCTCTACTTCTACCTTCGCTGTCCACACCTTGCTTAAATAAATTGATCGTTAGACCTGGGCATTCTGGGGCATCCAGAACTCTCTGCCATCATAAAAAAAAAAACATAATGATGATGAAAATAGCCCAGTACAGTAGACTTTTATGTGGTTGCATTACCAGCAGCCACAGATGCAACATTATAGCAGTGAAAACTGCAAAAATTCTGACGCATCCACACTGACAAGTGATAACTTCAGAATCAAACTTAAAGCAGACTGAGTGACAGTGTTTTGGTTTAACGCGTGACCCTGTTAACTGGAGACTTTCAGCTCAGTGCCTCTACGGTGGCAGATGATGAAAACAGGATTATGTTTTTAAGAGAGATACTCATAGACTGTATACAAAGCAGATCTGTTTTACTACACCAGGCTGATGTGGCTGGTGACGCACCGACTTAATCTCTTAACTTTCATTTTTTTTCCTACAACGGCATGATTACAAATCTCCTAAAAAAGTTTTGTTTTTTGAAGTGGTGAGAAAATAAAATTCTACGCACACGTGTTTACACAGGCAGGTTTCAAACGCAAATAGATTTGTTTTGAAAATAAATTAGACATAGATATTATTAGGAAGAACTTGCTCTCCTCCAACAACAAGCAACATATAAACGTCACTGACACATTTACTCAACCAAAACTATAAAGACTGATCAGGTAGGTGAAGTTATGTTTAAAAGTGTCATGAAAAGTAAACATCGGCATTCACAAGGACAGCTACGCATCTGCCGTCACTATGGCAACCGCTGACACTTTCAGCTGAAAGGGTCCAGTTAACGGATTAAACCCAAACACCGGTTTAGGAGAGAAAACGTCCGTCGGAGCAGTGATGTCTTCTAGATTGCACTGTTTCAGGAGACCTGCAATGGATTCAACCCGGTCCACTTGACATCGGGTCGGTGCATGTCAGTGTTTCTGAGGCTGTAGGCTGTTCATATGTCTCATTCTGGCTGCTGGTGTCTATGCTGACCTAAAGATTAACCCCCCTTTAATTCCCAAACTACGTCACAATTGCATGTTTATCAGCCCAATTTCAAAAAATTCTCAGGGGAGAAACCCCGAACCCCGTTTGGACGGGACTCTGACTTCTGGGCTACAGCCTCAGATGTTTTCACGAGCTAGTGACGCGCCTGGAATTAATGCAAACTGATTATTCTGAAAATGGAGTAGAGGTTAAGGACATGTGACATGTAGTGTTATCATCATTTGATCTCTTATGGGAAGTTATTCACAATTTTCCTGTACATTACTCTGCAAATGTCCAAGAACACAAGCTAGTTAGGTTTAGGAGAAGATTGAGGTTTGGGTAAAAAAACTATGTTTTTTGTGCAACTTACCGATGTGGCGTTAGTTGAACAAGTAAGTTATGTACTCTGTGTGTGCGTGCCTGCATGTGTGTGTTGAGTTCATGTGGAACAGGAAACGTATCTTCATGATCACTCTGATGACAATCTATAAAAATAGTTCCATTAAATAATCTCTTTTGATTGTAAATGCCACATGTGCGCACAAACATACCCCCATTTTGCGTTTTGAAAACCTTTTCTATGTTGATCTTATCTCCTTATATGCTAATGGAAAGGGCTCCATGTGTGATAATGAAAGAAAAAAAGATTGATAAATCTTTTCTCATAACGAATCTCTTTAATCATATTCTTATCTCTCTCTCTCTCTCTCTCTCTCTCTCTCTCTCTCTCTCTCTCTCTCTCTCTCTCTCTCTCTCTCTCTCTCTCTCTCTCTCTCTCTCTCTCCATTACTCAAACATAAATCCCATTCTTTGCTTCAAATGAATAAAGCAGATTGTTCAATTTCATAACCTCTTGAGCTATTGTCAAGTTCAAGACAAACCGCTGCATTTAAAAAAAAAAAGAATATATTTGATGTTGAAGCTTTATAATGACTGAAATAACTATGCAGTTTAGTACAAATAAAAGGGAAGATAGAGATAGCATTCTCTGACATTTATTTACTGAGGACATTTCCTTGAAGAAGACAGCCTTCAATCTGAGTAGGTATTAATTCATTATTCATATCAGAGACTTTATTCTACTTATATGTTTAGTTGTATGCCTGCATATTTTTGCATGTTCAGCCTGCTGTGTACCAACAAAAAGCAATTAAACGGAATTAATTAAAGGTGCCCCATGGAGTTGTCTTGTAAATAAACACAGTTATGTTTACACTCAGTGTTTCTCATGTAGATGCATTGTGTATATTTGAGGCCTGTGTGATATCCTTTTTCTATCTTATCTTTTATTTCATTTTTTTCTTCATAAATTGGCAAAAAAATGATCCAAAATCCTGTTTTCTCTTTATCAGAATGGAGTATTGAGTGTAGATTTAGGGAAAACGTGAATTTAAACAGGGTGGCTAAACTAGCTGCAAAAATAAGTCCAGTCGATAGAAGTCAATGAGAAAAATTGATAGAAGTCAATGAGAAAATGATTCAACTTCTCACTTTATTACTTCAGTAAACATTTTATATGCCTAGATCTCCATGGTAAGTTTTAAATCTTCAATACAGCATGATATTTGTAAATTATTGTCCCATTTAGAGTAAAAAGCAGGCGTCATGACAGGTCGTCATGCTTCAAACAGCGTACAGGTTTAGTAATGCATATCCACAATTTTGAACTTTGACCCTCTCACAGTGTGTTTTCACTTTATGAAAGTTAACTGTAACATTTTGATCATATAAAATGTCTTTTGAAGAATTTGGCTGTAGACACTCTAAGAAGTCAGCTGTTCATTTTCCTGAGTACATTTTGTTTTGAGCAAGTTTTTCACTAGCCAAACAAAACATCCCAATCAATATTTAATTCAATTTCAATTCAATTTTATTTATAATGCCAAATCATAACAAAAGTTATCTCAGGACACTTTAAAAACTAGGTAAAGACCACACTCTATAACTTATTTATGATAAACATAGACCCAACAAAGTACGGTGGCAACAAAAACCTTCCCTATTACAGGCAGGAACATCAGACACACCCAGCTCTGTGGAGGACGGCCATCTGTCTTGACCGTATGGGGAGGAAGAAAAGGAGAGAGAAAGAGAGAAAAGACGGACAGATGGACAGAGAGACAAAGACAAATATGTTAACGTGAACTGTGCATGCACCTTGCTAACCAAGCTAGCTAGCTAGCACTAGCATTAACAGGTAATTTAGCATTTAGTTTTAACAACCAGGTTCACCCTCTGATCCAAATATGGTGACTTATGCCTCAAAAACCCAAGATGGCAACTTTATGCAGAACTCAAGGCTTCAAAATGGGAGTCCACTAACCAATAACTGACGTGAAGGTAGCTACAGCCACTTATTGTATAGTCTATGGTTTTAACAAAACAACAGTGTGAAAACACTAAAGGGGTCCCTTTTTGTAAAGATTATGTTAAGTCTGTCTGCTTGCAGAGTTTTTAATCTCACAGTAATAAAAGGTCTTGTGGCTTTAATGAGTCTTGCCATCACTTGGCCTGTGCTTGCATCATCAGTTATAGAATTTTGGGAAGTGAACGGACCCGTTGAAGGAGGCACAGAGAGAACTGATAAGTGAAATGGTGTAATGCAAGCTGTCAATCACTTGGGATTAAAGCTGTTGGTCGGCAAAGGTATTCCACCAACAATATGCTACACTTAAATATACAATAAAAGCATACATATAGTTTTGTAGAATAAGCTGGCATATATTAAAAAACAATAAAACTATGTAAAGGGATAAAAATAAAAAAAATCCCCAAAATAAAAAATCCAAGGCCCGATTATTATGACTTTGATTTACATGGGAGGCAAGAATAACAAAACTGGCTGTATGTGTAGATTTCCGTAAAGTTTCATCACTATTCAAAATGAAATAAATTCTTTGAATAACAATGTGGAGTCCAGCTGCAGGGAGTGGAAGGGAGACGTCAATAACCACGGGCCCCACAATCCGGAGGTGTTCTGGAATTAAAGGGGCGAAACATCAAGGAATGATGGCTCCCAGCTGATTACCCCTGCAGCTGGTACTCGGCACCACCTCAGACCATCCTGCCACCAAGGATTTCCCGCAAGATGAGGAGCTTGCAACATTGGTAAGTAGCTCTAGCAGATTCTGCTTGTAGCAAAGCATCTTTGATGTTTATTTCACCTGTACTGTCGTGACCATGGGGAAAAGCCCATTGGCGGTGGGGGAAGAACCACGGACATCCAAGAAAGTGTGGATGACAGCACGGAAAGACGGCACGCGATAGTGTAAGGGCTAGCTACCGGAAGCACTGCACAAACAAGCTACAAGTACTAAACAGAGAGAATACCCCCAGGCAGACCAAGGAGGGGGGGGGGGATAATCTGCCAGAAAGGACGGATCACACGGTTAATGACCCAGACAACGGCATAGGAACTACAAGATCGGATGCGGCAAGACAGGAGATTGAAGCCCGGAGAAGATGCAACATTTGCGGCAAAATGTTCAAGAACGAGCATGGCGTAAAGGTTCACCAAGGCAAGACTAAGTGCAAAGAGCAACTTCAGCAATGCAAAGCACCTGTTATGACTCAGAGAGCCATCTCTGAGTTTACTAGCATTGCTTGTCGGTCGACAGAGGACACGGGCCAGGAGGCAAACCAAAGTGCCCCTGACCTCTCCGCCGAGCCAGTTCAGAGCACAAGAGTGGGTGAATCTGAGAATCTGGAGGGCTTGGAGAGGAAACCCAGGCTGAATTTACCATCAGCAGCAGACCGTAGATGGCGGCAATTGGATGAAGATTTGAGCGTCAGTCTGGACAATGTCCTGAAACGAGATGCAACCAAGAAGATGAAGACCATGGTGCAACTTGTGTATCAGGCATGCCACGATGTCTTCGGTGTGAAGGAAGGTCAAATGGTCAAGCCACCATTGGGCCCCAGTAGGAGACAGTGCCAGATCACAGAGTTGCGGAAAGAACTCAGATCCCTCAAGAAAAGGTGGCGGAAAGCAGACGATAGACGTAGACAAAGGAAAGCTTTCTTCAACAATCCCTTCCAGTTTACAGCCGGCATCCTTGGAAAGCCAAAAAGCGGGAAACTGACATGCACAAGGGAGGATGTGGAGGACAGTATGGCAGCAGCCCACAGTGATCCCAGCTGAGAGATCCCACTGGAGGACTGTCTATTCCACCTGCCAATACTCAAGCCACACATCCCCTTTAACATGGCAGACTTCACTCTTGATGATGTAAGGACGGTAGCCTTGGAAAGCCAGAGCAGGGTCTGCCCCGGGACCCTCAGGCACCACCTGTAAGATCTACAGAAACTGCCCCCTGCTGCTCAAGAGGCTAGCAAAGCTATTCAGGACACTCTGGAAAAAGAAGCAGGAACCCTGGCTCTGGACAATTGCTGAGGGCTGTTTTGTCCCCAAAGAACTGAACTCATCAGGCCTTGACCAATTCAGAGAGATTTCCCTCCTAGACGTTGAAGGGAAGATATTCTGGGCCATCATTGCTAAAAGACTAACATCGTACCTAATTGCGAACAAGTTTGTGGACATAAGTGTCCAAAAAGGAGGAGTCCCAGGATACTCCGGATGTCGGAAGCATACGTCAGCGATCAGCCAGATCATCAAGGAAGCAAAAACCAACAACACCACTCTCTCAGTCGTATGGCTAGATCTCACCAAGGTCTACCCAAGCGTACCTCACCAGCTGATCCAAAAAGCATTGGAGCATTATCAAGTTCCATCTGAAGTGACCAAGCTTGTGATGTCTCGCATGGATTCACCGAAGATGAGGTTCACAGTGGGAGATTTCATGACCAAATGGCAGAGACTTGAGAAAGGCATCATGGCAGGATGCACAATATCCGTGGTACTGTTCGTGGCTGCCATGAACCTCCTACTTAAGACAGCAGGAATGCAATGTAGAGGACCAAAAGCAGACGATGATACAAGACATCCATCCTGCAGAGCTTTTATGGATGATGTTACGGTGATGACGCCGTCGATCCAAGGAAAACGGTGGATCCTAAGCTCTCTGGAGAAGATGGCCACTTGGTCACAAATGCAGTTCAACCTGAAGAAATCTAGGAGCCTATGTATACTGGAAGGGAAGCTGACAAAAAGCATCTTCAGTATTCAAGGGTCAGAAATCCCAACCATACAAGACCAAGAGATCAAATGCCTTGGAAATAACTATGACAGCACCCTGAAGAACGGTGAAAACCTCAAAAGCACTGTGGCTCAGATAAACACCTGGCTCGAGGCAATTGACAACAGTCATCTGCTCGGAAGGTTCAAGGTGTGGTGCTTCCAGTATGGCATCATACCTAGACTGCAATGGCCATTCCTGTTGTATGACTTCCCTATGACTCAGGTGGAGGCAATGGAGAGACTGTGCAGTAAATTCATACGAAGATGGCTGGGAGTCCCCCCGTCGTTCAGCGCTGTGAATCAGTACAGCAAGACATCCAAGCTCCACCTGCCAGTTTCATCATAGGTGGAAGAATTCAAAGCCACTAAGGCAAGAGTAGTCAGCACACCTGCCAGTTTCATCATAGGTGGAAGAATTCAAAGCCACTAAGGCAAGAGTAGTCAGCACACTGCTTCTGTCTGAAGTCGAGGAAGTCAGACACGCTAATACGTCCATCAAGTGTGGCAGGAAGTGGAAGCCGCAGGAAGCAGTAAAGGAGGCAGAGGCACACTGGAGGCACCAAGAAATCGTTGGGGTGGTCTGTCAAGGGCGACTGGGACTCGGTCACTATGACACCAAGATGTGGAGCAAGACCAAAGTCAAAGGCCGGAGAGGACAAGTTGTGCAGCGGGTCCCTGAGGTAGCAGAAGAAGACCGGCTTGTAAAAGCAACAGGGCTTGCAGCTCAAGGACAATGGATGCAGTGTGACAAGGCACTGGATCGCCACCTGTCCTGGAAGGAACTCTGGGGTACTGACCAGGGCAAGCTGTCCTTCCTCTTGCGCGCAGTTGCTGACCTCTTACCAACCCCAAACAATCTGAAGATCTGGGGGAAAGAAGAGGATCCATCCTGTAAGCAGTGTGGAAATCCCCTTTGCTCCCTGAACCACATCTTAACGGGATGTCCTAAAGCACTGGGAGAAGGCCGCTACAGGTGGAGACATGATAAGTTTCTTACAGAAGTCGCCAAATGGACAGAACAGCTGAGGGCAATGGCCAACAAACACCAGGCACCACCACCCGAAGTCACCCAGTTCCAAAGGCAAGGTGAGAAGACCCTCAAGGCAAGAACAGCTCCCAAGAACCCACCTTCCATTCTACACAGAGCTTCAGGCTGGGAGATGCAAGTGGACCTAAAAAGGAAACTCGTATTTCCAGAAGAGGTGGCTGTAACTTCTCTCAGACCAGACATGGTCATACTATCCAGGAGCACGAAACCCATCGTGCTAGTGGAACTAACCGTGCCCTGGGAGGACAGGCTAGCCATCTCTCACCAACTGAAGAAAGCCAAGTACCAGGACTTGATTGATGGGGCTCTTGCCAAAGGATGGTATGCGGCCTTATTTCCCATCGAAGTCGGCTGCCGCGGTTTCCCAGCAACATCAGTGCACTACTTCTTTCAGAAGATTGGTTTGGAACCCAAACCACTCAAGAAAGCCGCGGGGGAGATAGGAACGGTAGCCGAGACTACATCAAGATGGTTATGGCTGACAATAGCCCGCTGTTGGAGCCCTGGAGCAGGCGAATCTTGACTCCACTGATGGCTCCCAGAGATCATGCAGAGGGTATGGGGGCCAGGTCCAGACCTGGCTCAGGGAGTGACGCCCCTGCCATGCATAGTAGTCCAGCTGCAGCTGCCGGAGTCCAGCTGCAGGGAGCGGCAGGGTGACGTCCCTGACCGCGGGCCCCACCATCCGGAGGTGTTCTGGAATTAAAGGGGCAAAACATCAAGGAAGGATGGCTCCCAGCTAATGACCCCTGCAGCTGGTACTCGGCACCGCTCAGACCATCCTGCCACCAAGGATTTCCCGCAAGAGGAGGAGCTTGCAACATTTGTAAGTATCTCTAGCAGATTCTGCTTGTAGCAAAGCATCTTTGATGTTTATTTCACATAATATTTGCTAAAATCACAGTCTGCTCTGATACCATTTTGATTTTATTTTATTCAGGGGCTTGCAATGAATATGAGATCATATGCTCATATAAAACAATTTGTCACATATCAACTCACAAATGCAACTAAAATGTGTTGTAATATGTTTTATTACTGACATAAAAATGGTATTTAAAAAAAAATACATATGTATATATAAATATATATGTATCTTAAAGATAACAATATGTACCGATGTTTTCACTTTGCATCGATGATATTGGATTGCTGATTATTGAATCAATATATCAACCCAGATACATTGCTATTCACAATGAACAACTTGCCAAATATATGGCATTTCTTTTCATTATTCTTTTAACTTAATCATATACATTTGAAAACACAAGACAGTTATCAATGGTTGATTACAAAAGTTCTCTGAGCCAATAAGAGGATCAGTGCCCATATGCACACAACAGCAGCAGCAGTAGCGGTCGCATGGGTCAGTCAGCTCAATGATTGTGTGGACCATGTTTCGTACATATTTATATAACAGAACAATGGCATATTAATACCTGCATAAATCTGATTTACTGAATTCCTGTCCTGGTGCAAACACTGAGTTTTGTGGTAAAACTGAGTTTTATGCATCTGCCCGTGGTGTTTTTGGTGGTCATACCAAATTATATGGCGGTTTTGTCTGCTGATAAAATGAAAGAACCAAAGTTTGACCCCAATTAATTATTTTTATGCTTGCCTTCAGGGATGGCTAAAGCTGTGGGGCCTTTTCAATTCATCACCTAACAAACACTCAAATAAAGCGTCACACACACACACGCCAAGCTGTATTGTACAAATGACCCCTGCCAAATACATACACAAACATATGCATAATCAGACACACGCACACACAGTTTTCAAACAGAAAAGAAGCAATACAATGTTATGCCTTTTCCCTAAACCCTGAGCTCCAATCTGATTAGAGGGAAGATCAAAGAGAGGCAGTCAGGTTTCTCTGCACAAGGCCTGGCTCTAATTCGCCTGAGGGGGCTCAGAGCAGAAGAAACAATCGTATTTATTCAATTCACTCAGGTTCCATTTCTCACTTTTCTCATTCTTGGTTGAGGGCTCTCTTTAACCAATTCTGTATTTTTGTAAGTATTACTTAATAGTTTTTCTTTTCCCTCATCATCTCCCTGTCTCCCTCTTCTCTTAAAAGTATTCCCTCTATTTTATACCTGTCCCCCCTTACCGCTCTCTCCCTCTTCAATTTCCTCTCGCTACAATCCCCCCCCAGCGTTTCTCCAACTTAGCCTCTCAGATCTTCTTAGCTTCAACAATGGTAAACAATGCATATGTTGCCTGATCCAATCAGACAGCTTAAAGCTCCATTCTCCTCTGCGGCAGGCTAACAGCTTTCCTTTTGTGTACTCTGTAAATCTCATACAGGCATCATTCCTTAATGAGGGATAGACATTGCTCCGTAAACTGGCCCTGTTTATTAAAACATATCAGAAATTAAATCATGGTATATGGCCCACAGGTTATTATTAACATGTAGGCTATTTGTCTCTCTCAGCACTACTTGATATGAAAGAGTTCAACTTGATAAGAAATAAAGTGTACATGAGTTCCTTGTCCCTCTATGGTGATGAAACAGCATGTCCTTCATGTATACAGACAGCCGTTTCCTTAAATTGGAAAAATACAACGCCTGAATGTAGTGGTGAACATGACTGTCATCTCAACTAGTGGAACAGTTATTAGCCAGAGGGATCTACATCATCTAGCATTTAGCGTATATACTGTATTTGAAAGGCTAATCATTTGGCACAACAGGTCTCATTCACAAATGTTTTTTTATGTTGTCTCTTAAATGAAAATGTGTTCAGAATGGCAACAAACATGACAGCATCCAGATTGTTTTTAAAGGCAATCTGTCATTTGTACAAGGAAATTCTCAAATAATCCTATGAGACATCAATCGTCTGTATCATGTTTCATAATACAAATTATCATAGGTAGGAAGAAAAAGCATAATCAATTTAAATTCATAGGTGGCCGAGGAGTGCATGATGAAAGGTGAGTATAAGCTAATCTTAACAGTTATGCTGCTTTGTTGCAACCACGATTGCATCACAAATGAACTACGGATGGATGGGTCATTTTAAGTAGAAACAACGGGATGAGGGGCCCCCAAAAATGGAGGCCCAGACAGGGCACTGGCAGTGGTCTATCAGTGTTGCAATTATATTCACACATAATGCGCATGCCTGAAAGTAAAAATATTATTATTTTGTGGAGTGATGGGGCTGTTAAGTGTTCCTGTTCTGTAGGAGGGAGAAGAGGTATGTGTGTGTTTGTGTGTGTGTGTGTGGGGGGGGGGGGGGGTTGTGTGTGTGTCTGTGTGTGTGTGTGTGTGAGTGTTGTTGTTATACAGCTATCTTTGTAAGGACCAATTTTAGAATTAGGCCCATTTGCGGGTAAAGACTTGGTTTTAAGGTTCAGGTGTGAATTAGGTTAAGGTTAGGGTCACTGCGGTAGTAAGGGTGGAGATAAGGCATTTTGTTGTGATGGTTAAGGTCAAGGTAAAGGTGTTTGGAATGTATTTTGTCAATGAGTGTCCTTACAAAGATAGATGTGCAAGAACGTGTGTGTGTGTGTGTGTGTGTGTGTGATGGATAAAAGATCTAATATCTCGTCAGGGCACTGGTTTAATGTTGTGTTTTGTTTGTTATACTGGGAATGTGGTAAGCCCCCACCACAGAGACTTCCTGGTTGATCCAATAAGGAAGTGGCAAAAATTGTGGCCACTAGGGGCAGTTTGCATAATAGAGCAATTTCTCATGCTGTTTTCATGGCATAATTAGATCTATTTAAGGCCTGGTACAAAAAAACATTCTAGTCTGTATGCTTAGGTCATATCTACACGACAACACTGAGAGGGGTGAATTTTTTTGTACGATGCTAGTTTTTATTTTATTGGAGGTTAAAGTTTATGAATAATTAGGGGTGCAGTCTCTTGAGTGACAACTAGCCTCTGGCCCTCACTTCGCCTCGGAGGCTAGTTGTCAGGATAACATGCTAACTCATTCCTCTTGACCTGGACTGCGGTCATGCATGCGGTGGTGTTTCCATAAGTGACAAGATTGTTTGCTCTTCAATCAACGTATATATATAAATGTACAAAGAGATGGTTTAGGGACAGAACATGTTAGCTCTTTTATGCTAATTCAATAGCTGCCCTTGCACCATGACTTGCAATATAGCCTACTATCAATGGCACATACACTAGCTGCTAATCTGGAGCAGTGAGAGGATTTGGGTTGTGAGGGTTGGTGTTTTACAGTCTATGGGCATGGTACTGTGTTTAATATCAGTTTGAATAGCTATAAATGCTGGCTTCCTGCACTTGATTTCCGGAGCTGGTGTGTTTTCCACTAAACTGACACAGGAATTCCTGTACATGACTCCACAGCCAGTGTAATCTCCGCTAGAGACATAAGAAATACATTTTTTTTAAAGAGACTCCCGTTCCCTCCCGGTCCTGGAAAAAATCTCATTGACTCTCATTCACGTTTATCTAGTAATGTGTTCTGTTAGCCTAGCTCCCGGGCTGTGGTGCTAATGTTTCTTATTAAGTATACGTCAGCCAGATCCCTCCCCCCAACTCCACATTAATGCCCTTTTGGGAGTCAAAGTCTGACAAGATGGCAACTCCCTGAGGCGAATAGGAGTGGATCAAGTTGAGAGAACAGACCTCTACGAAGAGGCTATGTCCATTTAAAAAATCAATAAATCATTAAAAAAATAGATAACAGCTCTAGTATTGCTGCTTGCCGGTGTAACAATAAAAAGGGGCTCCCTCTCAATGCATTGAAGAGTGTACACAACAAACAACTAATACGTATGTCCCCTAGCTTTCAAGAGCTATCACTCGATGGTGCACTTCTTTAGGTCCTCAGCAATACACCCACCAAGTAGGAAGTTGATTGGATAAACAGTTTTTGATAGAACTGAAGGTCAGACAGAAGGGGACTCCTTTCATTTTGAGTACAGAACATCTTGCTTCTACTTTATGGATAGAAGAGAGAGAAAAGGGTCAGTCCTGAATTCAGTCAGTTATTCTTCTCAATAATGCATCAAGGCTCAGAACGATGCTGAAATATGTTACAGTGGCTGATGTAACCTTGGGTTTCAAATTAGTTTTATATGAGCTGACTCCAGCTGAAAATATATTAAAAGGAATCTGAAGTTTCATGGCCAATTTATTCTAGTGGTTCGAGGTGATCACCTCTAACCGAGGTAGATGTCTTGGTAATGTCGTTCTGAGATAAATTGAAAGCAACCAAGAGAACTTTGTTAGGACAAAGGGGAATACTTAACTTTTATGACACAATCTTTCCAATAATCTGGGTTCAAGAAAGTAGCCTCCTCGTCAGGTGCTAATAACTTCAAAATGATGCTAAAAGAGTTTAAAGAACTTTGCTGTTTCAACAAATCATGGAGTAAGTCAGGTCTAGGATTTTAACTTATGTATACTATGAATAAGTGGAAAATGTCAGTCTGTGATCAAGTAAAAGCCAAGCCCTAACTTTTGATGGAATGGAAGATGGAAGAACTGAATGCTTATTAGAAGTGGGATAGAGTCATTGTTTTGTCATAAGTGTCAAGTCTTTATTGTTAAGTCCTGATTTAAGACCAACAACTTCAGAGTCAGTGTCCTAAGTCAAGGTCAACAACTTCCCAATCAGGTCCTTCATAAAGACCCAGAGTCGATCCTAAATCAAGTCCAAAGTAAAGACCAGTAAGTCCAGAGTCAAGATCAAAAAGCAATCAAATCAAGACCAAGAAATCCTGACAAAAAACAATAAGTCCCAAATTAAGTTCTAGTCAAGGCCAACAATTCCTAAGGAAGAAAGATCAAAAGTCAGCACCCAACTCCAAACAGCAATGCTTAAAAAACGCAAACCAAGCCAGTGTAGTTATGGACTTGAACTTCAACAGCCACATCAAAACAATTACAAAGTAAGCCTACTATCACCTTGAGAATATATCAAGGATTAAATTACCTATGTGTCAGCAGTCAGCAGGACCTGGAAAAACTTGTTCCTGCATTTATCTTCAGCAGACTCGACTACTGTAACAGTGTCTTTACAGGTCTCCCTAAAAAGTCCATCAGACAGCTGCAGTTAATCCAGAACGCTGCTGCTCGACTCCTCACTAAGACCAAAAAAGTAGATCATATAACTCCAGTCCTCATATCTTTACATTGGCGTCCTGTCTGCCAAAGAATTGTTTTCAAAATACTTGTTGGTTTACAAAGCACTAAATGGTTTAGGATCAAAATATATTTCAGATCTTCTGCTCAGCTATGAACCTATCATATCGTCTGAGACAGGTCTGCTTCTTGTCCCCAGAGTGAGAACTAAACATGGGGAGGCAGCATTCAGTTTTTATGCACCAAATATCTGGAACAAACTTCCAGAAAACTGCAAGAATGCGGCAACTCGTAGTTCTTTCAAATCTAGACTGAATACGTATCTGTTTGCCCATGCTTTTCAGTAAACACAATCATTTTTTATGCTGCCTGTACTGCACTGTAACTTTCATTACATGTCTTGCAATGAACTTTTACGTATATCACTCAAATGTCATTTTATATGTTTTCAAACACTTTTCTTAAAATTTTAATACTTTTACTTGTTTTTAAATTTTAATTTTATATGCATTTCTTTCCTATGATTTTAATGTTTTATGTAAAGCACTTTGAATCACCTTGTTGTTGAATTGTTTTATACAAATAAACTTGCCTTGCATTGCCTTGCCTAAGTCCAAGTGGTGAACATTGTATTTGTAAGTGACAGTATATAATGGTCTTGCTCTTCCTCTACACCGTCCTCCCTTCCTTTACCTCTCTCTTTTATGTTGGCATCCATTGCCTTAAAAAAGAGAAGCTCACCTTTTATTTCTAAAGCCGTGAGTGCTAATTGGACAATTATGTGTTTGCCCATGTGAGGAATCAGGGTGGATAGAAGCACATTTAAATTTGGCATTATGATGGCAGTGTGTTCCATGTTAATACAAAATATTGTATTTAAACCACTGGAAACCATAATCCACAATATCCTTCTAAATATGTAAGTTTGGATTGTATGTACATACAGTAAGCATTTAAAAAGTATTAACAGTTTGTTTAAATCCATTTTTTTCACTGTTCTGGTATTGGATTTGAAGTGGTCATGGTTATGTTTACAGATTTTTCTAGACAATAAATTCCATGAACCAATCATAAAGCAACAAAACCTCTCTGCTCCTGCCTCCTTCAGAGTCAACTGATCTCTCTTCCTCGCACAACTTTTGTAATTATAGCTAATATTTTGCATATATTTGATCAATCTACCTAACAATTGCTAGCTATCTAGCTATCTATCCAGCTATTTAGCTCTGCTCTGCTGCATCATGCTTTTTTTTCTGTCCCTCAAGCAATGTACAAAACGCTACAGACACATTTACTCAAACAAAACTATAAAGCGTGATCAGGTAGGTGACGTTATGTTTTACATTGTAATGAAAAACTAAACATAGAGGCATTCACAGGACAGCTACGCATTATCTTCCTGTTTGTAACATTTACTGTCACTATGGCAACCGCGGACGCTTTCAGCTGAAAGCGGCCAGTTAACGGGTCACTCGTTAAATCCAAACACCGGTCAGGAGAGAAAATGTCCGTCGGAGCAGTGATGTCTTCTAGTTTTCACAGTTTCAGGAGACTGAAGAATTAATAATCAATGAGTGGAGTATCATAATCATGTGTTAGCGTGTGTATTAGTAATGATTAATGAGAGTGTGATAATAAGACGCAATAAGTATAATCATTTAAGAGTGTGATAGTGTGTGCCTCTGCCAGGCTCAAACTTTCTGCAAAACATCAGCACACAAACTTTTGTCAGTCAGTCAAGGTCACAAGACAATGAAATAGCCAGCTTGCACAAACGCACCTGGCAACTAGTTGAGATTAGAGAATTGCCGTTCGCAAACAACAACCATATAAGGAGGCAGGAACAACCATATAAGGAAGCAGGCTACAGGGAGGATGAGAGTATGTGCTTCTTTCACAGATAAAGAAGAAGAGTCATGCGGAAACAGAGGTTACCCCGACGCGCGGGGAGGAAGATGGAGGCTGGAGGAAAATGGAGGCTGGAACAGCGGCTACTTTTGAAATACACATATGCATGCACTAGCAGACACATAAACCATGCCTTTGTAACAAGCATAAATGCTGGAGTAGTTAGAATAGATATCAGAACTTCTTGCCTCTGATCATGGGTACTGTGTTGCACACAGTTACTCTAGATAGAGAATAGAACATTTCTCCTGACGTCTGTTTCATCTGATGTCCTTCTGCTAATATGCCCACAAAACTGCCAACGACTCTGCTGACTCCAGAAAGCCTCCTGTAGAATTTGAATTACACAATATATACTCTGTGTGGTCATTCTTATTGACTAAAGTATTGTGTGTAAAATTCCTACAAGACCTGCAGTAGATTCAACCATGGCATGGGGCTGAGGCTGTAGGCCACTGGTTCTCAAACTGTGGTACTTGTACCACCGGTGGTACTTAAAGGAATCTCCAAAATAAAAAAGAAAACATTAATTACTAAATTAATATAATACTAAGAAAATACCTATACTTTTAAGATCCTTGAAATGTGATTTAAAATTAGTTTAGCATTTCCTGTCATATTTTTGTTTCAATATCAGCCTGTTACGTATTCACGTTTATGAGTTAAGGGCTAAACTGTGATAGCGAGATAGTGAGCAGAGGTAAAATGATTGGTGTGAAAACACAGACATGTCCGTTCTGATGCTACCCCTTCCTACAGCGTGGCTGTGGCTGAAGACAGTCAACGATAAAAAAATCTTCTGATTAGGAATTAGGAACTTAGGAACTATTCCCTGGCACCACGTTTTATGTGCCGGTTGTCATGAGAGCCGTCAATCAAAACTTGATCAGCCATGCCTACACAGTCCTGAGACCAGTCTGGACAGCAAAATTTGCTGTTTTTTGAAAGACGTTTTCTATTAGTTATGAACATTTCTTTTCACTCATTACTTTTGTAGATGCTTAATAACACTCAACATTGATATCATACATACATTTTTACTTTTTCAAGCCATGTTTCTAGAGGCTTTAAGAAGATTGTAGCAAATGTGACCATTGACTATGCCATGTGAGCATCTTTTTAATCCATTATTTGGGTTCAGTTTTCAACATGTGTCACAAATGTTTACCTTGTGCTGGGAGCAAAAACACTATTTATTAGCCACCTCAAAATAACAGCTGTTGAGGGCTTACTTTCACACGTTACTTTTCACCAGCTATGTGCTCCTAAAACCAGAGGTCCTGACTATGGCCCCAAACTATGAACAAGTTTAACTCTGTTACAGTTTTTAAACTTATCTGCCCCCTGGAGTGTGGATCTGCCAATAAAATAATAACTATGACTGTTGACTGATAAGGAGATAACCAAACATGTAGTATGACTTTTCCACTAGGCTACTACTCTATGGTAGCTCCCTGTATTTTGGCCGATTTTGTATTTTTAAACATTAGTATTTTGCAAGTAATTCTCATGTCACAAAAACTACAGAGTGAATCCTGTATTTTAGATTTATTATCATACTGTCAGAGATGTGCTGGAGCTTTTGTTCCAGTGCTGTACACAGATCTGAGACTGAAGGCAGTATGATTTATGTAAAAGTAACAACTGATATTTACACACAAGACAACATAACATATATTTTACAAGCTGAATTACAAAAGAGATGGCACCCCAATGCCCTTAATGGACCTCATGCCACTTAAATGAAGTATCCAAAATAATTTTGTATCTGTACGGCAATGCGGTCTCACAATGCAAACATGGAAGTGCTTGTATTTAGAACGACATATTTTGTCAGTTATGGTGACTGAATCTGCTGTTTTGTTGTGTGTGTGTCACAGGTGGAGGCTGCTGAAAAAAAGACCCGATGGATGTCCTGTGTCCTTAACTGATGTGTATGGGAGATTACCTACTAGAGAAGTCAGTCGGAACCATTTTAGTCAGCAGCTTAAATTCAGGGACTGTAATTAAGTTATAATTTCATTACTATTATACTCTCTTCAGGCAAATTGGTGCAATTTGATAGCATTAGATCCAAATGGAAATGGTTGGAATAACAATACTGTGTTAATGCAACAATCAATATAAGCTAATGATTTTAGTAGCAATAATTTTTTCTCACTTTTTTCCTACCAAAATTTTACCACTGAGCACTTGTAGATGTACTTTTTTTAAAATGTGTTGATTAAAACTCAAATCATTGTGTCTGCAGATATTATTGTATCTGCAGTATTCAAATGGATAAACAAACACACACTCCAGGAGATATTTAATGGGCTGTGTATTTACACTCATATTTGATTTTTTTCCTTTTTAATCTTTCTTTGTCTTCACATCTCCTGCTCTCTCTTTCTCTCTGTCGCTCTCTCCCTCTAAAATTGCAGAGAGACAGCATGAAGCAGTTCTTTATTAACCTTTGCTGAAATGTCAGGATGCATCTCACCCACTCACACTGGCGAGCATGCACACTCATTTACATGTGCACACAAACACACACTTGGGAACAAAATTAAGTGGCTATGAACACCGTCAAATCTTGTTGTGTCATTAAATCACCCTTGTGTCCAAACTCGCTCGTACAAACATGCACACAAAACTCAGTGGCTGGGGAGGGCTGAGTACGCAGAAGTTACACTGTAGATTGGTAAAGGTCCCATTCCAGACACTTGTTGAAGTATTTAAAAACTACTCTGCTATTATTAATGTTTTGTTTTGCTCACACTGCTGCACATTATAATGGTAGCTCTGAGGGTGCATCCACAAGATCGAAAACAATCTCTCTGTCGTTGTTAAAAAGATTTCCGTTCACACAGCCTCAGCTCAAGAAATATCTGCGTCCAAACTGTTGTGGAAATAGATTCTTCAATAAAGATCAACAAACAGGATCAGCTTTTCTCCGTGGTTTATTTTGCCAAAGCATTTGCCTCTGCAGACAAAAATACGTAGAGAGACACTGAATTGTGTCTGACCTGACAAAACTATGATTATGAATTACAAATATCCAAAATTCCCACAACAGTCCCCCCTTTGAACATTTTATGTTCACTACAAAAGGAAATTTGTAATTTATCTATATTTCAATTTTTAGCAGTTTTTTAAATAGCATGCATCAAAACTGGAGAAAAAGCTTTTTATATTATAGATGAATAAAGGTAATTTGGGAAAAGAAAGTGATTGGAATAGTCACAAAGGTAATTATCATGTAATAAATGAGTGAGGGGGAAAGGAACAAACGATGAATAGCATAATACAGATAAACCCCTTTCTTTCTTTCACTACCACAGGCCAGAAATTGACCTGATGGCTTGAAACATCCACCCTGAAGGGGAAAAATGATAAAATATGATTAAAAAGAAGGTGCGGATACAGCATACATGTATTTGGCCAAACTTCTAACCACAGGGCCCCCACTCACCGTCACCGCTCAGCAACTTTCTAATTTCTACAGCCCCCTTGACAAAGCCTCCTGTCACTCTTCACCGGGTTGAGACGAAGGATATCTAAACAACCCCCCCCCCCCCCCTTTGTAGCGGTCTGGTCAAGTTGTAGAGGGTAAGGTCGGACAGGCAAGCAGGCAGACCTGAGTGAGACAGTTTGCACACAATTACATGTCATGGTTTGCACAAAAGGGTGAGAATTTTATTGTTGTCATCACGCATGTGGTTGTAGTGTAATCACACTCTAACATTCACATTTTGTGTTTACATCAGTTTGACTCAATATCTGAATCCAAAAACTGTGGTACCCACAGATCTTCATCTGGGGTCATGGTGATTCATGGGAACTAAGGAAACCACGAGAGCTCTGCAGCAAGGCAGCACGCAATAAATGACCAACAACATTACCACCACCATGATCAACACAGGGAGTCGTAATCTGACAGCGGTGGATTTTCCATCCCCCCCATTGTGAGCCAGGACCAAGGTCCCAGCCGTCATGGGCTTCTGAGTTTTGCTTTTCTCAACAGTTCATTCAAGTGGGCGACAACATGAGTCAAATTGTCACCTAATGCAAGCACATGGGTGCAGCATTTTGTCCCGATAATGTGGCACACACCCCTTTGAGAGGCCAGGCTGTGGGTGTGTGTGAGGTTCAGTCTGCCCAGGTAAGGGCATTCTTGCACTCAGGGTTGGTGTAGGCAGCGTTCCAAGCACTGTTGCACGTGGCGCTCAGTGTCTAGTTGCAAAAGGACGTGCCTAGATTTTGGTCAAGTGATGTCCGGCACAAACCGTGTGGGGTTTGTCGTCATCGCTGAATGATGCACCTGACTCAGTGTAGTTGTGACGTTTCTGAATCTGACTGTCGATCCCTCGTAGTTGACGGCACTGATGTTCAGAACCCCCAACCAGGGAGCGAGGCCGCAGGCAGTGCCATGCCCACACCGTGAGGATGTTGGGCACAGACATAACAACTGTCATTCGTCATCAGCCTGGCGGTTAGAGCCACAGCTCGTTACCAGGCATTCTGCTCCGGTCGGGTGACCGGGGCGATGTCCACGATGTGTAGTTCCTGTCCGTTTTGATCTGCGAGGCTGGAGTAGGACTCGTTCAGCAGCAGGAGTAGTAGGTGTTGAGCCGGCAACAGGTCCAGGTGGCGTCTCAACCCCCCCTGGAGTGGCTGGCCTTGGAAGATCGATGCCATCTGGTTCCCTTGGATCTGACTGTACGAGGGCGTCGTCTGATGGCTCCGTGACTCTTTTGCAGTGTTTCCTTACAGCTTTTAGCTAGTTGGTTCTTTAGGGTCCCATTTTCTAGCTGCAATGCCGCCTCAGGTCAAAACCGAGGTACTGACTGATGTTTTTAAGTGCGGCATTTACAAAAGGGGTCCCATTATCGCTTGATATTCGTAAGGGGACTCCCCATGTGGGAAGTATCTGTGTTAGTAAGGCTTTTGCCACTGTTGACGCATCTTGCTTTGAAGTGGGAAAAGCCTCTACATACTTTGAGAACCTGTCGACCATGACGAAGAAAAATTCCTTTCCTTCACTTGGTGTTAGTTCTATGAAGTCCATTTGTAAGTGATCAAAAGGTCTCGCTGCTGGGGGATGGGCGCTCTGTTTGACCCTAATGCCTCTGCCTGCATTGTTTGTTGCAGAGATCACAATTTTTTTGTATAGTGAGAAACCCTTTTGTGATCCAATTTCTTTAAATATCACGTGTCATCCAATGTCTTTGGATATCACGTGTCATCCCCCCTTTTGACGTGTGGTCTCGACCATGCGTCAATTTAGCATAATGGTGAAACAAATAATCCGGCAAACAGGGCTTGTCATTAGGCCCATACCAAACGTTTTGTTTCATCACACTGCCAGCCTGCTTCCAGGCCCATTTCTCTTTTGGTGTGGCTCCTGTTCTGCAGCTCTTTTAAATCTGCGTAGGGTGTTACAGCGGGCTGGAAGTGATAGCAAGCTGTGTTATCAGCGGTTGGTTAGCTGCGACCTTGGTTGCAGTATCAGCACGGGCATTTCCTAGTGAGACATAGTCTGTTTTATGTGTATGTTCTTCTATTACATATGGCGATGTGATGTGGCAACAGCAAAGCATCAAGGAGGGAAGCGACCAAGTTGTGATGGGCGATGGGTTTGCCAGATGCAGTGAGAAAATCTCGATTTGCCCAAATTTGTCCAAACGAGTGGCAAACCCCCCCATGCATATCTGCTATCTGTGGAAATAGTGAGAGTCTTACCTCTAGTCAATTTGCATGCTTCAGTCATGGCCACAAGCTCAGCGGCTTGTGCTGAATAGTTTGACGGGAGAAGTTCTGCCAAAAGTGTTTTGTGTATGGTGACTGCCAAACCTGATTGGTTAAGGCCTGGTCCCGGGTCCCTTGATGTTGAGCCGCCCACAAAAAGCTCCATGTCGGGGTTGGTGAGTGGTGTTTCGCGAAGATCAGGTCTGGGGGAACAGATTTCATTAATAATAGCCACACAGTCATGGGGCTTCTGTTTTATCAGAAGTAGGGAGCAACGTGGCAGTATTGAGTACAGTGCAGCGCCGCACAGTGATATTGGGCAGTTCGAGCAGAATGGTGTTGTATTTTAACCATCTTGCGGAGGACAGATTTTTTTAGGTTTTTTCCTCTAACAAAATCATTAAGACTGCATGTGGGACTAACAAGGATAGTGGAGAGTAACCAACAATGTCTCGAGAAGCTATGACTGCCTTCTCCGCAGCTGCCACAGCTGCTAGACCCTGACCATGAGCAATGGCCGCATAAGGTGCCTCGATGCTTGCATAGTCAGGGATCCACTGTCTACAGTATGATGTCATGCCAAGAAAACTCATAACCTGTTTCTTTGTGATTGGTTTTGGGATTTCTTGGATGGCAGAGATGCACTTTTGGAAAAGTATTTTCCCCTCTTGCGATATAATTTGTGTAAGCAAGGCTAGTGTGTCCGCGACGCAAGCCTCCTGTGTAGGAGAGCAAATCATTAAATCATCCACATGTGCCAGCAAGGCGCTGTTTTGTGGCAGACTTAAGGACTATAAATTCTCACGCTGAGTAGCGTTGAGGATGGTTGGAGACTCCGACAGCCCCTGACACAGTCAGGTAAACTTGATGCTTTAACTTAAAATGTGAATGCAAACCAATATTGTATGGGGACGCTAAAGAAAGCGTTAGCCAAATCTATAACAGAAAGCCACTTACTTTCAGGTGGAACTTGTGAAAGAATTGTATGAGGATTTGGTACTGTAGGGGCACGTGCATGGATTGCTGCATTTACCGCCTGCAAGTCCTGGACAAACCCTTCACTCGTCTGACGTATGTGGAAGCCGTTTTTTGGGGGGTTTTTTTCACTGGACATATAGGCGTGCGGACTGGTGAGTTCTCACAGGGGACGATGATGCCTGCCCTGGGGAGGGCCTCAACCACCGATTTGATGCCCTCCACAGCCTCTTTTCGTAATGGATACTTTCGCTGGCAGGGCCTATAAGGATTTTGGGGTGATTACAACAAGTTTTTTTTTTTTTAAGCAAACCTACATTGTGCCGGTGTTGTGCCCACACTTGCGGTGGCACTCGTTTCAGTTCTTGTACGTCAGTGACATTATTAATCAATTTCTTTCCGTGTGGTGCAGTAAAGTGTGATGTAGAGTATACCTCTGGGTTTTGAAGTTTAAATCTCGACCGTTCTCAAGAGCAGCAACTGCCTTTTGAATTGTTACTCGATGCACCTTTAAACCTTCATGATGCTCATTTGCGGGGTCGGCCGTTTGCTTCCATCCGGTCGCCTTGATGCATTTTGTCAACCAAGGTTCCAGATTTTGCGGCTGCTGTGTTTTGATCAGGGAAACATACGGGAACTGGGGCACTTGGAAAGAAACATTAGGAAGGCACACAGAGATTGCACAGCGTGTTTTATCCTAATACAGGCATTGCAGTTCTTAACTGTCACACAGAGTACTTTGTTTAAACCATGTTTGTTCAAATAGCATATCTTTCCCTAAGCAGATGTGTGCAGCACAATGCAGGTCAGTGTGACACAAAATACCAGCGTGTGTGTTTGTGGCTGCCGCAGCAGTGGGGCTCGAATGGGGGAGGAGCCATAGATAGTGGTAAGTAGCCGCATTATCAAGAGAAGTCAGAAAGGCTTTAGTGTATGAATCATTTTGAATTATGGTTAGGCCTTTAGGGCCTGAGTTAATGTTTATGCCTAACACACACATAAGATCTCTAACACATCTCCTGCTCATTTTGGGTGTTTGAAATCGTTGTGTTGTATAACAGATTTTGTCGCTCCAGAATCTACTAGGAATGTGAGGGGTACGTCTGCAACAGTGAGTGTTAGTGTGGGTAGATTCTTATAGGCAGCAGAGTTTAGTGAAACATACATTTCCTGCAACTTTTGTGATGTGTGTTTGTTTTCTAAGCATTCAATAGCCTGAAGTATGGAAATTTAACTGTGTCGTGGAGAGAGTGTGGATGTGTTGGTGTATTCACGTGTTCCGTTCGGATGGCCTGTGTCCGGTCCAGATGTGCCCCTCACTCTCCCCAGCCCTCCGGCCAGTCAATCGCCCCTGTGTCGGAATCCCTGGCGGTTGGTCTGCCATTGTTCACGCTCTGGGCAGTCATTTCGCCAGTGTCCATGCTTTCCGTAGATGAAACAGCTTCTCGCCCCCTTGGCCACGCCCTCTGCCTTTTTCACGACCTCTGTGGTGATTGTCTCTTCGTGGTAGGTCGGAAATGCTGACAAAAAGTCAGGAGATCCGCTGCATATTTCTGTCCTCCATCCTTGACCTTGAGGAACATGACGGCAGCCTCTTTCATGTTCGTCACGCCGTTCAGGTTTTTGCTCCTGGTGTAGTGGGAGCCAGCTCGTGCACGTAGGTGGGGGGGTTGTGTAGATGATCGCCATCGCCGGGGGCAGAGTCCTCTGCCTCTTCCCCTGGATCTGCCTGTCGTGGAGGCTGGCTGGCCACCTCTCCCCCTCACCAGTGCAGCCAGGTCGTCGAGGGGGTAGAGTGGTTGGTGCGGTTGTGGTGCAGGCTGGGCAGCCTCTTGGATCTGGGGCTGAGCCTGCTGAGCCAGCTGCTGGTTGGCCTGGTCGGAGGAGCCGAGTCGAGGTCGAGGGTCGCATCTAGTTTAAGACACAGAGAAGAAGGAGGGGGAGGAGAGGTTACCCTTTCCCTGCCTGTCTGCTGCCTTCTGTCTCTCAGCCTGGCTTCCTGTAGCCAGCTATCTCATCGGCCCAATCAGCTTCGAAAGACTCCTTTCGTCTGCCCCTCCTACTCTTTTGCTTTTCCCTGTCATCTTTCTCCTTCTGCCTGAGGTTACTTTTCAGAATCCAATTGTCTGAGACTAAAACTGCCTGTATTGGGAAAACCGGACTCAGTGGCCAAAAATTTTAATTGGTCAACGCAAGATTCACCGTAGTTTTGTTCATGTACTGGCCTTCGTCGCGTTTGCTTTGAGTTGGCCCCATCTCGCTTAGTTTAGGTCTGTTTAGAGTCGCACTGGCATGTCAATTATGTGCTTCATTGTTCCTCTGAGGATGCTATTTCTATGTTTCACTGGTAGTAAGTTTGGGCCTAGCTTACCTTGGTTATGCTAAGCTCATCTTTAGTGATATTGAAATCAATTGAACGGTTAACTCTTTAGCTTTAATGCTAGCTAGTTTAGCTTTAGCTATATTAGTAATGCTAACTTAGGTTATGGCAATACCCACAGTCTAATTTTGATATGCTATTTTGCTCAATGCTAATTAGCTTAGCATTAGCTATGCTAGTTATGCTAAGCTAGTCTATGGCAATAGCCAAAGTCTAATTTGATATGCTAGTTTTTAGCTCAATGCTATTTAGATTAGCATAAGCTATGCTAGTTATGCTAAACTAGTCTATGGTAATAGGTGCAATCAATTGTAAATGCTAACACTTAGCTTAGCCTTTCTGGTAGCTATGCTACTAGGGCCTATAGCTAACTGCTAGTCCCTCTAAGCTGGTGCTATCTGTTGCACCCCCCTCCTGTCTGGCGGTCTGCCAAACCACTCCTGGCAAAAGTGACGTGTACCAAGAATTTAAACTGCACAACGTTTGATTCAAAATGGCGACCAGGTTCTAAAATGGCAGGCCTCCAAGCCACGGCCAATACCTAAATTTCAACTGCGCCCCAACTACAAAATGGCGATTGATAGCACAACCACACCTATTTCCGATTTTCTTCTGCACCACTGTTCCAAAATGGCGATTGGCCTTTATAGCCACACCCAACTTTTGAATTTCAATTGTCAAAATGATAACATCCGCAAAACTTCATTTGTTTGATTCACAGCATGTATGTAACAATTCTATTTTGCTTTTTTTTTTTTCAATTTGGATCACAGCTGAGTCATATTAACCTTTTTTTACTCGGAACCATGAAAGCCAGCTGCTCAACATGCTGATAGCAGTTTTCCAAGGCACATACATTATCTCAATTGGTCATCTGGTCAGTCAAAACATGTCTCACACGCACACACACACATATGCACACACACACACGCACACACAGGCCTGCAACATTCATTCCAATGCAAACATCCTTGATAAAAGTGGGTCAGTCAGTGATTTACCCGTTTTTACCCGTTCAAAGATTTTCTAGAATCCAGTTTATGGATCTACATATATATTTATGGGTTATAGATAGGTTTTTACAGATCTATATATTTATTTATTTTCGACAGTAACGTTACCTTATTAATTGTTGCTTTACATATCGTACATGCAGTGTTTCTATGAGTATATATATATATATATATATTCCTGTGGGAGTTTTCACAAGCGGAGTTTTCACCCTACCGACTGAATTACTTTATTTCTTTTCTAGTTATTTATTGCTGTTAAAAACAATCTCTCCCTATATTATCTTATGTTCCCTCTTCCCTCAGTGCGTAGGAAAGGGAGGATAGTACTGTTGATGTGACCTTGAGCTAAAACAAAGCCTTTACACACTCTCCTCTTTCCACAGCTGTCGAACATGCACGCACACACACAAAGATGGGGTAGAGAGGGAAAGAGAAAAAAGAAACGCACATGGGAACAACGCACATATAGACTTACAACAAACTATCTACCATACCGTCCGGAATCACCTCTTACTTTGCTCATGAGCTAACCAGAAACGTTGCTGTATTTCACCTCAAACAGACTCGAACTGTGAGACAACGTTTTCACAAACCAGTACTACTAATCAGACTCGAACTGAAAAGAGAGCAGCTGATCAGACTGCTGGCCGGCCCTCACACAGACTCTCACTGTACGTCAAAAAACAGAAAGACTCGAACTTCCTGCAGAGGATGGTCCGGCACCCTCGTCTTCTAGGGCCCTAGTGGACGTCAACAAACACACATATGGACTCGAACCATTTGCGGAAGAGGGACTGGCACCCTCGTCCTCTAGACGTCAACAAACAAACAAATGGGCTTGAACCATTTGCGGAAGAGGGACTCGCACCCTCGTCCTCCGGACGTCCTCTAGACATCAACAACCAAACAAAAGGTGGTGGACCCTCAAGGCCAGCAAGGCCTTCTGTGCTGGTCTAAACATAATCAGGATTATATTTTTTTAATATATATTCTTTCCACAAATATGTATTAAATTTTTCCCCATAGTCTATACTCTTCATTTCATAGCTTTCCTAAATTGGTTGCTTTGCTTCCAGCCCCAGGTCGAGATCTGGGGGGGTGGCGTTTATGTTAGAGTTTTTATCCAATCATTATTCAGCTATCATGTGTTGCCAGGGTCCCAAATCTGCCCTTACGCCTGCAGAAGCAAGAGTGCAGGCGCATGGTAGCTTAAAGTCAATGATAACGGACCTGTGGCATTAACCAATCAGCGTCAAGTTGGGTTCACTGGCGCCTGCTAGCAGGCCTACAGCGTCATCGCGTGCACGTCTTTTGTTTGGATACGCGATAAAGAGAGGCAGAGCTATGCAGAGCTATGCAAAGCAGATCTGAGCACAAATGTCAATGTGATAAACGGGAAATAAGGACATTTCTAATTTGTGTAGCGCGACAAGTTGTTTTAGTTTTTTCAACCCACAATGGCTGAAGGAGGCGAAGATAACGATTTGATCGCAGATTTAATTACAACGCCATTCTCCAGAAAAACATTTCAAGCAAAGCTAGACACTGTAAAGAGAGGCCGCCCGACGCTAGCAAGCCTGACTCAGCATTATTTAAACACTTGATCTGAGTGAGTACAAAGCACTTTATGTTTTATTAGACTTGTATGCATTTTTCCCATTTTATTTAATAATGTTAAATATGTATTAACAACCTAAATTGGCAAATATTCTGTAAATTGTTTATTTTTCAATGAACAGTGTCTGTCGGTTTGTGTGTGATGATGCGCTACTTGGTGAACACACTTGTTAAAGCTCACCGCTGTCATGTTGGTGGACTTAATACAACTTTGTATTATACCTTAAAAGCCTTTTATTGTTTTCTGAAATGATGCCTTTGTGTGATATATAATGGCGCGTGAGCCCGTGGTGGAATACATGGAGCAAATGAACGTGACAGTACAGCTTATAGTTGAGTTATTTTTGTATTTTAGTTGGGGACTTTTGCAGCTTTCTTTATTTTGCTGAGTTAATATTATTGTTAAAAAATATATTAACGAGTGTTTCTGTGACGCTGCTTCGGCTGCGACTTGATTGGTTGGTTGATCGAATTGATTTGACAGTGCGCTCTGCGCTGTTTTGTGAACAAACTTGTTAAAGCTCATACTGTTGGTTGAGTGAATCAAACTCAGTAGAGTAATATAACTCTGTTGTACTTGACTATATGTTAAGGTGATGCAACGCCCAGTTGTACTGCGTTTTGTTCTAAATGCATAATGTGTAGAGCCATGGCATCATAATTATGGTTTTAAGAGGTGGATTAAGACTGGTAGGGCATCGCTGCAGGCGCAGGTCTGAAATGCACAGCCCGCCACTGCAAAAAAATGGACTTGAACCATTTGCGGAAGAGGGACTGGCACACTCATCCTCCAGACGCCCTCTAGACGTCAACAAACAAACAAATGGACTCGAACCATTTGCAAAGTGGGAGTGGCACCCTCGTCCTCTAGACGTCAACAAACAAACAAATGGACTTGAACCATTTGCGGAAGAGGGACTGGCACACTCATCCTCCAGACGTCCTCTACACGTCAACAAACAAACAAATGGACTCGAACCATTTGCAAAGTGGGGTGGCACGCTCGTCCTCTAGACGTCAACAAACAAACAAATGGACTCGAACCATTTGTGGAGCAGGGACTTGCACCCTGTCCTCTAGACGTCACCAACAAAAAGAAACTCACCGGAGATTATTGGAGAGATCCTCCACTGAATTCAGTAGGCACCAGCAGTGAGAGGACTCGCCTGCTGTTGGACGTTAGGCCCCCACTTCTCAGCTGAATTTGTGGCGAGGTTGAGGAAGGAGCTTCACTCCACTGTGCACAGGTTTCACCGTCAGTCCTGTCCAGCCTGTGCCTCTCACTCCGGGTGCCCACCCAGGGACGCCAAATTGTTGTGGAAATAGATTCTTCAATAAAGATCAACAAACAGGATCAGCTTTTTCTCCGTGGTTTATTTTGCCAAAGCATTTTCCTCTGCAGACAAAAATACGTTCATCCCTACATCCTCACAAAGTTAGAGTCTAGTAGGAACGACGTGCCAAATCTCGCATAGTCTTTTAGGGAGAGGGACAGGACGCGAATAGCCTTGGTTGGGTGACGTCTTTAGACCAAACTATCAAACGAACGTACGGCAGAAAAACGTGCGTACGACCATTTCTTGGCGAACGTCTGCATTTATCAATTTGGACGTGAGCGTGAGCTACGATCAAATCTCACGTCAGGTCTGAGATCGTTTCAGCCTGTGGATTTGCAGTGCAGCAAAATCTGTCTGAAAATAATTAACAAACCTCAGCTGTCATTAAGCATAAGCAGTCACATATTAAGAACAGTTAAAAACGGATTCTTAAAACGAATAAAAAAAATAAAAATTGTGGTTGGAGCGATTGATTGTACTCATGTGCGTCTGAAGGCACCATCCATGAATGATTACGCATTCATCAATCGCCAAAACTACCACTCGATAAATGTACAGTTGATTTGTGATGCCAAGCTGTCGCTTTTAAACGTGGTGACCGGGGGGGGGGGACACATGCAATTCTTTTAAATATCAAAACAGCTCGGCTCCAGCCCCCCGCGACCCCGACATTGAAATAATGAATGGATGTGTTGGCGCGCGGCTGCAGCAAGACGCACTGCAGAGCCAAAGTCATCTCCTCGGTAAGTGGCTACCCTCGATAAATTGCATTAAATCAAACAAGGTATCAGATGGTTAACATCTTGGTATGGTTCTTTTAGATGACAAAGGTATCCTCTTATGGAATACCTAATAACCCGTCGATAGCGCCGGTGTTGTGCGGTAGAGTAGTGAATAAACTACTCCTATAGGTGGAAACAACAGCCTTCTGATCCAGAATATCAGCTATAATGCGAGGGGGTGCATTTCACGGCAGGGGTGCTGAATACGGCACACCTGTCCAACAGTGCGCACAGACGCACACGGGTCTCAGTGGAGCGCTCGTTTCCACGCAAGTTTGATAAATGAGGCCCAAGGTCTCTAACACAGGGTACAGATGCACAAATATGCCAATATATCATCATGGGTTAGTTATTTGCATTATCCATTAAGAAGGTGAGACAGAGGAGACACTGAACTGTGTCTGACCTGACAAAACTATGGTTATGAATTACAAATATCCAAAATTCCCACAACAAAACCAAACCAGTGAAACCGACTAATAACGCTGTAATAAACATGCCAGGCCTGCCACAGAAATACACCAAAAACAAAGAAGAAAAAGCAGGGTTAACAGCTCCACAATGCAAAATCAGTGTATTGTACAATGGACAAAGCTACACTCAATGCTACAAAAAATTAAATAATTGTCCAACAGAAACAGTCCAAAGTTAAATAAAAAAATCGCTTTTCGGTTTCAAGCACAACAAAATGAAAAAAGAATTTCAGTTTGTTTTATTCTGTTTTAGTTGTTTTTTGTAGAAGTGAATCATCTTCTCAAACAAAATAATAAATGAAGAATTAAAAATCAATGTGTGAAGTATAGTAATCATGTGTTAGCATGTGTATTAGTAATGATTAATAAGAAGTGTGATAATCAATGATTCAATTAATAATTATATGTTAGCGTGTGTATTAGTAATGATTAATAAGAGTGTGATAAGTGTGATTATTAGGTATGATCATTTAAAGTGCTATAGTGATTATAAGTTCAAGCTCAAACTTTTCTGTTCCCAGCATAGCACATAAACTTTTGATTCAATCTGTATCTGCTTTCTCTGCACAGGAACAAGTCAAGGTCACAAAGACAAAGAACTAGTCAGCGCTCGAACAGGAATCTGGCAGATAGCGTAAGAGTTAGGAGAATTGCTGTCCGTGTTTTGTTTCCTTCACAGATAAAGAAGAAGACTCCTGTGGACACAGAGGGAACCCCTACGCCTGGGAGTCGAGATGGAGGTGTCCTGACGGCTGTTTCAAAAATACACACATGCACGCACAAGCGCACACATAACCACGCCTTTGTAACAAGTTTATATGCTGGAGTAGTTAGAATAGATATCAGAACTTCTTGCCTCTGATCACGGGTACTGTGTGCTCACAGTTACTCTAGATAGAGAATAGAACATTTCTCCAGACGTCTGTATCATCCGATGTCCTTCTGCTAATAAATGCCTGCTGGCGCACTAAACTACCAACGACTCTGCTGACTCCAGAAAGCCTCCTGTAGAATTTGAATTACGCAATATATAACTCTGTTAGGTCCTTTTGATTGGTGTGAAATTCTGAAAAGTATTGTGTAAAATTCCTACATAAAGCATCTCTGATGCATTTTCACATAATGTCAGCTGCCTATGGATGGTCGACCGAAACATTACTAAAGTTGTGCGGTTACATGAAAACACGTTTCCGTGTGGACGGGCCCTGAGGTAACTACTTACCAGCTTCTACCAGAGGTTAATGAACAGGCCAGAGGTTTAAGGAGAAGCGAAAACGATTAATCAAGATTAAATTCAATTCAATTTTATTTATAGTGCCAAATCATAACAAAAGTTATCTCAGGACACTTTACAGACTAGGTATAGACCACACTCTATGACTTATATATGATTTACATAGACCCAACAATTCCCCCGTAGAGTACGGTGGCAACGAAGACCTTCCTTCTAACAAGCAGGAACGTCGGACAGACACAGCTCTATGGAGGACAGACATCCGTCTTGACGGTTTGGGGAGGAAGATAAGGAGAGAGAAAGAGAGAAAAGAAGGACAGATGGACCAAACACATCAAGTCAAGATGACCAAACACATCTGAGAGAATCAGCCATAGGCCCACATGTTTGAGCCGGCTCCAGACAGGAGGCGACGGGCAACTCCTGAAGCCCCGCAGGTGGATGGACCAATATGGAGCCCAAGCTGCCTGCCCATGCAGCTAACATTAGCGATCTGCAACTAAGTTATAGTTTTGGCATCTTGAACCCGGTGTCAGTCAGAACCAGACAAGGACTATTTTGTCACTAAAATACTTGACCAGCAGAAGTATCAGAATAGTAAGTGTTCTTAGCAAATTTTCATGAGTTTCTGTTGTTCATTAGCTTATTAGCTTGTTAGCTTGTAACTTTCAGTGGCCGACAGCTATGATGGCAGTGCGTTTTTTTTCTCTGTACTGACAGTCCGCTCGGAGCTGGAGGTTTCAGGTTTCTTTGGCACCGTTGTGTCAAAGATGTTCCTCAGTTGAAGTGTTTCACATATTAGACAGTGATTAGTTTATGGATTAGTGACGTACTAACTAAAGATGCTCAGAATACGTTTGAATTTAAGTGCACAGACATCTCTCTCTTCGGGAGAGGAATCAAATCACCTCTCTAGTGACAAAATTTGCTCGGATACACATCACTATAGTCAATGTCAAAAAATTCATAGGAGAGAAAGAGATGAAAAACACAGTGGCAGGGGACATTAAAGGCTATTTGATCAAGTCTGATCAAGGGAAGTCTGAGGAAAGAGACTATGGATGAAGACAGAATATCGCTGAGCATGAGGGAAGAGAGGCAGGTGAGGGCAAACAAATGAAAGGACCAAATGGAATGAATATAACTGAAAAAGAGAAGTGAGATAAGGAAATATGAGAAAGTCCATTCATCTGTTTTTATAGGTATTTTTATTTTGTGAATAAAAAAACCTAGAGAAAAGGATGAGAGAAAGCATAGAAAGCAACATAGGAAAGGGAGAAGATGGAAAGAGGAAGATGGGTTAAAAGTAAAGAATAAAAAGTAGGAAGGCAAAGTGATGAAGGAAGGAGAAACAGAGGCTGAAAGAAAGTAAAGAGGGTGAAGAAAAAATGGGTAAGAGGAAGAAACAGTGGGAATCTAGAAGAGGAAAAGGAAGTAGTTAAAACAGAGCAAAAACAAGAGTAAGAGGAACAAAGTGGAGAGCTGTCAGAGAGGGAGGCAAGAACGAGATGGAAAACAAAAAAGAGAATGAGACCAACAAGATTCTAACGATAAAAGAGGAAAAGGACTGCAGTCAGACGGGTGGGAGGGATGGAGGAAGAAAGGAAGGCCACGGAATGAGAATGGAGTAAACAAGTGGAAGGAAGAGGGTAAGCAAAGCATAATAAAGGGGGTGCAAAGAAGCACAAAGCATGGCGAGATGACTGAAACCGGGGAGAACATTGAGGCCATTTTCATCACAGAACCCCTGAGTATTGCGATAAAAGCCAGTTAGCGGTTGGCTGCAGATTAATCTGCCATTGTCACCTCTGTTTTGACTATCTCCAGTTGGACAGTGACAGGGAAGGGACTGCATCCTGCATACGGGAGAGTTTCATCATATGTAACATGGAGTCTAGTTAGTGTATGATCATCAAACATGTTTTTTATGTCTCTTCACAACACAGTAATACCAAATGTCTCACAGACATGATATGGTTGCCTCTTCACCTGTGACTAGTGGCACCATCACCAGCCCATACTTCTGTCAACTGTGTAATACATAGGCATCCAGAGGAACCTTTTTATGGTTCCAAGAACACACTTTGAAGAAACAACTGTGTTATTGTATCATACAAGAACTAGGAATGTTCATAGTTCTGGTCATAATGCTGTTTTGAGGGACTTTTTTAGTTGCTACATCAGAGTGGGTACTCTCCTAGCACAAGAGGAATTACTAGTTACCCATCAGCTTGTAAGCTAGCCAGCCTGCTAATTCCAGCCTACCTTTATGCTATACTGGTTACTGAAATTTAGCCAAACAGCAGGCTGGTGGCCAGCGGCAGTGCTAGGGGTAACGGTTTCTCAAACTCAGCTCCATCTGTGTGGACGACAGCTAACGAGCCAGCACAACGGATGGACAGGCTAGTTGGTAGCTGGTGTCTGCCAGCGGCAGGGTTTGAGGCGGCAGCTCTGGCCAGCTTACCTCACTTCAGTGTTCCTATTGCTGCTGTGAATGTAGTTCAGAAGTTTCTGATCAGATCTGCCTGACTGGACAATGGAAAAGCCAAGATGGTGGCCATTTTTCAGATTGACTGGCCTCTTAATGTTGATTTTTGTTTACCATGTTTCAAACGTTTGTATTTGGCCAATTTGAATGATCAATTGGGATCAATTTGTATTTTTTAAAATCTATCATAATATTTTTTTTCAATAATTTAACATGGATTTAATGACTGGTGATATAATATGACATTTGTAATGGAACAGAACAAAAAAAGTATGCAAGAAAGTTGAAAGGGCACGCACATACAAAAAGATAAGTACTGGGTGCTGGGGGAAAAAAAGCAGTACCAGAATAAACAGTGAGTCCGCACACCACCAGACTGGAGCTGATTTTGGTGTGCTGACTCACCATTTATTCTATTACAGAACAAAAAAATAACTATTGGAAAAGTTACAAATAGTTATATGCATTACATTTGCAGTGGCAGGCAGCTGTACAGTAGCCCTGAGTGAAAGAATACTTGGTCAGTTCCTAACAGCTGGCTGCAATTGGGGGTAATGTTTAGCAATATATCTTCTAGGTCACTCCTTTCAGCATCCACCTCCAAGCAGTGGGGCTGCTGTGTCTGGCTAGGACATACAGTAGTAGTCTGGCACCAGATGACCCCAGCATGATGAGCCACACTCTCGGCCTGTTCTCTGAGTACTGTCTGTATTGCCTCTGCTTGCGACAAAGAGATCCAGCCTTGCTTCTGCCTCGCCAGTGGCTACATTTGATCTGTGATACATGAGGACAACAGACCTCTCCAGCCCTTGCAAGTCAAGATCACTAACTTATTGCCATTGGATTGACAGGAGACCCAGCAGCATTTAATAGATGAATGGTAGCTGGACCACAGGTGAGTCTTCTAGTACCTGGATACAATGCTGTGTCAGGAGTGTATGCAACCACTGGCATTGGAAATCATAAGCAAAATGCAAATGTGCCTAGAATTGTACAGTACTGCGTTTACTTTTACCAGTATTCTTTTAATTTTTTTTGCTGCAGTTAAATAGGCCCACAGGTATCATTAGTTTAATCTCAAGCTGTTGAGAAAGCACACAACGTCTGGGTCCACTTCCGCAACTATTTGGCTTGCTGAGTGTGTGATGTATAATACTTTTTCAAATTATCGGTTTCCAGCCTAGTCCAATCAAACAATGTTTGCACCTCATCCATCTGACACACTCAAATGGGCTGCTCTTTGCTACATTATAGTACAGAAACTAGTTTACCAACTTCTTGTGAATAAAAAAAATGCTGCAGTTAGTGGAAAACATCACAACACAATCCTCCCCATTGTGCAATAAAATGTGAAACAAACAATATAGATTAGCAAATATAACATTTAAATCCACAAAAGAAGATTATAACAATCACAACATAAAAATAGAAAAATACATTGAGCAAAGAGCAAATACAATTATAGACAACAAAAAACGTGTGGAAAAAAATGTGTATTTAAATATTAAATCACCAGATACAGTATGCTGTACATGTACATCATTTATGGCACTTGTGGCATCAAGATGAAGCAGGTGTACAGTATTTTCCCTGACCCAAAGGAAGGAAGGAAATGAAAGAAGCTCCTACTGGGACTTTCTAATCATCAGGCTGCATTTCCCTCACTGTAGTTGGAAGAAGAGACCATTGTTAGAGTGGCTGGTGTCCTTTATAATTTTCTTTGTCTTGGGCCTGTACCACCTGATATAAATCTTCCGAAGATGGGATGAGATGTGTTCAGCTGACTTCTGGGCCGTGAAGCCACATACAAACATGCTTCCTCTAGGGATACTTTTAATGGTGCATAAAAGTTCCTCAGAATTAGGGTAAAAAGTGTTGGTGTCCCCTCTTTCTCAAGGTGTCAGCAACAGGATCAAAAGGGTTTTTTATATAGGAAATGCGTCACATTTGCGGCCAGATAAAGTCTGCAATCTGACGTCCTGTCTATGTGAAACCGAGGTTTTATATTCCTCCTTTCCCAAAAGATGGCTTTCTGTGACAGGCCTGTGATAGGCTTTTCTGTGATAGGCCTTACGACAAAGATGGTCGTATACTTTGATCTAAAACCTATGCGTCAGAAAAAGTTAGCCCTGTGATCTGATAATTCATGACTTTTGCTGTCATAATGGTCAGCATCTTACAGATTTCACAGGCTTTCCAGTTGCTCATCATGACGGCCGATATTGTGCTGTCTCTCGTTACTGTGATCAGCTGTTTAATGTTTTTAAAATTCCTGGCTGTGGGTAAAATCTTACAATGCTCTTATGTTTATGCTAATGTTTTATTTTATTCGTGCTCCAGGGTGGGAACTAGGGAATATGATTGAAGTAATCTTTTCAAATTGAGAGGTGTTTTAAAACATCTGTGTGTGAAGTGGTGTACACCTTTTTCAGGATGTTTTGTGCATATGCAACAGTTCATAAATGAGACCCCAGGTTACGACAATGAGTAAGAATATGATAAACAAAAAAAGGCTAAATCTCTAATGATTCTTTAAAAAAATGCTCATCATGCGTTATATGTTGTAGAAATGCAATGCTAAATAGAAATACTTTTGACGTTTAACTGCCACAGAGGTTTGTTGAAATTTAGGGCATTGGGATGATGATGGATCTCTTGGGGTCTACTCCCAGTTATCATTCATGCCCTACCCAAGCGCGATACATGGCTAAAGTCTAGTTTGTTGTTGCAACTGTACCACGTTAAAAAAATGAAGGGTTTGTGGTGTTCTAGTTCAGAGGTTGAGGGTTTACTGCAGATTTGGTCAGATAAAAATATTCAAAAGTAGTTGGACAAAACAAAAACTAAGGGGTAATGACGTATAAGCAAGAGGTAATTGTGCCAAAGCCTGGATATTTGAAGTAATGAGAATAAAGGCTGTGCCGGGGCCGCAGGGGAGTAGGGACGGGGGACAATCAAGCTAAAGCATAGCACAGATATCAGGCTAGTTTAATTTAGCAATAACATTTATTCAGACCACTACATACAGTAAAAAGGTTTCTAACTCACATTGCCTCAGACATCTTTGATGTGCTTTCCCCCGCAGCCATTGTTGTTCTAAATGACGTATGTCACCGCTGTGTCCACTGTGTTAGTCACCCCTTTGATCTTAATTTCTCCCAACTCTTTTGAAGAATAAATAGCTGCAGCATCTATACATTTATACTGTTCTGTGATCAGCCATATTAATATTAAGGCTTGTTTCCTGACCCTCCCACCAAGCTAGAGTGATTAAAAGGCTACTGGAAGCTGATGGAAGATAAATGCATGTCATAGTCACCTCGGTTTGAGTCTTTCTGTGGCAGGGAAGGCGCCATTTCCCATATTAGAGTTTTATCATCTGTGACATAGAACAACATGTTTCCCCAGTCTGCCTCCTCATCACAAATGACAAATACACAGAGTAAAGAGTGAAGGAGTACTTCTGTAACTGCAGCAAGTTTTGCAGTGGGAAATATATAGTTACACATTCTAGTCTTTTCTATCACTCCTCTGTAAGAATATATGCATACGTAGGAATGTCTGATTTTTTTTTTTTATGGATCTTTTAATCACCTGGGTCAAATATTCAGGTTAGAAAATCAGGATTTCCAGTTTAATATTGTGTTTTTCCACCAGGGTAAATGTCTGGTGCTCTCTCTGGACAGTATTGCCTCTCCAAAATTAAAACTAAATGAGAAAGTCCCACAAGTATGCTGTACTGAATTATATTTTTTCAAATTGGCAAGCAGTAAATATTATATATTACAACTTCCGCTCCGGAGGGAGTAAATAACAATATCTCTGGTATTATGAAATAAGTATGATGAATGAGAAGAAAATAACCTACCTCCTTAATGATACACTCTACTACTACTGATACTAATGACACCTCTCACATTAGGAATTTTAAGGAGCTCTCGTCTCGTAAGACCGATGTGTAATTACATTTGGCCAAGTGTGTTTTTGCCAATGGTCTAGGTCCAAGTTTTCTGTGAATAAGGGCTTCTTAAAATATGCTTGGCAGCAGGATAATAGAATGAAGTCTGATCTACTTGCTTGATATTAGATTGGTCCAGTCCTTTGGTATTTCATCTATAATCAGTGGTCCATCTCCATGATAGAAGAATGGCGCATCGGACACATTTTGTGGGGACTACCACTACAGATACAGGACAGAAACCATTCATCACCAACACACACTGCAGGGCCCTGAATGAGTTCTTAATATAATGTACTCTGGGGTGTTAAGAGTCAACATGGCCTCTCTGTTGTTCCATTAACCTTTTTCCTTGATGATCTCGATGGTGACTCACTCTAGTTTGACATTTCAAGTCACAAAAGTGTTAACTGGTTACTTTAAATAGATATTGTTCATCAATTTTATCACTTATTGAACACAGGGTTTAAAACTTTACAAGAAGATTATGATTCATTATGGAGAATGGTTTGGATTATACCGTAGGTGTTGTAATTGTGTGAAGACCAAACCAAAGTGAGTCAAACACAGTCTCATCAGGTCTATTTATTGAATTATTTTTTGTGGCATTTGATACGGTCATTTATACCATAGAGTACACTGAATTTTACAAAACAGCCAAATTTCTTCTCACACCTGTCACGCCGCTGTGAGGTTTGTCCTGTCTTTGGGTTTTTTGTCTTGTGAATATCCTGTTTTATTTTGAAAGATAACTCTCCTCTCGTTCCAGGTCACTTGCCCTTCCTCTTGTGTCACCGGTCTGACGTCATTCCCTGATTCCTTGATTGTTTTCACATGTGGTTCCCCTCAGTTTATGTGTATGTGGCGGCGTGAGGAGATGATTTTAGTTTACAGTAAGGTGTTAGAACATCAAATAATTGTTGCCAGACAACGCCACCCTGGGAGTTTCACCCAGGGACTTTAAGAGCGTACTCACACTGTCCTTCTGGCCGGGGCCAAAACCGTTTTTTCAGCTAAAGCCTAGTACCTTTAAGCAGTGTGAGTGCACCCGTTCCGCGCATAACTGCGGCCAGCGGGCCGTCCACAGCCCGCTTGAAAGAGGTGGGCTTTAGCGGAGCCGTTTGCACATGTACGAGCACGAGCGTGCGCACGTGTACGAGCACGAGCACGAGCCCTACGGCAGTAGCGTTATGTCCGCCTGTTCGGACATGTAAATAGAAGGACGGACCATGCGCGGACATTTAACAACAACAACAATGGCTGATGTGATGCGGAGTGTTTACTGCAGATTTGGTCGGATGAAAATATTCAAAAATGGTCGACAAGACGCACAAAAACTCAGAGGTCTGTGGAAATATTTGTAAACAAAGCCACACACACGCGATCAACGCATGTGACGTGTTACGGCGTGATGGCGTATGGACAGCAAGAAGCATTGGCCGGCCCTGGCAGTACGAGTACAAACGGGGCTGGGGTGCGGGGGGGAGAGGGAGGGAGGCAAAGTACCCTAAAGCCCGGGTCGCGGTACGGAAGGACAGTGTGAGTACGCCCTAAGTGAACTAACTTGAAATGAAAAGGCATTCAGGTACGTAACGAAATGAGGCAGAGACAGTTGTTCACTGATACAAAAATACTATTATTTTATTATTGATCTGTCATTTAAAAAAAGGTTTAAACGAAATCATTCACTATGGGGAAATTAAATGAAACCAATCAGGGCTGAGACCTACTAGTGACAGATGGGTCAACAAAACGGGGATACCAGGAACACCAGACATGCAGCAAAATAAGGATAAAGTGAAAACTCAGCCAGTGTAGACACAACACAAAAAAAGGGAAGGGCACCACCACCGGACACCAATCCACCACCGTAGGCTCAGCACCTGAAAGGGGGGAAACCAGAGAAACAGTTTAGGGACAAAGAAAACAAAATAATAACTAATAAGAAAAGAAATGAATAAACTTGAATTTACAATATATACACACAATAATTAGGCACAATAGCAAATCAAATTGCTTACCCAAAATATACAAAATCACAACCCTCAAAACCTCAAAAAGAAATAATGACTAACCAAATCTATGGGTTGCAAAAGAAAAGAAAATTATAATAATGAACATACAGCAAACAACAACTAAACAAACACACAAGATAACAGAAACCACCATAAACATTCCCACACTGTTCTCTCATACACACACACACACACACACACACACACATTAAGACGTGGCAGAGTAAATGAAAGCGACAGCGTTGCTGAACCACAGGTACGCCCAGGCAGCGACGGGCAGCACCGAAGACACCCAGCCAGCCAAACAGTCAAAGCCAAACAGAGCAGGCGGGGGCCGAGGCGGCAATTGGAGCTCAAGCACAGCAGCAAAAAGTGGTACGGCAAGCGATCGATCTGCAGCAATAAGCGGTGCCGTAACGCCAAGCGCGCAAACAGCTTAACCAGATCTTGCGCTGACGTGCGCAGCTGGTAATCAAAGTGTTTTGACACTCACAAGTGACAGACATTTGTTCCAAAGTCTGACACTTTCACATTAGTCCTAGAGTGATAAGATGTCCAAGTGAATGTTTTATAAGTAGACCTTAATAATTAGGTGTATTTTTCGGTGCGCGTGCTATAGGTCAATATGATAGTACGGGCAAGAAATAAAAGCTACTTTCACCCGTGGTCAGAAGACCTAGGTAATTAAGACTGCTGCATTTGCATTGTAATTGTTCCTTTTTTGCTAGTTAATTGTTTTAGTCTGCTGTTTAGTTAAATGGGTGTATATTGTCATTTACTGTCTTCGTTTCATGTTTGTTTATATTTAAAATGTAAAAGTTAGTCGTAAAAATTTAAATAAATTGCATAGTAAAGTGACTTATTATAAATAAATTAGTAATATTTTTCCATGTAGCTAATTCAAATTTACTTTAAATGCTCACTCCAAATGTTCCCTAAATTCAATTTATTTTATAGTTTAGTAATTACACTGAAAAATGACCAGGCTCAATACAATTGGTTTCCATTTTAATCGTCGTCAGTGGCAATGGGGGGGGGGGCATATTATTATGTAGGAGGTACCTGAAGGATGCTGACAATTTGAAATCCCCATCAAAGCTCAGCAAAAATGAAAAGTTGAGAGTTGTGAAGAGAATCTTGACTGAAAGATACAAAAGCTTTTTTCACAGAATTGTCAGCAAAAAAAGCCATACAGGTTAGAAGTGTAAAACAAAAGGCAAGAATGACAGACTGCTCTTAATGATTCAGAGGTGAGATGGGTACGATCTTTAGGATTGACCGTTGGTGCTCATCCTGATTAACCAGAATTAAGTGGGATCTATCCATCTATTTAAACTCACATTCCACTCACTTGCAGCTCATTGTCTGCAGTTCAGGTACCTTTGTTGCCTAAAATCAGACAGAACTGTCAACTTTTTACACTGTTTCCATCTTCAGTATGACATTAGCCGTTTTCACATATGAATCTTGGATAATGTCAGGAGAAACATCTCTTTCACACAGGAAACACAAAACAGATTTTCAGCGGGTCAGTGGAGAAACGTTTTAATTTGACAGCTGATTAGAATTTTTACGTCTTTGGTGTTAAACCTTAGCGAAAGGCGTTCCTGAATCTTTTCGCCTTTCCAGTTAGTCATTTTTGTTGCCGTCTTTGTGTAAATTACCCTTGTGGAAGATAGAGAAATGAGCTGCTCGGTCATGTGGCTTTTGAAATGGCTAAACTGAAGTTGGTGCACAGTGGGGTCATGGTACATAAACCCCTGGACTGAGACTAGTCCTGGCTGGTTGAGCAGATAATAACTTGCATCACAGAGCCTCACAGAAAAGAGAGGTGGAGATCTCGTGCTCTCTCACACATCACCTCGATATGATCCTAATGAACAGGGGAATGCTCATTTCCTCATTTTAGGCACACACACACATACTCATTAACTAACAATTTCGTGTGGTGCAAACACAGACACATCTGTTCTCTCTAGATAGCCATATAGGGACATGCACTAATTTCCTTCACTCAGCTTTTAGTGTTATAATCTGTTGCCAGGCAGATTAACACCCATTGCCGCCTTTTTTACCTTTTAAGGCGTTACCATCGACAGAAGGGTATTTAAAGCCGCTACCCCTAGACCACAACAGACTCTTCTGATGTATGACCTGGTTTGAGATGTATCAGAACTTGTCTCCGCTTTGCAAAGTGCTCCAATAAAGATATTGGTGTGATCTCAAGCCATCATCTCAAGATCTCTCCTTCTATCCTCCGATCAACGGACCCGGGTGGGTAACTGCAGGTTGATCTCAACACCCTTTTTCTTCACCTTTGGAGTTTTTTTTCTTCAGTTTACCATAGCATGATAGAAACATCATTAACACACCCTTCATGCTCAGTGAATACACTGGAGAATGAGCAGCTATATTTACATGGGCTCACTTTAGATTTAATGGTCTAAGTACTAGTGAGCTGGGAGGGTAAACACCTTTTGATGCCCAGTCCGACTGAATCCCACATTTGTGTTCTCACATAGTCCTGCCAGGAAATGTTTGGATAATTTGGGATAACAAGCAGTGCATGTGTGAAAAGGGGCTTAACTGATTCTCATTGCGGAGGGGGGTTTGATTATCTCTAACCAATCACTAGAGACCAAAACATTTAAAATATGTTGAAGTTGTCCAATCATTTATCTGGTTACATCAGAGTTGTTTCATAGTAGTGTGTTGAGGTGGGTAACAGTGTAGGCATCTATACAAGTAGCCAACCAGAAGGCCCTTTGGCAACTAGTTGACATAGGTATTGTGTCACATATTCAGTTATGTTAATCATAAAACGGTGGTGTGGTGGTTAGCACTGTTGCCTCACGGCAACAGCAAGAGAGATGGATGGATAAGTTATATTGGAAGGCATTATTGTCAGGTGATAATGCACTTCGTCAAGTCCGCCTAGAATGGAAATCACACAGACATTAATTTGTAGTACGTTTGCAAAAGTCTCAGTCATTTTAGTCACAAAAGTCACAATTTGTCCTTAAGGCAGTTGAAAATGTGTTCCACATTTCATAGTTATTCATAGATATTTCATTGTTAATCACATATGGTGATCTCACGGTCGAGCCAAATGAAATGGGTTTTTTTTAAGATTCAAGATAATCCATCAAATAGTTGCCAAGATATTTCAATATGAAAAGCATTAAATACAAAAATTTAGATACAGAAATGACTGTCTTCTTTCTGAACTGAGAATTAATAAGGCATAGAGAATTCAAATCTATTACTGCTGTCATACACCACAGTTGTCCTCTATTCAATTTCACACTTGACTCAAAAACTCTCTTAGTCCCTTCATATATTAATGTCATGAACTTGGAATCCTTCAAATCCACTCAAACCCACCCCCCTACTTGCATGGAGGTCAAATGTCAAATCTTTTCAAAATTCCCTAAATTGTAACTTGGTATGTGGCACATACTGCAATGACCTTAGTTATTAGGAATCCAATTGCAAAATTATTAGCACACTCTATTTATGAATGTATGACTCCCAAAAAGTTTACAAGTGGCTTCGGGGTGAATGTTACATCCTTCCTGTAGACTGTAGTGCACGTAGCTTCCAAGGGGGGGTGACTCCTCTGGCTCCAAATACTGTAGAAGTCTGATTGCATAGAAGCCAACAAGAAAATTACCCTACTTCTCACATGGTTTATTTCATCAGTAAACATTTAATGATGATGTTGATTGAGACCATAAACATCAGTTTATGGTCTCAATCAACATTATTCTATCGTTATGACAATATAGGCATGTGAATAGGTATTTGGGTGGTTTTAAAATGTCTAACACAATGAGGGAATAATTAAAATTTCTGAGCCACAATATAAAATGCAGTGGGCTATGGAGATCCTAGAGTTAAGGGAAACTTGGTGAATGGGAGATAAACAGTGCCAGAGGGCTGGCAAATGCACAATGGATGTTCAGTACAGTTAACTAATAAACCACTAAAAAGTTGTGACAGCACTGGTTGACAAAGTTATCAGTGCTGTTAGAATGGTGGCTTACTATGCCACTCTAATATATTATATTATGTTTTTTTTTTTTGTCACAATATAATTAAAGTTTTATTATTTATTACTTAATGTGCACATTTAGAATTTATAAGAAGATGATTTAGCATGCTGTGGTAAGTGGTAAGTGACAGAGTAGGAAGGGCTCTTTAAACAGGAACTCATTGCTCATTGGAGGAATCGTATGTCATAGGGTGGAGGACTCAGCTGCAGCAGCAGTGAACAAATGAGAGTGTGTGAGAGTGATGGACGGTCTAAACCAGGGAACACCTCAACAATATTCTTAACCAATCATAAATAGGAGTGAGTGCTATTGCTGTATAAATTCTTTGAATCTGTTAGGCTGAGGGCTCTTTATTGTTATCAGTGGTTGCAGATAAAAGCTTCGGCTGACTGCGATTGAAGCTAGAGAGAGGCTTTGGCCAAGCAGAATATCCTTTGTTGTTTTATAATAAACTTTTTATACCTTAAGAAGTAGTTTGACTTTCCTTCAGAAAAACGAGCACCACAATATTTGTTGGACTAGGGAAAATGCTTCACATGCTTGTTAGTACTGTTGCCTAGAAAAGGAAGCAGAAAATTCATGAGTAATAGATGCCACAGCCACATATTCAGACAGCTTACACACAGTTGATCAGATGATTACCAGCCGGGACAACAACCCTAGTTTTTGTCACCTTGTTAGTCTGAGTGTGCCATCATGGCAAAATGTCCTGGAGACACTTATTTTAATGGGAACTAACAAAGAGAAGGTTTTTGGTATTTTGCTTGGTGTTTATATGTCTGTGACCAGGTTTTGACACCTCAACCGTGCAAAATACAGTCTACAGGTGTATATTTGTGATTAAAATACAGGTCAAGTTCGAAGTTGTGTGTGGTCCAAGTGAGGGTGCCGGAATAATGGGGGTAAGAAGTCTGGAAGGGGCCTTGGTCCCCTCACTTTACATCCCTGTTCTGATTTGGTGTCGCGCCTGGTGTGATCCCATTACAAAATGTACTCCAGTTTTTTATTTTTGTGATTAGGCAGAGCTGCATTGATTTAAACTTTGACGTTTTTCAAGTTATAACAAGTCTTTTTTGGTATTCAAATAGTGTAGATAACTACGCCCAATCTGAAAGAGAAAATCAGTAGTTACAGATGGCTCTTTCCATATCATATCACTGAAGTTTTTTTTGACTACAGCCTGGGTGAACACCAGTATTTTTAACTTAACTCATAAAAACCCATAATCAGAAGATAAATATATGTTCTTTTGCCTCGTAGTCATCATCTGGTGTGCAAATGCAATCACTAATGTACCATTTCTTAAACTGTGCCTGTAAGTGGTGCAAATATCAAGACACAAGGCAGAAGACAAAGACAGAAGGACAGAATTATATTGCAATTGCAATTATTTTAAAACAAGGCTGCCCAATTTGGGACCCGCGGGCCAACCTTGACTATTTTATTTACTTTAAATTTGTTTATGTATATCTTACTCATTTCTCTCAAAAATTTGCGGGCAATTGCGCCACTTTTAAATGTCCAGCTCCTACTCTCTTCTTCGACAATTTTCGTGAGTGGTTGGACTTCTGACTCTATATTGCCGCCTCAATTTCCAGTGGTATTGCTGTGGTTTCGATCGGAGAACTCCAGATTTGTAAGCTCCCTGGCGACTGACACACTGACGGACGAAACGACCTCAGGGACCACAAGAAAGGGTTCCTATCTGTATTTACCGTAGGGTGGGAATGAGCCTTAAGCTGACCCTACATGTTTGTGGACGTAGTAGGTAAATCTGTCCAAGGAAAAATTATCAGCAGATATCTTAGTTAAAACAAGACTGGGCTTGTAAAGCAGTTTTGTGTTTATATGTGTGGTATTTATCCAGTTACGATCTCTAAAAGGCTAACAGTAGCTCAAGTTAGCTGGCTGAATTAGTTGGGACTACTTTGTCACATTTCCATTAGCAAAAAGAGTTTTATTTTGAGAGCAAATTGCTTCACAATATTAATACATTTCTATTATAGATTCTATTTTGTTGGTAATTTGTGTGTATAATAGGATTATTACACTTGAGGGTGTGCTTTACTGTGTTGATGTTACTGTTTCATAATTATGTAAATTTGAAATTGAGAAAAGTGAAATTAATGGCTGAGGGATGGAGGTCATTCTGAATATTTTGTTTTCAGAAAAGAAGATGCCTGAAAACACCTTTATATTTTTGTGTAGCATAAGTTATTATCTTTGTAGGCATAAGAGGAATTGTATTGTCTGTGCACACACACACACACACACACACATGCATACACGCATTTCCTACTTTCCTTTGACCCTCCTTGAATACCACAATCACATGAAGTTATAATTAACATCTTTGTTGGCCATCAACATGCAAGATCTACATTTGTAATCCTTGTGTGTCTCTGCTGTATGCTTGTTATTGAATGTAAATTTGTTTTCCATCAAGCGAGCTGAAGCAATTACTTTAATTATTATTAAGCTCCATTACACAAAGACATGCCGTTCAGTTTCACACCAAACCCCATTTCTCTTTGTCTTTACTTGATAGGGGGACCATGGAGAGTGACAAGAGGAAAAGGGCAACAAAAATATCCTGGTTTGGATTTGAATGTGGAATGTTTTGAGCATCCTTCTCTCAACGGCGCAGTCACGCCACGTCACAGGTCTTTTACCTGCTACACAGCGTGTGGTTTGTGGCAGCTTCACTGTGTGCATATTGAGTTTGCCAAGTTAAATGCAGTTGGTTCTGCAGTGTTTCGATGTGTATACTATATTTACTGGTGCTGAATTAACTAACTTGATCATTTTAATTACAGGATCATTGATTTGATTAATTTATTTTAATGTGAAATGTAAAAACATCTGTGAGGTTGCTCATCACACTCACTCTAGTACAATGAAGCATCTTAATCATTTTTGAACAGATTATACTAGTTTTTACCTGTTTGTAGGGTTGCCTAGCCGCACATAGAGAGAATAAAAATAGACAAGCCTCATAAACATAGAATTTTGTGGTCAGTTTAGGACATTCAATTGGATATAATAGTTGCACTCAGCCTGCATTCTGCAGCAGCGGCCGTGTCACGCTACATCAGAGCTCTTTGTATTTTGGCTGTGAGTTGTCACAGCTTCTATGCCTGAGAATTCTGACAAACTTAACGCTAACCTTTCGGCCTTTAAATAAAATATAACAGAGCAGAAGGAACTCAAAGAAAACAAACATCTATATACAGCAGCTCTCTCATGCCTTTAAAGTTCAATACCATTAAAATGAAGATGGCTCTCTGAAAATGAACTCATAAAATAATGCCAGTAGAGGGGAATTTTAGTGACAGGAACAGGGGAAAGTAAAGAGGCTTTATAGAGCTTAAGCCTGACATTAAAAAATGAATTTGGCATGTGTAAATAAAAAGTGCACTCCTTCATGACTGGGTATTATAGCATTAAGCAAAGACTATGAAAACAACTCTCCATTTTCTTTCTGTCTCTCTGTCAGTATCTCCCTGTCAATCTCTCACTCTGAGGATAATAAAGGCTACATGTCATGGTTGACGAGTCTCAGAATGAGGATCCGTCATGTATTGAAAGTTTTTTTTTATGTTCAATAAAGATCTGAATGCAATTTTTGTGTGCAGGATCCGACATGAGTCAGAGAGTTTGATTCAAGCATGATTTACGTTTGATATTGGTTAAACAATAAACGGGGTACATAGTGCAAGTCTACAGCATACTAGGGCTCTGTGAATGACATGCTAACAGTCTTCTCCTTCAATATCACTCTTTATTTTTTCTTAGCTGAAACTAATGCTGTGTTTCATTAGTCGTTCAACATGCGCCCTCCTTCACTTCCCCTCAGCCCTTGGTATTATGTAATGTGGTGTTAGTTTATCTTGAGGAAAGCCAAACTACTTCTTGAGGTATTAAAAAAACTATTTTGCTTGTCCAAGGCCTCTAGCTTCAGAATTTGCAGTCAGCGTAAGCTGCAACCACTGGGAACAAGAAAGAGCCCAGAGCCCCTACCTCACACGGAGGCCACTTGGAGAGCAAAGGAAATTGGGCGAGGGGGATGAAATGGAACTCACCTGCCCTCGTTCACTTCAGCCCCTACTATCATGGATCCACCACCAGGTGTAGTTTTAGAGCTGTACTGCTTCTTACAAATAATCAGAAACACCTTTAGACTCCTTTCACTGAGATGGTGTTTTCTACGGATGATTGCAATACTTCAGCACTTTGTAACCAGCTGCATCCGTTCTGATTCAGAAACTTCTGTTTGTGATCTGTATCATGATTATCATCATTATTGCTATGATATATTGCAAAGTAATTTGTTTTGCATTTACAGATAATGTTGAGAAGAAAATCACAAGACAAGTGTGTCTATATGTAAACTAAGTAGACTTAATATCTACTGCAACTAGTAATTTTTCCGTAAAAATAAATATAATAAAAAATATAAAAAATAATATATATATATGAAAATATTTTCTAAGTAGGCATTTGAGCAGCCTACACATGTAAGAATATAGACTTATAATAAGATATTATATATATAAAAACTAAAACAGAAAAGCATGTCAGATAGGGAATTTTTATGATGATAAAAAGTTACTTTATTTATGCATATTGTTTTTTAGAGGTGAGCAATCACAAGGTTTAACATCGTTGTTCACTCAATCGCTCAGCCCTCCGAGGGTCCATCTCACCAAGTTCACTTCAGTTTTTAGACTATTGGAACGACACTTATGATGGCGGAAAGTGTTGTGGGGAAGTGAACAAGGGCATGTTGAACCACTATTGAAACGCAGCATAGGTGAATGATGCAGCACACTTTGACCAAGTTGACATGAAACCTTTTACTGATATAGGATCCTGTAAAACTGTAGATCAATCCTTATTTGCAAAGGCAAGAGCACAGCTGCGTAGTGTGATTCAACTCTAGTAGACAATAGTTGCTCAGTGTTCAGCGCATCCACTGGGTTCTCCACTCTTCTCCAGATGTGTTTATTTTTGTTGTTTATCGGCATACAAACTGACATGTTGCTGTTAAGATAGAGTCAAAGGTCCGTTTCTTTTTTTAGTTCCTTACCTCCTCAACTTGTTTTTGGCACCCACCCTGCGCCTTACTCCACCATAGCATAAACACACTACCCCCATTCAAAATGCCTGACTGCTTGATCTCGTCTGAATGCCCGCTAACACTTAAGGTGTTTTGTGCAACTGACCACTGATATTTAGCAGGTAAAGCAGATTGCCGTGTTAGCATGCTAACATTTGCAAATTAGTGCACAGAGTAAACCAAACTATCATAAACCAAAGTATTGAATAAAAAGGGGAACTGATAATGGGGCTGTACCAAATAGAATAAAATTGCCGTATAAGACCAGGCAAGTTACAGTACATTTACTTGAATTAAATTCTGCACAATCAGTAGGCTACTACATAAGCAAACCCATACTCAAAACAAATCAGACTAGATTTGAATTCTATTATTTCACTTACGTATGAAGTCCAGGCTGAAAAGCACAATTTATGAAAGAAATTTTGAACAAACGTATGTGCAACCTACAATGCAAAATAGAGGTTTAGGATAAGAACACGAAAATGTTCTTGCATTAGGCCCTTGACTAGGAACCAGGCATTAAGTATGTACAGAATGCCATGGCAATTCATCTGGTTGATAATACGTCACTGGATGACATGCTGGCAGCACTAAAGAAAAAGTCAGGGTATCACTAAAGGCAATCGGATTCATCCTCTGAGCAGCATTGATTTGTGACGCATACACAAACATACACATGGATGAACCACACGCATGCTGTTTGTCTGTTTGTTTTACCTCTGATGAATGATGGTCCACACTAATGCATACATAGTGGCTGCAGTGTTTGCCTTATACTTTACATTTCACGGTCAGCTCTGTTTAATGAATTTATTAAAAAACCCAGTCCATTTGATATAGCACAGCACTCAAAGTTGTTCCTCTTCATTCTTTATAGGTTGGATGTGCCGAGTTTATGCCTTTCAATATTTCAATTTCTGAGAGGACTCCAACTTTCAGAGGATTGAGAATGAAATAAAGCCATTCGTGACACATTACACTAAATCCATGTCTGACACAGTGCCCATACCTCCTTAAGCATAGCAATTTAGGCATTTGGCTCTGAAAAACCCGCTGAGATAATGTAGCTGCAGGCCCTATTATGTGACTCCCCAAGAGGCATCATATTGATGCATTCTGCTGGTTGTCAATGAAGGGATACAGCACATACAAAATAGAAACAGAATAACCACATTTATAGAGTCATTATGGATCATAGTTTTTAGGCTCACATGCTAAACCAATCATGTGTATGGCTGATGAGTGAATTGGCCAAAATAGTGCTTTTTAAGCACATTGATGGATCCACTGTATATTGTAGTGCGACCAGCAGATGTAAATGGAATTGTTTCACATAAAAGTGCTGAAGCAGTGCGATTAGTTTTACATTTTTTTCCAATCATTATCTGAAAAACCTTTTTGGCATCCAGTTTTTGGATGTGTACTCTGCTGGTCAAATCATATCAATCCATTGATGCAGCAACAATATCCATTATTATATAGTCTCTTAAAGTCACAAAGGAAATCTGACAGCTGAATAATATACAGCACTTGAATATTGTTGATTCTAGAAAAGTGTTGTTACCCCAGCCCAGTCGGATACTGGTATACAAATTCCCCAGAATCTAAGTAATAATCTTTCAAATCAAGTACATAAATATGTGTCTCTAGGTTGACTCCACACAACTTTACTTGAGTGTTAAAGTTTATTATCAAGCTAATGATTCTAATCATTCACTCGTACCTATTGGGCCTGAATAAAGTTTCAAACAGATCTAACTTGCTTCAACTCACTGATGAAGTCTGTGTGGAATATACTTCTCTGGTGGTTTGCATGAGCACAATGTACAAACCCAAAGTCAAAGAACCTGAGTAAAAAGATGTCATACTACTTGACAGTCTCTGACGAGTGATTTCTGAATAGTCCACAGTGCCAAGTGTCTTACTACCAGTTTTACCTCTTCAGGCATTTAATAACAAAACAAAAAAAATCTGAGAAAGGAACACAAGTTTTGGTGAGTGTGCATATGGCTGAACAGTCTAAACTGAGCCTGGAATTCTCTGTCACAGGTAGAGCTCTGAGGGGCAGCAACAAGTCCTTCTTTGGCAGATTTGCACTGCTGCCTCTTCAGCACAGGATATCCTCCTGCTCTCACAGAAGACTGCCCCTTCCTGACCTTTTCTTCTCCAGGCATGCCAATCATAAACTAGGAGTTCCTAGTTTTTCATGTCAAATCCAAAGCTCTTCAAGATGGCTTTCATGGTATCTTTGCAGCATTTTCTGGGGCCACCTTGTGCTCGCTTGCATGCAATTCAGCCATCAGAGCACCAAAGATGATTCACCATACTGAGTTACGTAGCTGACCTTGACATTCCTGATGTTGACTTTGTCATCTACATGCACAGCATAAGGCAGGGTAAAGGTAAAAGGCCATAAAACACACCTTACCTCTGAAGGAGTAAAACTTTTGCTCGAAGTAGCATCATAGAGCATAGTGCTAACAAAGGAGGTATTTCAAACAGTACAATACTATTTTGTTGCCAAGTGTTTTTACTGTGGTGAAAAATGTATAGTATTTGTATAGTGTTGTTAAACGATATCAGTGATCACCTTCCTGTCTTTATGGTGTATGACGTGAACTGTAAACTGATAAAAGAAAATGGTGTTAGTTACTGTCGGATCAAAACCGAGCAATCTTTACGAGATCTAAAGGTTGACTTAGCGTCTTACAATTGGGAATCTATTTATGATGAGCCAGATGTAAATAGAGCTTACAACTCCTTCTTGGAAATATTTATTACTCTTTATGATAAACATTGTCCAATCAGAAAATCCAGAAAGAAAAAGTACCTAAATACTCCATGGATAACAAAAGGACTGTTAAACGCATGCAGTACAGGACTATTGAGGCTGAAATTAAATATAAAAAATATAAAAATAAATTAACAAGCATCTTAAGAGAAAGTAAAAAAGATTATTACACTAAATTACTTAATAGTAAAAGAAACAATATCCGAGATATGTGGAAGACACTGAATGGTATAATTGGAGGCAGCTCTAATAGTCCTTGTTATCCAGAGTACTTTGTGGAAGATGGCAAAGTTATCAGTGATAAGGAGGAAATTGTGGAGCGATTTAATAGTTTTTTTGTAAATATTGGACCTGAACTTGCAGGAAAAATTCCAACTGATAATGAACCAATGGGTAACCTAATAGAAACAAATTCCAAGTCACTGTTTCTCACCCCGACAGATGAGAAGGAGGTCTTGGAGACAATAAGGAAATGCAATAACAAAACATCACAGGACATCAATGGCATAGACATGAAAACAATTAGGAACGTAGCAGAAGTCATTGTCAGACCATTTACACACATTTGCAACTTGTCATTTCAGTGTGGACAATTTCCCTCCAAAATGAAAACAGCCAAAGTCATCCCTTTATTCAAATCAGGAGATAAGCACTGTTTTACAAACTACCGTCAGTCTCCCTTTTGCCTCAGTTTTCAAAAAATATTGGAAAAATTATTTAATTCTAGACTACAAAATTTCATTGAAAAAAATAACTTGCTTTCCAACAGTCAATATGGCTTTAGACAGGGTCGCTCAACATCGCTTGCCCTGATTGAACTAGTGGAAGAAATAACAAATTGCATTGAAAAAAATAAATTTATAATTGGAATCTTCATCGATTTGCAAAAAGCTTTCGATACAATTGACCACAGTATTTTGCTGAATAAACTGGGAAAATATGGCATTAGAGGGACACCACAAAACTGGCTACAGAGCTATTTGCAAGACAGACAGCAGTTTGTACAGGTTGATCAACAAAAATCTACTCATAGAACTGTATTGTGCAGGGTGCCTCAAGGTTCCATTTTAGGACCAACTCTGTTTTTAATGTACATCAATGATATTTGTAGCATATCCACAATTATGAAATTTATACTTTTTGCTGACAATACAAATATTGTTTGCTCCGGTGAGAATTTCAAGACACTTTTGACTAACATCACTCAAGAACTTCATAAGTTAAACAATTGGTTTAATATAAATAAATTATCATTGAATTTAAAAAAGACAAAACTTATGCTTTTTGGATATCGGAAAAAAGATATGCCAGTACAAGTAACTATTAACGACACTATTATTGATAGAGTGCAACAGAATGTGTTCTTGGGTGTTGTAATTGATGAAAAGCTCTCTTGGAAACCTCACATAAGTCACCTGCGTTCAAAAGTGGCAAAATGTGTTGGTGTGATGAAACGATGTAGCCTGTTACTCAATCAAAATGCTTTATTTATTCTTTATCACTCCTTCATAATGTCATATTTAAATTATTGTTTGGAAGTGTGGCGAAATTGCTACAAGACAAACTTGCTACCGCTTGTCACTCTTCAAAAACGAGCCATTCGAATTATTCACAAAGTCAAATACAATGACCACACCCATCCACTTTTCCTCAAGTCATTTAACTTAAAATTAGCTGACTTGGTAAATTATAAAACTGCGCAAATTATGTACAGGGCATCAAAAAATATGCTGCCGGGTAACATTCAAAACCTATTTAGAGATAGAGATGCTCATCACACATATAATTTGAGAGGATGTAATCAATTGTACCAACCACATGTAAGGACAGCCCTTAAATCTATGTGTGTCTCGGTGAGGGGAGTCATTGTGTGGAACAAACTGGCAGAGGTAGCGAAAAATTGTGGAAATCTCATTCAGTTTAAAATAATATTCAAAAGAAATATGATGTGTGAGTACCAGAAGGAGTTGCTGGACTGACACCGTTTTTTGTTTTTTTTTGCGCACTCCTCAAGCTGGGGCTCCACAGCCACGCAGCCACGCAGGCACACATACGCACACACACACACACACACACACACACACACACACACACACACACACACACACACACACACACACACACACACGGGTGCGCATTCACGCACACACGCGGCGGGCGCACACACGGACACACCCATTTTCCGTCTAGGCGTCTGTCTATCGCTCTGCCTACCTGTCTGTCTCTGTCTGTATAGATGCCTGCCTGTCTCTCAGTCTGAGGGTCTGTCTGTTTGTCTAAACACCTGTCTGTCTGAATGCCTGTCTATCTGCTAATTGCCTGTCTGGCACTTGCTCTGTTGCCTATATGTTCTGGAGGGAAGAGGGGGTGTAGAAGCAGGAAAAGTTTGGGCCTGTCTGTCTGTTTGTCTGTCTCTCTATATGTCTGTTTTGTTTGTCATGTATATCTGTTTGTGTCACTACAATATATTGTATTGTTATAATATGTTATTTTGGGTTGGGTGGTGCTGGGTGAGGGGTTGGAAATTTATAAGCGTTGCTTCCTTCCATCCCCTTTTCAGACTGTATGTGTAAATTGTTAATTCTTCTTTTTTCTCTTCTCAATGTGTTGTTTTTTTTTTTTGTTTTTTTTTTCTCATCTTTGGATTACAAGTCTGAAATAAATGAATAATACAATAATAAAAATACAAATCACCCTAACAAATATGATTTGGCTGGGATTGAGCCTTGCATTATGGAGAACGAGGGAGCTTTTGATCCAAAGCCAGTAGTGAATTGGAAAGGAGAAGAGAACTGAGGAGAACTGAGGCTACAGTGAATATTGCCTCTAAAGCCTGGAACATGAATCACTTTAAAAAGGCCCACTGAGACACAAAGAAATAGCTGCTGCACCAGCGTGGACACGTACACACAAACACTCAAAGTATTGGTGGGACCAGGTTCTGTTTCTCCATTTTCTTTATTTCCTTTTTTTGCTTTGTTCCTTCCATTCTTTTCATTATCTTCCTCACCGTGCCTTTCTCTTTCTTTGTTGTTCTTTGTATCACTTTGTATTTCATGCGCCACATACAATTTCCCTAGATATCATTACAGAGCACTGAGCATGATCTCATCGGAGTCGTACTTAATAAGGTGGGATGTCTTTAGGAACACAAGAGAGACGTAGATGGGTGTATGAACTGCAGGTAGAAAGGAAATTGTGGTAACAAAGAGGGTAGTAGAGAAGAAAACAAAAAAATGTAAGACAAGGAAAGACTAGATGTATGTACAGTATGTTTGTATAGATGTATAGATAGATGGATAGATAGATCGATTCACAGCAGAAAATAGTCCACTACAAATAACACTTATATCCTCCTGTTTGTGTCATATTTGCTAAAAAAAAACCAACTGTACGTGCCAGTGTATACTGCTGGACAGGGGAATTGTCACAAATCACTTGAAAAGTACCTTGCTTGCTGTGCATGTAGGCAGTAGTAGCATTATTAAAAATAATGTTTGTGTGGATGTAGTCCCATGCAAAAAGTATTTTCAAAGTATAATTCCCGCTTATTTGCATTCCATGGTCTTTCTCGGCATGAATATACATCAAATAAGCCATCGAGACAGTTTTTTTGGTGATCACCTATTAACAGAGAAATCTCGGACAGTCCTTAGCAGCCTGACATGGCTAACACTGAGTAGCTGGAGCACTGAACCATCCAAAATGGCTTTTTTAACCACTAATATTGCTCAAAATAACACCGAACCTCTGCAGCGGCATGATAAGAGTCCTTACACATAAAACTAAGCACCAACAACGTAGTTAGGGAATCCGGAATGTATTAAAAAAAAAGTTTTACAATGCTACAAGTTGAGTTACTTTATTTTTCTTAATTCTTTGTTTATATATTTATATATTGTAATCATAACGTATGATATTCTCAAATGACATTATTTGTTTAGGAAAGCGGCCTTCTGATTCCATTCCAGCTCAAAAATGCCACTATATAGGCAGTGATTTTTTTCCTCTCTAAAAATCGGTATTGGTCTTAAAACTCCCATATCAGTCAGGTCCTAACTTGAATTTGGAAAACCAGGGACAGCATAGTATTTCACTTCAGCCATATAACTCTATGGCAAAAACTCTCAGTCAGTGTCATCTGTGAAAATGCTCTCTTAGAGAGATAGTCACTGTAGATTTTGACCTTTAGTGCAACAATGTCCATGTCAAATATTTACAGAAAGTAAATTCTTCCTCATTCTGCACAGGTTTAAGATGAATTTGACAACAACCTCCATCTAAAACCAGTTGCTTTTCTACCTGGAAAATACCTAAATAAACAGAATGAGCTTTTCTCGCATTTTGATCCAGCCTCATCCGCTTTGGGAAATACGTCAGTCTCCTGTTTCTCTGTTGTGAGGTCTACAGCCCCACCTTTGCCTTGACTGTATGGACTGTGCTGATCATGTGTGCAATGTCTAGGGGCTTAACCCTGGAAGAAATACCAAGTCTAGGAGCAGTTCTTTGTGCCCTGTGTTCAGACTACTTGAAGGACCAGAATGACTGCACCGTCGCATGCAAGAACATATCAACAGGGCTGCAGGTCTTTTTCCCATAAACAATAGTTTTCCAAGTCAGAAGTCTACAATATTGATATCATGTGCATATGAATAAATCACACAGTAATTATTGTTTCAATAAAACACAAGTGTGATACAGTCGGGAGCATACCTATGTTCCCTGCTTTGTATGTGACCTTTTTAAGAAAAGGGTCCGATGTTCCATGCTATAACCAGAAAAGGTCCTATGTTTCTCGCTTTGTATGTGACCGGGGAACATCAGCCCCTTTTTTAAAAAAAAGGGAGACATAGGCTTATGCTATCGGAGAACATAGGACCCGGGGATCATAGGGATGACCCCATACAGTCCTAGAAAATCATCTTTACTGTCATAATCAAAAAGGCTTTCATGTTTGTTTGCATTGACTTACTTGGTCATTTTGAAGACTTCTTCTGATGTCTAGGTTTAAAATAACAGCATTTACATAAATTTATTTCAGTGTACTGCACTCTGAAAATAGCCACTGAATTGTTGAAAGAGTAGTTTATGTATTTTGGAAACCTGAAATCTTTGTACACTTCAACTTAGTTTTGCTGGACATTTGGCCTGCAAAATAACAGAATCAATGCTTACTGAGTTAGGGTGCTATCATATCAGGGACGCTAAGAATTTAGTTCCAAGAGGTTTATATAATGAGGCACAGATGCCACTATTTTTTCACCATAATGTTCCTATGTTTGTTAAACCAGCGAGACATTCAGACTACAGTCTGGCTTAACATTCTGCCTCTTTGGGCCATTTCCCCCCTCTATTCCCCTCTGCTTTAGGCTATTTTTGATGTTGTCCTTTGCTTTATTTTGCTGCATTGATGTGATCCCTGCTACTTTCCAGAGTGTTCTTTATGATCCCTGCTACTTTTTGCTGCATCACTGTCAAACAAAATCCAAGCAAAGCATTAAAGCTCCTGAGCGTAGTGACAAGAGCAACCTAGTATACTGGCCTCTACACTGTAAACCATAATGCTGTCTAGAGGATTATTAGTGTGGAAAATGCTGTATAATCTTTGTTATACACCTACAAGACACACACACTGAAACATACACTGATCCAATAATAAGTCAGTGAGATCCTACAAGACCCCCAAACAGACAGCAAGGAGGGATAGGGAAGTAAGCAGAGAGGAGGGGGGTTCATTAGCCATGAAATCTGTGTTAGATTAGTACAAAACAAATATGTACATGTCCTGTTAGAAACTCCCAGAGAGAGAATGAAACAGAATCAAATGAATCTGTGAAGAACTAATAGCAGATTAAAGGTGAACCAGCAGGATTTTCACAGGGAGTTGGTTTTATGGAGCTAAACAGGTGTCTGCTCTTGTTTGCAAATGGGACACTTGAGTGCAATTCTGTGCTTTTCAGAGGTAATGCTGTGCCAGGTCAACGTGGAGTGGAGGAGGCTTTTCAGCCGAAACAAGTGAAGTTGTGTTTGGGGACACGGCCAAGGCCAAAATGGCCATAAAAGCCCTTTAGGTCTTTCTGATGTAATTTAATAGTTTCATGGCATGACTTTCTAGAGACAACATTTGTGAACATGAGTGTGTGTGTGGGGCACAGTAGAGTAAAGGGAGCATGTAGCTGCAACTTGGTAAATGAAATGGAAGATCGGGATTTTACTAGCCCCGAGCACTATGTGAACATGATTAAATTAACGACTTTGTTTCATATGTAAAGCGAACACGCTGATCACAACTGAGGACTTGGAGCTGTGAAATGAGCGCACAGTGTGTGTTCATGTGTGAGGAGAGTGTGCAGAGAAATTTCTGTGCGAGTGGATAAGCACTGTGTGAGGAAACCTTTCCTTTTTTGTCTGCTAAATGCTCTTTGTGCACTAAACTGTGATGATCTCCCAATTGTCTTATATAATTGTATTAAATGTAAATGATGATTTCAGAGGGCGGCACAGTGGTGTGGGGTGGTTGGCACTGTCGCCTCACAGCAAGAGGGCCTAACCCTGGTTCGAATCCTAGCCGGGGCCCTTCTGTGTGGAGTTTGCATGTTCTGCCCGTGTCTGTGTGGGTTTTCTCCGGGTTCTCCGGCTTCCTCCCACAGTCCAAATACATGCATTTATTGAATAACGAAAATAAAGCTTGAGAAATAAGGTCCCTCCACACCCCTGATCAATCACTGAATACAATGGGTGTGCTTATTAGATTTTAGATTTAAGAAAGTTATGAAAGTTGTTTGACACAACTTTGTCTGATATCAAAATGCGTTGTGGGGAGATTTTGAAATGCTATTCAATGATCAAGGCGGCATTGTGGTTAGCACTGTCGTCTCACAGCAAGAGGGTTCCCGGTTCAAATCCAGGCTGGGGCCCTTCCGTGTGGAGTTTGCATGTTCTCCCCGTGTCTGCCTGGTTCTCCGGCTTTCTACCACAGTCCAAAGACATGTACATGTTAGGTTAATTGATGACTCTAAATTGCCCGTGAGTGTGACTGGTTGTTTGTCTCTATGTGCCCTGTGATAGACTGGCCTCCTGTCCAGTGTGCACCCCGCCTCACGCCCAATGTCAGCTAGGATTGACTCTAGGCCCCGTGACCCTGATAGGGAGAAATAGTTGATTTGGGCTATGTGAGTAGTGTATGTTATTTATTTTCGTGTGTTGATGTGCTGAAATTTTTGGTGAAACACTATTAGCGGAATCGATTCTTTTTCGAGGCTGCAGTTGCTGGTGGTGAATACGTCTCTTCAAATCATAAGAAGCTATTGTGTCAACATCCGTTGACTTTGAGGGAGACGAGCAGACACTACATGCAATATGACTTCTTATTTAAAGGCAGGCGGGCAAAGATATGTACTGGTCAGTTTTGAGATGTTGAGCTATTTTGCTCCCATAACATTATTATAAAATTGTATGTTTTTAATGTCTGATGAGAGTATTTTCTGATTTATGGAGTGATCCAAAAGTCCCTCTGTAAAAACTAATAATACTGACTAATATGTTAACAAATTGAAACAAGAATTTTTAACCTGGTTTTATCCAATGTTCACATTTCTGTATTTCAATTGTATGCAAATTAGCACATATTTCATTAGATAATGCCTCATTTGCCCATTTGAAAATATGATGTCAGAAAAAAACTGTCTTAAAGCTGAAGTTCATAACTTTCTATGAAAAATACCTTATTTTTTCATATTTGCATAAGCTGTCTAAATCATGACAGTAAAATGAGTCACTTGTGAAAAAGTTGAGAGAAAACCAAGTCCTGCCCATCAACCAACTGACAAACTTTCTCATTTAGTAGCCATACACTACACTACAATATGTTTCTGAAAACTGTTTCAGCAAATATGAAAAATATTTTTTACATAAAGTTACCAACTTCAGCATTAATGTAAGTAATAATCTGGGGGAAATTCCTGGTGCTATCTACTAGCTGAAATCTTAACCCTGATCACCTAGTAGTGTCTTACCTTAAAAGATTAATAGTAATAATATACATTTTGTCATAATCAGAAGTGATTCAACGATGTACAGTATAGTCTATTCATGGCATATGTGCCACAATTAAATTATGCTAGACAATATTAAATGATGAATCAGTTATGGGAATTAAAGACAAACAAACTGTCTGAGAAAAAAGAGGCAATCAATTTTGATTTTCCCTTTTCGCTGCCTGAGATACAGCAGCCGCCCTCAAATCACTCCTGCAGAATAATCCACTTTCCACTGTTGCTTAATGATACTATAGTCAATCAACAGAAATTATTAAAAACTATTTTGACAATTGATTAACAAACTAACTTTTTGAGCAATGATATTGTGCTTTTCTTTTTTTTATGTAAATGTGGAGAATTTGACAAACTTTGCAATGCAAAACCATTACCTTGGATATTATTAAATCGTGACTGGCATTTCTTTTGTGAAGGAGTGGTTTGGGAAGTTTCTATGGAAAATACAGGAATAAATCCATGAGATAAGAGGCAAAGATACTTATTCCTCTTACAAAAGGACTATAGACTAGAATCCAATGCAGCTGCAGGATATGTTTAGTGGAGTTATATAACTAACATTAAGGGAGAAGTGGGTTCAACAAAAAGGTAAATTGGAGTTGGTGAAGGTTATATGTTGATTCATGGATCTGCTCGATATGATGCCTGCTCATCCAAAAGTATGTGATATTGACTGTTTGTTCCTCCTAGACTGTCTGACTGGTAAACCTTGCAGATATGTGTTTGAGTGAGAGTGTGATCTTGCTGTCTGCATTATGACGTGGTTTTATTACTAAATATGGGTGGAATAAACTATGGGAATAGTTCCTGAGTCTGTTTTTGCCTGACACGTTTAAAAGCACAGGTGACTTTTATTTAAAGTCAGACTAAGTTCGCTGAGCAGCAGCAGCCTCTGCTGCCTCAAGGGGTAATTACAGGATGCTGGTGCATTTATTTCTGTTGATACCAAGTAGCAATCTCGGAGTCTGAAAAGTGAGGCCAACGCTTAGAGCTGTAAGATTTCCATCGATTTTATTACCTTTTAACTTAATATCGACCAAAGAGTGAGTTAAAACAATGGCGATTGATCATATGACCCTCTAACAAAAGCACTTGTTGCCTTTTTGAGTATTCCAATATCTGTGTCTGTGGTGACATTCGCAGGCTAGATGTAAATACGCCGCCATGTAAGTGACAATGCTGACAGCAGTTGGTCTGTTGGCCAAGATTGTCATCAACAGTTGTGTTTAATTCAATTGTAATCGTAAATTCCAACTTCTGAGACAGGATTGTAGTAAGCGAAGAAGTGTAAAAGGAATAGGAAAAGGAATTTGTGTGTGTGTGTGTGTGTGTGTGTGTGTGCGCGAGTGTTTGTGTGCGTGTGTGTGTGTGTGTGTGTGTGTGTGTGGATTCAAGAGGGTAACATATAGGAACACATTCCAGGAAACAGACTTTGACACAAGGCCAGGACAAAAAGGAAAGGAAACTGGTGAAAAAAAACCTACTTTTCGCTGTATATTTCTGACATCCCTTGTTGTGCATATGGTTGATCTGTTTAATGTGACTAAAAACATAGGGATCCACGACTGGTGTGTGCTAACAGCTAGCCTTACTTTACAAAAGTCCACTAACTGAGTGACTTATAATAGCTAAGGGTCTCTCCTTGGCAGGATCAACAACTGAAGCCATGTCAACAGGCAGTTGCATTGAGTTTCCCAAGACGTGTATGTCTCACTTATGTTACCACCCTCTACTCATCCATCAATCAATTCATTCGCTCATACAAGAGAGAAATAAAACTTTGTGGCCTCTGCTAATTCACCAGATCCATCCATCCAACTGTCCAACCATTTTCTCTCTCTTATCCCTGGGGATGAGTAGGTAATATATTCCCTTCTATCATGGAGGATTTTGGAGGCCATCTCAAGTTAATGAGGGGTTTTAAAAGTTAAGAGAAAAACAGAACAGACGATAACAGGAGAGTTATTCAAGGGGAGTAAAGTGTCAGTGCACTAGAAATCAGAAGTCGGCCAGATATCCCACTTGCAGCCACAAAAGTCATCTTAATCACATCACCCACATATCTTAAATTACATATATAGCCTATCATATATAGGTAGTAGCTCCATTTGTTCCAGATATTAGCCAACACATTTTCACTCCTGACTCGTCATTGACGCTTGGGTAGGACCACATAGCATCCCAGTTGAAGTCACTGGTTAGCCCTTTAGTGTCGTTTTTCAATGTGCAGGGTAGTCCAATAGACTTCAACACATCGTGAATTCAAACCAAGTTGGGAACATGAGAACAGGTTGTATTAGCTGTGTGGCATGTTGCAATTAGCTGGTAAAATCTGATGGGAGAAACAAATAATTAATTTTATAAGAATATATGATTATTGTATATGTCTTATACAAAAGAATATGTAATAAGAACCAGGAATGTCTGTATAAAATTGCACGTCAATCCATTCAATAGTAATGAAATACATTCTCATTTTCAAATGAGAGGGAAAAAAGGAAGTAAAAACAAACTTCTAGTCTTGATTTAGTGTCCACGATATCCTGAAATATTCACTATTTTACTGTATTAACATAGTACTTTTATTTGAATATTACTGTATAGATATGTTCATATTTTTTCAAGAAAATCTTTAAACAATAACAATACCAATCAATTCCCCTGACCGTACTATACGTGAAGACATGGATGAGAAAATTCAAGAATATTATGGTTTGTGTTGGTCAAGTCAAGTGGCTATCTTGCAAAGTCACAGTCCTACATGGCTACATTGACCTGAACAAGCCTTAAAGTAGCTTGTGTTAAAATTAAATGAGAGTCTAGGGAGGGAACTCTTCAGGGACAGTGTGAAAAGGAGGAGCAATTGCAACAGTTATTACCATAAATCTTTTAATGCACATTTAAAACATAGTTAGTATGGTTTTAAGATAGACCTGGATGAGTTATTTGAGCCTTAATACTCTGATGAAGGCTGCCATGCTGAACCATTGGTAAATAAAGATGATTACATAATGTTTGCACATCTGTCCCCCCTCACATCAAGACTTGAAAATATCTGAACCTACCCTTTAAGTGATATATAGTTCTATCTTGTCAAACCTTGGTAAAGTTGTGTATATATATATATATATATATATATATATATATATATACACACACACACACATACATACATGTATATATAAACCTGATTTGTTTTCTTGGTATTTATGGCTTCTGATGCATGAAATGTCTCTGGAAAAAAATTTCAGCTTCGAATGTTTAATTTTAGCTTTTAGGATGTTTTCACAATTATACCATATCGGTGCTTATTTGAGGTTAATGACACACTGAAAATCTGTCTTAGATTTATTTTGGTGCTGGTGCATGCTAATGTACAGTTGTCTACAGAGAAAAATCATTGGACACTACTACACACAGAGAGCGAGAGCGAGAGCGAGAGCGAGAGAGAGAGAGATTTCCCATTTGGACACCACAACAAAATCATACAAAAGAGTAACTATGGTCAGGCCAGAGAAAAGAGAGAGGAAGTCAGTGCAGGTTTTACAGATGGTAATGAATGCCTTTTTTGTGAGTCAGAGCCATTGATTTAGAGTCTGGTCAGTGCAATTTTCTGTAGCCGCCACCTTAGTAATGCTGTCTTGGTTAGTGCTTTTGCTCACTGACTAGTTATTAAAAGAAAAGAGCCACAGACTGAATTTGCGGCATTGCTACCAGGACTGCCAGGAGTACCAGGGCCTCCCTTGTGACCCTACCTGGCCTATTTCAAAATTGTAACACATTCTTTGTGTAAAACGCTTTGAATTCAACAGGAGCGCAAAGTGATATTGCTGACAGACCTCTGTAGATTATAGGGAGAGTCAATCAATGTTTGCTCCAGCAGCTACAGACATACAGTAGATTAGTGTCTTTTTTATGATCCCCATCTGAAAACAATCTTTACTCTTAGAGATTTTCCAGATCATAAATAACAGATATGACAATCTTCCAAAGAGTACACAAAGTCAATAAATGCACCAGTCAGCCAAACAGCACACAGCAAATCAGTGATGAGGCAGATGAGGTTGAATAATCAGGGGTTTCTTTAACTGAGGGCTCTTTGATTTTATGTTGATTTTTCTAGAATGATAATTAGGGAGGTGGGAGTTTTTATTGATTTATTTATTTATATGGAAAACAATGAATGGTTATGTAGCGTCCTTAGTGCCCTCTCCCTCCCCCGGAGATGCCCCTTATTAAAAAACTGAAATTTACTCTATGGATGAATAAACTGTAGCTAAAAGTGAAATATACCAGAGAAACTCTTTACGACTTTCAAACTATTTCCACTCTTTATCGAATTAAGGGACTTTTGACTCTTAAAACACACAGACACGTGAGCTTGGCCAGTGATCTCAGCTTCAACTCAGAGAAGTTGAAGTTGACTCCCATCATTCCTGTGAAGCTTCTCTATCTGATTAGGAAACACTTTATTACACAAAAACACAGCCCACATTCTTCATTGGATTAAGAGGACACCAAAAATATTAATTTTCAGTATGTTAAAATAACTAAAATACTTAAGTGTAAACTGTATAATAAGGTGTGTTTTATTAATGCTCAAGCTGCAAATCACAGCTAATTAGTTTTGCTGTCATGCTGTACAAGTCATTATTTCCTTACCAATAGAGTAATGTTGCATTAGGTCATTTTAAGACTTCTGAACTGTTAATTTTACGTTATACAAATCTTAAAGTTGCAGTCGGCAATATTTGTTTTACCATGTTCACTTAAACCGACACTATGCTCCAATAGCATATAAACCATCCGGTTTTAGAAAAAAATGCCCCTCTACGTTTGATTTGCAAAAATCCACCATGGAATATTCACTCAGGATTGAAAATGTCTTTGTTTTTTTTACCTTTATTTATTCAGGGGGAGAAAATTGAGAGCAATGCTCTCTTTCTCAGGACCGCCCTGATCCCATTCACACAGTAACACCTGGAAGCTGCCCAGTACAACGCAGGCCGCTTGCCACGGAGCAGCTCCACTGAATCGGTTTGGGGTTATGGGCCTTGCTCAAGGGCACCTCAGTGGCGGTAATGAGGCAACGGCAAGTGCTACAAATCACACCAAGATTTATCTTGCCGGTCCCAGGGATTGAGTCAGTGACCTTCCAGTCACAAGCTTGCATCATTAACCTTTAGGCCTCCACTAGTTTTTCACAAAATAAATTAAAAAAAATAAATTAACAGCTTGTCTTAGTAAGTGTTATGTGGTAGTTATAGCAGACCTTGAGTTAAGATAATTTGGTCAAACTACCATCGAGAAAATATCTTCTGTTTCACACTATTAATACAATTGAATTGAAGTTACTTCGTTTAGCAGCTGGATCCTCATGATATCATATGATCACGAGATAATCCATTGCTTCAAGTAATGTGTTTATGTCCATTTACATACTTATACAAAATGAATGGCAGATAGCTATAAACATTAACAGTTAAACATAAACATGCCACATGGAATATAGATTAGCTTAGCAGATGTTAAAGAAGCTAACTGTAGATCCATCAATAAAGAAAACCCATAATAATAGTTTCTACTTACAGTTTGTCAGGGTTGCACACATTTCACATGAACATATTGGAAATGAGAAAATGGGCTTTACTGACACTGCAGTAGATGTGGGTAAGCCCCGTAGACTGTATGAAAAATGGACGTAGTCTCTGTGAAGTCACCTGTAGGTTTATGAAGAGTAATGACACTCGGTGGCTCTTACCGTCGCCATCGTGTCAAAAATAGGCAAAGAGGTGGAGTGTGGATGGCGGTGAGGCAAACTGTATGAAGCCTAAAAGGCTGGCCTGTGACGGCACCGACCTGTCACTCAAAGCAGCCACCCCGAAATCATACAGAACTTTTAAGTCTTAATATAACTAGTGTAGTTCTTTCTGTAAGAGCACGCCAATTTCTGGCCGACTGGAGGTGCTGCTGACAGCATTCTAGAGAATCACAGACTAGGCCAAAGCCATTCCAGTCTTAGATCTGCCATTCTTTACTGCTAAAAGACGGTTTCACAGAAAGACGTAAAGTGTTATTTCAGTAATTCAGCATTAGCAGTTCTATATGGGCAACTTTTTCAGGCAGAAGCTTTAAAACAAACAAATGCCTGCAGTGTTTTTCCCATGCACTGGTGTGGCTACCACATGGTGTGGTAGAAAAGCCTTTGAAAGAACATTAAGACCACTCACCTTTGGGACCAATATTAATGGTATTGTTTTGAGCAGGATGGCTGCTGCTTTATATTCAAGAAAATATTCCACTTCAGCATTTTAAATCATAGATCATTGACAATGACTAATCTCTCTGCAGTGCCCTTTGCAGCTTCTCACAGCCTGTGTTGAGTTTAGCAGAGCAATGCGAGCTGAGCTTTAGAAGATGAAAAGCCATTTATCTTCTAGCATTTGTCAATGAAATTCTGTCTCACAAGTGAGACTCCAAATTTAAGGCTACAGAGCTCAGACCTCCTACTTCATCTTGAGTCCATCTCTCTAAAGTGTTAGTGTACACTTGATTTAAATGCAGAAGCTTCTCAAACTTTTACCAGGGAAGAAACGTTTGTCCTAGAAGAAGAAATACTTTTTCATCCCTGAGGGGAAATGCAATATTTTTTTCACTCTGTTATTTTTACACATTAATCAGGAAACATACACATGCATTAAAATGAAGATATGTCAGAGTAAAAGGCTGTACATGGACAGGCACTGTGAGAAGTTGTTGGTTTAGTGCCTTGCTCAAGGGCACATTAGTAGTGCCCAGGAGGTGAACTGTTCCAGCTATTAGTCAATACTTGGTCAGAACAGAGACTTGAAATGGCTACCCTCTGGTTCCCAAGCCCCCACAGAGGGAAAACAACATAAAGCTAAAGATATCCTTGAGATCCTTTCAGATAGATAGTACAGATCACATAGTTCTAGGTAAGGCTAGGGCCAAAACTAACGTAAATGTTTTATATACACCTCTTAAGGTGCAGTGGAGTTTTGTGTCATATTAAAGACTACATTTCCCAGAAACGCTGGTGTTGTCTCATACAACAATGTGTTTTTTATTGCACAGTATTTGTAAAGTGAAAACATTTTCATGCCATAAAGAAATCCAATAATTTTCCTATAAAGAATGCAATTTAAAATGCCCTGTAGAGGCAGCAAACCCCAAGATGATACAATGTATTAGTTATACATACAGCATGTTTACAAGCTATGGCAACATACAATATATTCATTTTGTAACGGGTTTGGTTGGGACCCAATAGCAGCACAAATACAGGCAGGTATCGTTGGTAACAAACTTTATTGGCTTGATCCAGGGAATAATCAGAGTCACGCCACTGCAGGTAGCCACAGAGGAGACTTGAGTTACACTCACTCTGAAGAGCTGAACCAGGTAACCGCCAGTTAGCCACAGGAGCCGACAGGCAGAATCCAGAAGGGGACAGGCGAGGATCGTGGTCAGGGACGGAAGGCTGAGGTGGTTTCCAGGGCCCAGTATTTCAAACGTGATCTGACAGGATTATCCTGGTCGGATTGGATTAAATCTAGATCTGATCTGAAAACTGGGTATTTCAACACAGATCAGGAGAATCCTGATCCTGAAGATCAGGGTTTCAGCTCTGGTAATCCAATCCTCCCCTGAATCCAGATAAAAGGCTGATTTGGGTATTTCAAAAGTTAAGTCAGATATCTGGATCAACTTGATACCAAAATTTCAGGATCATTTGAATCCCACCTCAGAGGTGGATTTGACTTGGATTGACAAACTCTCAGCGCATACTTCTCCTAGATATTGTTACTCAAGATGTTTGTTACACTTAAGTGTTAGTGTTTTACTTCTAACAAGTAATTTAAGTAATATCAAAAAATGTAAAGCATAGTAAAATTTTTGACCAACTGCTGTAAATAAAATTACAGTTATTTCTCAAATTCTAGTTCACCAAACATTGTAACTTGCATGTACCAAAACAGAGAAAGACAAAGGAATGCAGGGTCCAAACAAAGTTTTATTCCAACAAAAAATAATGTGACCACTAAGGACCATGCTATTTCAAATGTCAAGCTGTTTCTCTAACAGCTTGATTGTTAATTCTGTCTCTTTTTGCTGAAGCAGCGTCAGCTTAATTTGCCGTTTGGCCAGTTCAGTCTGTTTGACTGCCCTTTCGGTCACCATTTTGAGGAGCCTCTCATAGGCTTCCTCATCCCCGGCATGCCTCTTCCGTCGCCGTCGCTCTGGCGCTGGCTCTGGCTCTCGCCCCCGTGCCTGATGTGGTAGATAGATAAGTTTATTGGTCACATGCAAAGCTAAAACCAAGGTTTAAAAACAGTGTAGTGAAATGCAAAAAAAAACAAGCTCTCACCAATGTTGGAGAGGAATTAGGATGAAGAAATGTTTCTAATTGTGTCACTGACCAATACCATGAAAGTAATGCCACTACAAATTTAAGCAGTTTCAAGCACTTTATTCAAACTCCAATTACTTAAAGGCCTTAAATGTATCAATACAATTAAAGCATTTTCAAGGATTTCCAGCACTCACCCTGTTGTAGCTGAGTGGTCCATGGCTGTGAGTGGACTCTGAAGGTAGAAGGTGTATGAGTATCTTAATCCACAATCCCAAATTGTGTTTATGTAGCCTACACAAAAACATGATATCATCACCAGCATTAGGCTACTGTAGCATTCTGAACCTTATGAACAAACCTTGTAGTTAATACTCAAACTGTGTTGCGTTGTGTTTTCTAAGCACTGAGCAGGTCTGTACACAATGCAGCCTGCTTATACTGTAAATCTGCCGTGTTGCAAATGACGTGACGCTAATGATAGCCGCTAATGATAGCCCGCTAGCTGCTTAACACACAAGTCAATGGAGCCGCGTTAGCTCCCGTTAGCACGGCCGCGTCTCAATTAGAGATCGCCACGGCCTGCTTTTAATAAGGTGACAATTCAAATAGTTGGCTTGCATGATGTGTTGGTTGCCGTTCGTATGGTATTAAAACCGCTACACAATAGACGACGGTTAACTTACACTTTTGACGTGAAAGTCGGCTCTCTGCTACTCCTTTCATGAAGTAGTCCACCATGTTTCAGATCCCGGAGGCGGAGACTTGAGATTGGGAAATCCGTATCCGGCCAGGTAGAGATCACAGTGATCCGATCTGCCTGTGTTTTGAAATACTCAGATAAAGTCAGCAGGATCACCGTGATCCATGACTGAGAAAAGGAGGATTTCATTATCCGGATTATTCTGATCCAGATTACAAATTTTGAAATACTGGGCCCAGGAGATCGGTCAGGCAGGATAGTCAGAGGCAGGCTGGGTCGAAACCAGGGCCCAGTATTTCAAACGTGATCTGACAGGATTATCCTGGTCGGATTGGATTAAATCTAGATCTGATCTGAAAACTGGGTATTTCAACACAGATCAGGAGAATCCTGATCCTGAAGATCAGGGTTTCAGCTCTGGTAATCCAATCCTCCCCTGAATCCAGATAAAAGGCTGATTTGGGTATTTCAAAAGTTAAGTCAGATATCTGGATCAACTTGATACCAAAATTTCAGGATCATTTGAATCCCACCTCAGAGGTGGATTTGACTTGGATTGACAAACTCAGCGCATACTTCTCCTAGATATTGTTACTCAAGATGTTTGTTACACTTAAGTGTTAGTGTTGTACTTCTAACAAGTAATTTAAGTAATATCAAAAAAATGTAAAGCATAGTAAAATTTTTGACCACACTGTAAAACTGCTGTAAATAAAATTACAATTATTTCTCAAATTCTAGTTCACCAAACATTGTAACTTGCATGTACCAAAACAGAGAAAGACAAAGGAATGCAGGGTCCAAACAAAGTTTTATTCCAACAAAAAATAATGTGACCACTAAGGACCATGCTATTTCAAATGTCAAGCTGTTTCTCTAACAGCTTGATTGTTAATTCTGTCTCTTTTTGCTGAAGCAGCGTCAGCTTAATTTGCCGTTTGGCCAGTTCAGTCTGTTTGACTGCCCTTTCGATCTCCATTTTGAGGAGCCTCTCATAGGCTTCCTCATCCCCGGCATGCCTCTTCCGTCGCCGTAGCTCTGGCGCTGGCGCTGGCTCTGGCCCCCGTGCCTGATGTGGTAGATAGATAAGTTTATTGGTCACATGCAAAGCTAAAACCAAGGTTTAAAAACAGTGTAGTGAAATGCAAAAAAAAACAAGCTCTCACCAATGTTGGAGAGGAATTAGGATGAAGAAATGTTTCTAATTGTGTCACTGACCAATACCATGAAAGTAATGCCATTACAAATTTAAGCAGTTTCAAGCACTTTATTCAAACTCCAATTACTTGAAAGTCTTAAATGTATCAATACAATTAAAGCATTTTCAAGGATTTCCAGCACTCACCCTGTTGTAGCTGAGTGGTCCATGGCTGTGAGTGGACTCTGAAGGTAGAAGGTGTATGAGTATCTTAATCCACAATCCCAAATTGTGTTTATGTAGCCTACACAAAAACATGATATCATCACCAGCATTAGGCTACTGTAGCATTCTGAACCTTCTGAACAAACCTTGTAGTTAATACTCAAACTGTGTTGCGTTGTGTTTTCTAAGCACTGAGCAGGTCTGTACACAATGCAGCCTGCTTATACTGTAAATCTGCCGTGTTGCAAATGACGTGACGCTAATGATAGCTGCTAATGATAGCCCGCTAGCTGCTTAACACACAAGTCAATGGAGCCGCGTTAGCTCCCGTTAGCACGGCCGCGTCTCAATTAGAGATCGCCACGGCCTGCTTTTAATAAGGTGACAATTCAAATAGTTGGCTTGCATGATGTGTTGGTTGCCGTTCGTATGGTATTAAAACCGCTACACAATAGACGACGGTTAACTTACACTTTTGACGTGAAAGTCGGCTCTCTGCTACTCCTTTCATGAAGTAGTCCACCATGTTTCAGATCCCGGAGGCGGAGACTTGAGATTGGGAAATCCGTATCCGGCCAGGTAGGGATCACAGTGATCCGACCTGCCTGTGTTTTGAAATACTCAGATAAAGTCAGCAGGATCACCGTGATCCATGACTGAGAAAAGGAGGATTTCATTATCCGGATTATTCTGATCCAGATTACAAATTTTGAAATACTGGGCCCAGGAGATCAGGCAGAGTAACGCTGGAGAGTCTGGTGCAAGCATCAAGAACAATCTGGCAATGAGTGAGTGTGGAGTTGGGGCTTAAATGCAGCCAGAGCAGAGAGCACAGGTGAGTGGAGTTTGCTTGATGAGAGGGGTGTGTCTGATTGGCAGATTGAAGCAGGTGCAGAGTGTGAGGCAGAGAGGAACTGTGACACATTTCAGGTTCATAGTTCTTGAGTTTGGTCTTAAGAACACTTTTTTGAATTCTTGAAGGCCATCAGTTGTGAAGAACATTGCCTAAATACTATGCATTGATTAGTTTGATGGTAGAAGGAAGAATTTTCTTGTTTTAAACATTCAAGTGAAATTCTTTTTTCAAAATTTCTGAAAATTAATAAAAAATGAAAAACTAGAATAGCAAATAAGAATTTGGGTGTTCTTGGCAGCATCTATTTTCCCTTCAGTCCTGACCAACTGCCCAGTCCCTGCTGAAGAGAAACAAACCCAGAGCATAATGCTGCCACCACCATGCTTCACTGTAGGCATGGTATGTTTTGGGTGGTTTGCTGTGATTGGTTTCCGCCAAACAAAGTGCTTGGAGTTTAGCCTAAAAAGTTCCAAATTTTGGTCTCATCTGACCATATAACCTTTTGCCACATGGCATCAGAATTTTCAATATGTTTTTTTGCAAGACTCAGTCTGACAGAAAAGGCTTCTTTCTTGCCACCCTGCCATACATATAGAACTTGTTTGAAATTGTTGTCACATGCACAGATCGACCTGTCTCTGGCATTAAGTCTTTCAACTCCTTCAAGGTCACCATGGGCCTCTTGGTAGCTTCCCTGATCAATCTTTTCCTGGCTCGGTCATCCAGTGTGGAGAGGTGGCCCGATCTAGGCAAGGTCTGGGTGGATCCGTATGTCCTCCACTTCTGGACAATACTCGGAACGGTCCTCACAGCGATAGTTAAAGCCTTTGAAATCTTTTTATATCCTTCTTCTAACTTGTGCCTATCCAAAACTTTATCCTCCAGCTCCTTTGAAAGCATCTTTTCAACCGTGGGGAATTATTTGTGTTATCATGCACTACTAGGAGAGGAATCCTCAAGGAACAGCTGATTTTATTCTGAAGTAATCAAAACCACCACAGTTGATGTCAGGTGGAGGCCAATTTACTTGGTGTATAATCTGGAAGGTGATTGGTTATATACCTTCAAATGTTTATTGGTGGTTATTATGGTTATTCTAAAGGGACTCGTCACTTTTCCAACCCTGCTTTTCTAATTTTTTAAAAGTGTTAAAAAAACACTTGAATGTTGCATAGCAAAATGTGTAAATCATGCTGGAAAATATATATTTTGTATGTATTATCATTTCAGGCTGTAAAACAAAAAAGTGACTATTTCAAAAGGTTATTAGAACCTTTTATAGGTAATGTATAGCAGTTTGTGGACTCCCACCCAACATTTTCAAACTTGGCAAGACCATTTTATATGCCATTTTATTCCAGTTTGTTCCAAGTACCTATTTCCTAAAGCAATGCGGCCTTGTCATGACTGACTCCACTCCTGATGACCCGGTACTTGGAATGTCTTGCTACAAGCTCAGGATTAAAGCAATAAACTGTTTAAACTCACCTAAACAACTGTAATTAAAAGCCCCCCCCTGCAAAAAAAAAAGGCCTTGTGAATTTTCTACACTGTATATTCTGTCATCTGAAGGCAAATCTGACTTTCACTTCTTAATGCTTCTCAATCAGCACTGCAACAGCAGCTGTTCTGCCTGTTCTCCTTCCTTAAATGTACTGTGTTTAAAGACTGTATTTATTATGGCTGCAACATTTTTTATGGGTAAAGTTTTGACAGAACCTTGACCACAGCTGTTAAAGGCCAACCACTCTCTGGTGGTGTGTCCGGGAGGTTTTAGGCGCTGGATGAAAGGCTTCAGTTTCTCAGGAGGTGTAGGTTTAAATCTCACCACTGCCAATCAGGAGTTTGTTCATGACCTTCACAAAAGGCAAAGGTGATTGCACTAGGCCTTTAGGGGCTTTCATATTAGAGTGGGTTCAGTGTAAATGCTGCTGTTTGACCAAAGATGGAGAGGCAACATGTTTCAGAGACCGAGAACTGGATATCAGTGGTTGCCAGATGTGAGTCAGTGTAGGCATAGCACAATATGGAGAAGCAGACAAGAGTACTGATACAAGCTGGTGTCAGCAGCAAAACATACTTTAGTCACCTTAAAAAAGGCCCACCTAAATAAAATTCAATATCAGTGAATGTGCACGCCGTATTTTCTAATAATTTCACAGCTTTACCCTACTATCACACAGCCCCAGCTGTTTGAGTCAGACATTCTGCGGTTTTTGGAATAAACAAATACAAGAAAATGAGTGATTACAACAGCAATGATGAAATGAGTGATTACAACAGCAATGATGAAATGCTGTTCACTGTGAAGATAAGGGGATTTATTAGCCAGAAGATACAGAAGAAGACATCGTGTAGAGGGTGACTGAAGGATGGAAAAAGAGAGAGGGGAAACTTCTATAAAATCTTGAGGAGAGTAAGAGTCTGACAGCAAGGTCATTAATGCAGAAATATTCTAAATATACAGGGGACTTTCTTCAGGTGGCTAAAATACGTTTATCTGCTGCCCCCGACTACAGCAGTACTTTCATTGCTTAGCTTCTGTGCCTGTCCTCTTGCCTGCTTCTCGGTTTGCTAATCGCCCTCTCCTGACATCAAGATAGCCAAACTAGCCCTTTAGACTCCTTTTGAAAATTGTGCCCAGCTTGACTGCATATCGAACCTGTCAATGAGAAATACAGCCATACTTGAGCTGCCAATCACAGCTAATACGTTTTGCTGTCATGCTGTACAAGTCATTATTTCCTTACCTATAGAGTAATGTTGCATTAGGTCATTTTAAGACTTCTGAACTGTTAATTATACATTATACAAAGCTTAAAGTTGCAGTCTGCAACATTTGTTTCATCATGTTAACTGAAACCGACACTATGCTCTGATAGAACAACATAAATCATTTGATTTTAGAAAGAAAATGCGCCTCTACGTGCACCTAGAGCTTGTTGCAAAAATCCACCGCACCTGTATCATCCTGTCCACTCAGCACAGTTCACAGTTCGTGCACACGCCACAGATCCCTCCTCCCCCCTCACGTATGTTACAAAATCACAGGCACAGGCCTCAAGCTAGGCATATGCTAAATGACGTTAGCAGTTGCTATCTATGAGTAAGTAAGCCAACATACCTCTGTGTAGCATGTACTCCATGCTATTTATCAATGAGAGAAGACACGGGCATGTTCACAGAAATCTGGTACACGTGCACTGACGAGCACTCGATGGGAAGGAGCTGAGGAGCTCGTTGGTAGTGGGGGAGGGGCGTGAGAGTTGTAAACATCTGACAGAAATTTGACTGCGTCAACTTGATCTGCCAGACTTGCCGACTGCAGCTTTAAATATATAGTTAAGTATAGTATAGTAATTTCCAAAAATGTGAATTAGAATTAAGATTAAGTCAAAGAAGCTGATTAATAATCTTTATATTAAGAATAATTATGTATACTAATATTTCTATTTTGTGTTGAATTGGGCCCTCTATGAAATATAACCCATTCTGTGGAGGTCTCTGGGTAATGGGTCCTGCAGGGGAAACGGCACTTGGCTCTGTGGCTTATCAGTTTAAGAGCAATAACAAAAAAGGTCTGATCTAGGGATGCTCTAGAATTGAAGGGTAACAGTAATATGCCGTCTATTTTAGTGTCTGCCATGTGCCACAAACATTAAATTGTTCATTTTTTAAATCAGACATCATGCTGGAAGCCTCAATGATTTATTTCTTGGACTAAATTCACCTGTTTGTTTCTTCCCTCTTAGCTGTTGGCACAGATATCCTTGTATTCTCTGCTCTGCGAAGACTCAACAAGGTTACTCTGTCTTTATCACCTGGTTTGGCCACAGAGCACAGTGTTGCCAGTAGGAATGCTGGGATTATTTACATAAACCCAATCCACAGTTGATGGGGCTTTTGATCATAGAAAGATTCCTGGGAGGCTAAGTCAGTGATGATCAGCATGTTTTAATGTTTATTTATGTCTGCTGATAAATCACACAGCAGTTTTATGGCATGCATTTACAGGGTGGATGCCTTCTAGAAGACCTTGTGAATTATTGCACATTAGGTCATTAAAGCCATTTTCTGTGATACGTGAAATAAATTGATGTTATTGGTGCAAACTGTTTTTTTTTCATTAAGTCAACTAAGTTCTTGTAAATGTCAATTATTTTCCATATTACCTTAATCATATACCTCAAATCTGTCCGTTTGAATGAAAGGAACTGAACAACAAAAAAGTCTTCTGCTAATGTTATTGGTCAAAGCGAGTTGATCTCAATAAATGATAATAATGGGTATATATCATTTTATTCTGTATTTGTTGTGCTTTTTCACATCCCATCTGAAGCTCAGAGGTACATGTGTTCAGCTCGCTTACTTAGCTGAACAGTGTGTGTGTGTGTGTGTGTGTGTGTGTGTGTGTGTGTGTGTGTGTGTGTGTGTGTGTGCGTGCGTGCGTGTGTGTGCATGTGTATGTTGCTGCGTCTGCTGTCTGAACTGAAATATCACCTCAGAGCCTTCTGTACGTTGATCCACCACACAGATGGATACTGTTTTCAAGGCTTATGTGTCTGTGTGTGTAATTATATACAGTATAAATGTTACCATACACAATTCACTTTGCGTGTACGTTTTAACACGGACACACACGTACGTGCACATGCATGTGTACCATTGTGTGACGTCAGCACTTGATGAATCACAACATCAATAACAATGTACACTGGAGACCAAAATTAGATAACAAATGATTAATACTACTATACTGTTATTTTTTACTGTTCAGAATTTTTTTAAATAACCAAGGCACTTCAACAAAAAACTTAGAGAACAGTAGACATACAGAAGAGAAGATTTCAACAATGTTTTCTTCTATAGGATTCAAAATGAATAGGAAGTGTAGAGGCCACAGCTTTGAATGACTTCAGCACATCTGCGCCCACAGGACATCACTAGCTTCTCACACTGCTCTGGTTTGTTTGGTCCATTCTTCTTACAGACTCCTCCACAGTTCAGTAACTGTAGTGGGTTTCTACGACATTAATTTGTTGCCAAGGATTTTTCAGAGATTCTCTATGGGGTTTAGATCTCTGACACTTCCTCCTCCAAATATAGCTGACATTTTTAGACACTTTGGGTTCAGTCGTTCCCAGCCTGATGCTGAACATAATGTTTCCCATCAGACCCAAATAAATTGAACATACTCTCACCACTGAAGTTACTCTGGACCAGTTCTCCTCTGTCTACAGAACATGCTCCTCAGCAAAGGTAAGTCTAGCCTTTTCATTCTTTCTGCTGATGAGAGGTTTGGTCACTGCAGAGTGGGCTTTCAGTCCAAATGGTCTTAGAAGACGAAACACTGTGTGCTGAGACAGATCCTTGCCCTGTTCAGCACTGAACTGGCGAGCAAATCCAGAACAGATTCCCCATTGAGAGTCTTTGCTTCATCCTGTCCTGAAGGTTTCAATATTCTTGAAATCACAGATTGTGAACGCCCAACCTCTTTCTGATGGCTGAGAGGGTCATCCCTTATGCCTTCATCTGGACAACCTGCTGTCTCAGGGTTTCAGTCTCCTTAGAACAGTTTGCCATCTTGCAAAGTAACCAGGAGAGCTGCAGATAAATAGGGTGTGTTCAATAATTAAGTAAATTGTCACCAGGCGCCTGCTTTATACCAATAACTGGGAGGTTTAAGAGAGTGTTCTCTAATTTTGCTCACTCTTTTCAAAAAATAAAGGCTTGGTTGAATTACCTTGGGTATTTAAAAAAAAAAACATGCTTGGACAGCAGTGTTATAGCCAGACCCCGATGCTGGGGTTTGTGCAGGCTAAATCCGAAATGCTAAAGCAGCTAACTTCTGCAACTCCTTTTTCTTTATTTTTGCAAGTACTCTTTTATAATTTAATGTGAAAACTTGAATATAGCAATGACTTAAAATGCATATCCTTAGAATGCAGCCAGATGTTGTGCAGCATTTTATTCAAAAATAATGGGGCTCTGTTGACATGTTTACATGTCATGGTGATTATTCTGGAAATTCTAGTTCCATTTCAAACAGTTACCAGCTACTGCCATGTGGAGCCACTAATGTGCTTAGTTGCAAAGTGAAGTTTCAATTACATTATTGAATAAAAGAACATTGGCAAATTTTCTCATCTCATATTAAAAAAACCTATACATAATCAGCATCTGTTCTTTTTTCTGTGAAGGGCGGTGTGTGTGTGTGTGTGTGTGTGTGTGTGTGTGTGTGTGCACGCGCCTGGGGCCTCTGCAATTGGCATTCCAGCCCACATGTAGTCATTCTGTCTCGCTGATTGGGCCTGTTGTCTAAATGAGGAGCGGTTAATTACCTCTTCACAACAGCTCTGTTCACCATGTAGCCTACCCACCAAGACCACAGAACAGAACGCAACACGACACCTCTGGTTAACAAATTAGACAGAGAGGCACGTAGACAGGGTCTCTGAAACAACTGAACAGTGTTGGGGAACAAATGAGAGGAAGAAAAGACAGGGGGAAAGGAGAGATGAGATTAAAGATCTGGACACTGCGAGCCAAGCAAGGTATGGGAGTGAGTGGGGAGAGAATAAAAAAGAGGCAGAGAGTAATGGGGAAACCTATAAAAGAAGAAGAAAGACAACCACAGGAAGCTGGAGAATAAGTGAGGCCAAATAAAAATAAAAATAATGAGAAGTTAAAATGGATGACAAAGAGAGGTTAAATCAAATGAGAGTGAGACGCTCATTCAAATGGACGAGAAAAGAAAGAGGTGGAGAGGAAACTAAATTGACACAGAAACCACAGGAAGCTGCTTTAACAAATGGGGCTGTGGTGCAGCCTACCAGCACTGTGCTGTGATACAGCCCATTTTTCATTAACGCTGTGATTTATCAACAGTTCTGAGAGGATCGTAGCGGGGGCTTTTGATTAAGGCCATTAGATATTAGACATTAGCCATGAGATTACTCACGCTGCTGGGGTGTATTTGATTTTTATGCAAGGGCTTGCCCAGGGGCAGCCTCTGTGCCTGCTGACTGCTCTCTTTCAAGGAGCTCTTGACAATGATGGGGTCTCCCAAGTGGCTCAGCGGGTGAAGGAGCTTGCCATAGGTTAAGTATTTTGTACTTTGTCACGTCTTCAATGCTTCCATATCTTGTCTATCACTCACTGTCTACTTTCTTCTACTTTTAATATGCTTAGACAGATTTTCTACTGCTGTAAATTAACACATATGGATAGTTTTTTTTAAATTGTCTCTTATTATAAATTTAAAGCTGCACAATTCAATATTTTAATAACGGCTCAAATGATTTATGTTTAATGTGAAAGGAGTCCTTTGCACTGACACACCCACAGAGTATTATCACCTGACTCTGCAGTTCCTGTCAGCTCTAAGGAGCATTTTAGCATCTTTTAGCTAATTGGATTTCTGGCGCACAACTCTCATCAACCTTGTTTCAAGCAGCAGCTTTTTTTTTCCAGCAACAAACCTCTGATAAACCCACTGTACACTGTACTGTACTAAATGGCAGACAGAAAAAGCTAGGACCTGGCCGATGAGCACAGTGGAGCACTCCAAATGAATGGTAATGTTGCTCCATGTGAGCAATCAGGGGCCACCAGGAAAATCCAAACATATATACAGGCATTGAGTGGAGAAAAGCCCTTTGACACACAGACAAAGATTGTAGGCAGTACATTTTTATCAGTCATTGCAGGATTCTGTAATAATGTAAGATTAACGTGTTATTTTTAAAATAAGTATTCCACAAGGGGAATTGCAGGAGGGGTGATGCCACTGCTCCCTTAATCAACCACCTGCCACTGGGTTTAACATTATTGGGACTAAAATTCAATTCCTTTTTATTTATAGTGCCAAATCATAACAAAAGTTATCTCAGGACACTTTACAGAGTAGGCATAGACCCAACAATTCCCCCATATAGTACGGTGGCAACAAAAACCTTCCCTTTTACGGGCAGGAACGTCGGACAGACCCAGCTCTGTGGAGGACGGCCATCTGTCTTGACCGGTTGGGGAGGAAGAAAAGGAGAGAGAGAGAGAGAAACACAAAGATAGACAAAAGACAGAGAGACTGACACACTTCCAGAGATGCAAGCAGCCAGCGAGTAACAGTAACTATAACAATATCTATAGTAATGTGAACATGACGCACATGTTATGGCAGTCTGCATAGCAATACGGCAGGAACACACACATCCAGGGTGACAGAAAATTAAAACAATTATGACAAACATGATCAATGATGAGTAGGGGCAATAGCAGCTACGATACAGCAAGACATACCACTGATGGTGTTTTTATGGCTACAAATTTTATAATTTATAAGATTAGTGACAGAATAAATGACTAATAGTTATTGAAGTAGCAGGAAGCGTCATGCAGGACCACGGCAGCAGGCACCACCATGATCAGCAGAGACCTGCACACAGGACCAGGGCAGCAGGCACCACCAACATCAGCAGGGACCTACTCACAGGACCACGGCAGCAGGCACCGACACCATCGGCAGAGACCTGCACACAGGACCACAGGACCACAGCAACAGGCGCCACCACCATCAGCCGAGACGTGCGCGCAGGACCAGGGCAGCAGGCACCACCAGCATCAGCAGAGACCAGCACACAGGACCACGGCAGCAGGCACCACCACCATCAGCAGGGACCTGATACACAGGACCAAGGCAGCAGGCACTACCACCATCAGCAGAGATCCACAGGACCACGGCAGTAGGCACCACAACGATCAGCAGAGACCTGCGAGATGACAAAGCACAAACAACTCCGGGGAAGAAGTTGAATTAATAACATGCATTGATGAGACATGAATGACATAGACAGAGAGGAGAGAAGCTCAGAGTATTAGGAAAAGTAATGTCCCCAGGCAGACTAGGCTTATAGCAGCATCATTAGGCTGAACAGACGTAGCTTTAAGAATAACAAAGGCAACGTAGCTGAGGGCTCGTAAGCCCTAGCTGTAAGCTTTATCAAAAAGGAAAGTTTCAAGTTTACTCTTAAATATGGGGACAGTGTCTGCCTCCCGAATAACACTTGGGAGTTGGTTCCACAAGAGAGCAGCTTGGTAGCTGAAGGCTCTGCCTCCCCTTCTATTTTTGGAGACTCTAGGAACGACAAGTAGCCCTGCATTTTCAGAGCGCAGCGATCTAGTCGGGTGATACGGTAATATGAGCTCTTTAAGATACGATGGAGCCTGACCAATAAGAGCTTTATAGGTAAGGAGAAGGATTTTAAATTCTATTCTAAATTTTACAGGTAGCCAGTGCAAAGAAGCTAATACAGGAGAAATATGTTCTCTCCGATTTGTTTTAGTTAGTACACGAGCTGCAGATTTTTGGACCAACTGGAGACTCTTGACATATTGGAGCAGCCTGATAATAAGGAGTTTGCAATAGTCCAGCCTAGAAGTAACAAATGCGTCATACAGCTTTTTATTTCCTTAATGCACATTTGAAGTTAATCTAACTGATCAGTGTCTTCTGGCTTGATCAATAAATATAATTGTGTATAATCAGCACAACAATGAAAATTTATGGAGTGCTTCCTTATAATATTTCCTAAGGGAAGCATATATAAGGAGAATAGAATCGGTCCAAGGACAGAGCCCTGTGGGACTCCGTGACTAACTTTAGTGTGCATGGAGGATTTGTCGCTAACATGTACAAACTGAGATCTATCTGATAAATAAGACTTAAACCTGCTCAGTGCGGTTCCTTTAATGTCGATCAGATGCTCTAGTCTCTGTAGCAGGATGTGATGGTCAATAGTGTCGAAGGCAGCACTAAGATCTAGTAAGACAAGCACAGAGACAAGTCCTTTGTCTGAAGCTATTAGAAGGTCGGTAGTAATTTTACCAGTGCTGTCTCAGTGCTATGATTCGCTCTAAATCCTGACTGGAAGTCCTCAAGTAACTCATTATTATTTATAAAGTCGCACAGCTGATTGGCGACTAATTTCTCGAGGATCTTAGAGAGAAAAGGAAGGTTAGATATAGGTCTGTTGTTGGCTAGTACCTCAGGATTAAGCCTGGGCTTTTTAAGAAGAGGTTTAATTACAGCTACTTTAAAAGACTGTGGTACATAACCTGCTGATAAAGACATGTTAATCATATCTAATACAGGAGTGTCAACTAAAGGTAGCACCTCTTTGAGTAACCTAGTTGGAATAGAGTCTAGGAGACAAGTAGAGGGCTTTGATGCAGAAATAGTAGAGGTTAATTTGTTAAGGTTGACTGTAGAAAAGCAGTCCAAGAATATATCAGGTTGTACAGTTTCTAAGGTTTCTGGGTTTGAAGAAAAATTGGTGCCAAGCGAGTTGATTTTGTCTCTAATAGTTATAATTTTGTCATTAAAGAAGGTCATGAAGTCGTTACTACTGAGGGTTATAGGAATACATGGCTCAATAGAGCTGTGGCTCTCTGTCAGCCTGGCTACAGTGCTGAAAAGAAATCTAGGATTATTCTTATTCTCCTCTATTAAAGATGAGTAATAGGCTGCTCTGGCATTACGGAGGGCCTTCCTATATGTCTTTAGACTTTTATGCCAAGCTAAGCGAGATTCCTCCAATTTAGTAGAGCGCCATTTACTTTCTAATTTTCGCGATATTTGTTTTAGTTCACGGGTTTGTGGGTTATACCACGGAGCTAACTTCCTCTGTTTCATTATCTTCTTTTTTAACAGAGCAACAGAGTCGAGTGTTGTTCGTAGTGAGCAAGCAACACTGTCAACAAAATGATCAATTTCAGAGAGACAGGAATCTGGAATATTAGGATAAGGCATTAAAGTAAATGCAGATGGAATCGCTTCCTTAAATTTAGTTACAGCACTATCAGATAAACATCTAGTGTAGACACTTTTGCCCAGAGATGAGTAGTCCTGTAATATGAATTCAAAAGTTATTAAATAATGGTCTGATAAAATAGGATTCTGTGATAAGACTATTAAGTTATTGATTTCCACACCATAAACCAAAACAAGGTCGAGGGTGTGATTGAAACAGCGAGTAGGTTTATGTACACTCTGACTTAAACCAATCGAATCTAATAGAGAGATAAACGCAATACTAAGGCTATTATTAACAACGTCCACATGAATATTAAAATCTCCTACAATGATTACTTTATCAGTTTTAAGGACTAAATTTGACAGAAACTCTGAGAATTCAGATAGAAATTCAGAGTAGGCACCAGGAGCCTGGTACACTATAACAAGTATAATTTAGATGACAGAGATCTTATGTTTAAAAGTCCACATTTTATTTTCTGATTTTGTTGCATTATCGCAGATTTGGTGTTGATTTGTATCAAGTTTTTCTGTATAGCTCCTCTTCTGTTCATTTTTTATTTAATTAATGTAGATGATCGTGGGGCACACAGCATTTGTATGGGATACTGAGCTGTAAAGTGATCCACAGAGCGCGCGGAGAGTTGTGTAAGACTGCAGCTATGCTTGCTGTGTGCTTGTGGTAAGAGCAGCGCAGAGAGGTGAATTAAACTCTGCATCCTAAACCCAACACTCTGCATCCTAAACCCAACACTGGGTTTTTGTCAGGAGGTGGTGAAGGTGCAGGACTCGATAGTCAGGTCAATGTTTGCAGATAAAAGTCTTGACCCTTCCAGGTTAGGGTGCAGGCCGTCGTGTCTAAAAAGCTTGGGTCTTCTAAAAAAAAGTTGTGAAGTTGTCCACAAATGGAATGCTCTTCCCCAGGCAGTATCCTTTAAGCCACAGGTGCAGCTGGCGGAGGCTGGCCGCAGCGCACCCTCACGTGCCTGACCATCGAGGATGGGGTAATGCGCTGCCTCGCTCCTAACCGGGGCGGAGCAGGGGGGTTGGTCTGGAGCGCGCACCGAGCGGGGGAAAATCCTTCAGGCTTAGGACGTCGAACCTGTTATCCAGTGGTAGAGCCGGAGGCGGAGGGGGGAGAGATGGGCGAGCCCCAGTGCCCCTGTTCACCCTTGACCAGGGTTCCCTCGGCTTGAGTGGCCAGTCCATGGCAGCCAGTCCATGGCAGGGTGGTGTTGTCGGCAGCCGTCATGGTACGGTCACCAGCGCCGGCAGCCTTAAGATGGGCGAGGAACTTCGACTGAGTTGAGGCGACGTTGGAAAATTCCAGGAGGATTTTGTTCTTCTCCATGAGGTCAGCCTTCAGGCCAGAGACATTCAAAATGACCATATGCAAGATAAATTGATACATGTTTGCATGACTCTCAAATAAAAGAGCATTAATCAGTTTCGAATGAGGAATACCATTACCATCACTATTCTTTCTTCTGGCTGCTGGTAATGAGGTTCTTACTTAACCCATATTGCCTTATGATGAATGCATCATCACTCAGTTATTTGGACTCTAATAAAATAATGAGCACATTGACGTCGTGTGCCTTTTCCTTTTATATTTCCATTATGTGAGCTCTCCCTTACCCAATTCTGCTATACACTTATTAAATAAAGTAGCATATGTGCAACTGAGCAGCCCCCACTTTTGCTGGGCCTCCCTGTTAGCAAACAGTTACCTAATTACAAATCCAACAGATGGAGTGCAAAATCACTATTTAACATTGACATTTGGAGTCTCCCCTTTAAGCTCTGTGTTTGTGTTTTCAGTTTTCACCAACTCCTGGTGAAAAAAATCTTGTTTTTTAACCACATGGTAAAGCCTATTTTTTATACTCCTGTATGAATTAAATACTATACATGAAAAGTAGAGAGTATTTTCTAATTTCATAAAAACTTATTAAGTCAGCTACTGTTTTTTTCAAACAAAAAAAACAAAACAATGAGCTGATAGATGCTAAAACGCTTTATTAAGCTGAGGGTAACTACAGCTTTGGGTTGTTTTTAGAGGTTGTGACGGCTAACCTTTTCATATTACATAATTTGATCAATTGTTTGTATATAATATTGACTAATGCAGCTTTAAATTCAAGTCATTTAATGCACACTTTAGTTTCACTCCTTAAGCTGTTGGCTGGCTTTTATTTGTTTTAGTTCAGAGTTTTCTCCCAGGACTCATACAGCCACATGGAAGCTCCACCAGTCAAAGACATCTGTGTTGGTTTGGGGGATTGATTAAGTTTAGGACCATGGTTGGGTTTTGTAGGAATTTTACACACAATACTTTAGTCAAATCAGAAGGACGTCACAGAGTATATATTGCGTAATTCAAATTCTACAGAGGCTTCCTGGAGTCAGCAGAGTCGTTCGCAGTTTAGTGCACCAGCAGGCATTTATTAGCAGAAGGACATCGGATGATACAGACGTCTGGAGAAATGTTCTATTCTCTATCTAGAGTAACTGTGTGCAACACAGTACCCATGATCAGAGGCAAGAAGTTCTGATATCTATTATAACTACTCCAGCATTTATGCTTGTTACAAAGGCGTGGTTTATGTGTCTGCTTGTGCATGCATATGTGTATTTCAAAAGTAGCCCTTGCTCCCTCCATCTTCCACCCCACGCGTCGGGGAATCCTCTGTTCCACAGGACTTTCTTCTTTATCTGTGAAAAAAAGTACACACTCTCATCCTCCCTGTACCCTGCCTCCTTATATGGTGTTGTTTTGGTCTAATCTCAACTAGTTGCTAGGTGCGTTTGTGCAAGCTGGCTATTTCATTATCTTTGTGACCTTGACTGACTGCCAATGTTCGTGTGCTAGTGTTTTGCAAAAGGCTTTGTTAAATAATAGCAGAGGCACATACTATCACACTCTTAAATGATTATACTTATTGCGTCTTATTATCACACTCTAATTAATAATTACTAATACACACGCTAACACATGATTAGGATACTTCTCTCATTGATTATTAATTCTTCAGTTTATAGTCTGCAAATCCTTTTGAAAGAGGCATATGTTGTAAACATTTCTGAGAAAGGCAACATGGGTTAAAAATTCATTATTTTCAAAATGAATCATTTTTATATTTTTGCTTTTGCTATTTTGTTATGAATGTATGACAGTGTTGGGACCAGGCTCAAGTGGAATCCTGCATCTTTAGCGCCTGTGTGATCTCGACATGAGGAATCGTACAAATGAGGGTAAGGGTTTTCATTTTCATGCAGAGTAACTATTGAATGATGAAAATAAAGCTTGAGAAATAAGTTCCCTCCACACACCAGACCAATCACTGAATACAATGGGTGTGCTTATTAGATTTTAGATATCAGAAAGTTACGAAAGTTGTTTGACACAACTTTGTCCGATATCAAAATGCGTTGGGGATAGATTTTGAAACACTATTTGATGATCGAGGCGGCACGGTGATTAGCACTGTCGCCTCACAGCAAGAGGGTTCCTGGTTCGAATCCAGGCTGGGGCCCTTCTGTGTGGAGTTTGCATGTTCTCCCCGTGTCTGCCTGGTTCTCCGGCTTTCTACCACAGTCCAAAGACATGCACTTGTTAGGTGAATTGATGACACTAAATTGCCCATAGGTGTGAATGTGAGTGTGAGTGGTTGTCTGTCTCTGTTTGTCTGCGATAGACTGGTGTCCTGTCCAGGGTGTAACCCGCCTCAAGCCCAATGTCAGCTGGGATTGGCTCCAGCCCCCCCGCGACCCCGATAGGGACAAGAGGTTGAAGATGAATTAATTAATATTCATCATATTCTTGCGCTGTGTTCGAAGCATGCTGACATAATGTGACACGCCCATTGTATATGTACCTGTTTATGTCACAAAAATATCTGTATTACTGTCTGCATTTGGATTAAATGATCTACCATAAATCTAAAATGATTAAATAATAAAACATACCTAGAAAAATAAACGTGAAAAAGAGACGAAAAGGAGATTGCATGTGTATAATATTGCTCCCTCAGTCCTCCCAGTGCATGCAATGGAAGGAAATCTGCAATGTATATTAAAAACTGTAATTGTAAAATGTAATTGACAAAAATGTGTAGCACTCATGATAGGGTGGTCCGTAATTTTAGCTCTTTAGTTTCACAACTTCTGCCATGTCACCCAAGGTACCATGCGGGCCTTAATATGGAATCATGGTCATGATCAAGGTAAAATGAACACCTGTGGAACTTTAGTCAGTTTTATTCTACACTGGACAACCAATAAACTGCAAACACAATATATAAAAATAAATAAGATATATATGAAAAATACAAAATAAACAAATATTTAATGACTGTAGACCTTTCCTGCGCTGTAGTTGGAGCGAGAACTGGTAACCCGGTAGCAAGCTGGCTTCTTAGCCAGCCAGCCACTAAATGACAACATAATGGTTCATCCACACACACAGTGTAGAAAAGCACATTGCTATCGCAAGATGAGTGGATTGGCTCGTTTCTGTACCCAGTATAGCATAAAGCATGGTGAAATTAGCAAGCTAGTTAAACAGCCATCCCTCCACGGGACTGCAGTCAGATCAGGCATGAATGTCAGTGATGCTTGTTGGCTAGGTTGACCGCAGTTCAGTATGTGGGCTGGTTACAGCGGGCTGGTCACCATGGTCCCTCTTGATGACTCCCCTCCCCTAGTAAACTAGACTATTTCACTGTGAAGAGCATACAGAGGCAAAATAAGTCAGTTGTTTTCACAGTCAATATTCATTTTAATATTCTAATACATGTATTGTTTTTATAATGTTTAATATATGATGGAGACACCTGGAGAGGCGTGATTGGGAGGAACGGCCTCCCTGATCTAAATCCGAGTTGTCGTCAGTTATTAGACTTCTGTGCTAGTCACGGATTATCTATAACTAACACCATGTTCGAACATAAGGATGCTCATAAGTGTACGTGGTACCAGAGCACCTTTGGCCAAAGGTCGTTGATCGATTTTGTGATCGTATCATCTGATCTGAGGTCGTATGTTTTGAAGAGAGGGGCATAGCTGTCAACTGATCACCATCTGGTGATGAGTTGGATCAGAGGATGGGGGAAGATTCTGGACAGACCAGGTAAACCCAAACGAGTAGTGCGGGTGAACTGGGAACGTCTGGAGGAGGCCTCTGTCCGAGAGATCTTCAACTCACACCTCCGGCGGAGCTTTTCTGGCATCCCTGTGGAGGTTGGGGGCATTGAACCGGAGTGGACAATGTTCAAAGCTTCCATTGCTGAAGCTGCAGCGGTGAGCTGTGGCCTTAAGGTCTTAGGTGCCTCAAGGGGCGGTAACCCTCGAACATCTCAGGAGGGGGAAACGGGGAACCGTCCAAGCTGTTTACAGTAAAGACGGGACGCTGGTGACCTCAGCCGATGAGGTAATCGGGCGGTGGAAGGAGCACTTTGAGGAACTCCTTAATCCGACTAATACGCCCTCTTTTGTAGAGGCAGAGCTGGAGGCTGATGGGGAATCATTGTCAATATCCCTGGCGGAAGTCACTGAGGTAGTCAAACAACTCCACAGTGGCAAAGCCCCAGGGGTTGATGAGATTCGTCCAGAAATGCTGAAAGCTTTGGGTTTGGAGGGGCTGTTTTGGTTGACATGCCTCTTCCACATTGCGTGGAAGTCTGGGACAGTGCCAAGGGAGTGGCAGACCGGGGTGGTGGTTCCTCTTTTTAAAAAGGGGGACCAGAGGGTGTGTGCCAATTACAGGGGTATCACACTAATCAGCTTCCCTGGTAAAGTCTACTCCAAGGTGCTGGAAAGGAGGGTTCGTCCTATAGTCGAACCTCAGATTGAAGAGGAACAATTTGGATTCCGTCCTGGACGTGGAACACCGGACCGGCTCTTCATTCTCGCAAGGATCCTGGAGGGGGCCTGGGAGTATGCTCATCCAGTCTACATGTGTTTTGTGGATCTGGAGAAGGCATATGACCGGGTTCCTCGGGAGATACTGTGGGAGGTGCTGCGGGAGTATGGGGTGAGGGGGTCACTCCTGTGGGCCATCCAATCTCTCTACACCCAAAGCGAGAGCTGTGTCCGGATCCTCTGCAATAAGTCAGATTCGTTTCCGGTGGGGGTTGGCCTCCGCCAAGGCGTAGTTTTGGTGGGGAGGGGTTGCAGTTCGGTGGGCTGAGGATCTCGTCTCTGCTTTTCGCAGATGATGTGGTCCTGATGGCATCGTCGGTCAGTGACCTTCAGCACTCAGTGGATCGGTTCGCAGCCGAGTGTGAAACGGCTGGGATGAGGATCAGTACCTCTAAATCTGAGGCCATGGCTCTTAGCAGGAAACCGGTGGATTGCTTACTCCAGGTAGGAGTGAGTCCTTACCCCAAGTGAAGGAGTTCAAGTACCTCGGGATCATGTTCACGAGTGAGGGGACGATGGAGCGTGAGTTTGGCCGGAGAATCGGAGCAGCGGGGGCGGTGTTGCAGTTTCTCTACCGCACCGTTGTGACGAAAAGAGAGCTGAGCCGGAAGGCAAAGCTCTCGATCTACCGGTCAATCTTCGTTCCTACCCTCACCTATGGTCATGAAAGCTGGGTCATGACCGAAAGAACGAGGTCGCGGGTACAAGCGGCCGAAATGGGTTTTCTCAGGAGGGTGGCTGGAGTCTCCCTTAGAGATAGGGTGAGAAGTTCAGCCATCCGTGAGGAACTCGGAGTAGAGCCGCTGCTGCTTAGCGTTGAAAGGAGCCAGTTGAGGTGGTTCGGGCATCTAGTAAGGATGCCCCCTGGGCGCCTCCCTAGGGAGGTGTTCCAGGCACGTCCAGCTGGGAGGAGGCCTCGGGGAAGACCCAGGACTAGGTGGAGAGATTATATCTCCACACTGGCCTGGGAACGCCTCGGGATCCCCCAGTTAGAGCTGGTTAATGTGGCCCGGGAAAGGGAAGTTTGGGGTCCCCTGCTAAAGCTGCTGCCCCCGTGACCCGACCCCGGATAAGCGGATGAAGATGAGATGAGATGAGATATTGAAATTTAGAGTATTCGTTGACAGCCTTACAGTGTGTTAATATCCAGGTACACCACTCATTAAGAGATGCAATGAAAAAAAAAACAATGGGTGCTATTATCTACATCAGTCACATGTGTTGAGAAGTTCCAAATGTACCCTAATGAATACTACACATGCACTAATCAATGTGTTTAGCAGGCTTCCTCTTATCCTGCATCCATACAGATAAAGCAGAGCAGCTTTTATTATGCTTTTCTCCTGCATGGTGAGTGGGTTTGATAACCACTATCTTCTCAAGAGACGGACAGAGCTGTTGCCATAACGATAACCCTATATAAACAGAATATTGATGCCCAAACTCCAGCCAACGCTGTCAAGCAAACCTAGGACGAAGAATTGGCCAATACACTGTGTTATCAGAGGAGGGACTATTAGTGGACATCTCTCACCCACTTGACTTTTTTCTGTCTTTGACTCTCTAATACTCTTGATTTCTCGCTTATAACCAGTATTATTGTTCTTCTCTCTCTCACAAACAGCCTCTTCTGCATCTCCCTCATGCTGTATCTTGCCTGCCCTCTAATTCAATTACGTCTTTGTCTTATCTGGCTCTTCACTGCTCTCTCCAGCTAATCTGATTATAAAGGAGAGCTGGCAATTAAAACACAGATATGAGAGAGATCTATCCTTCATGCTTGCCGCCTTAATGAAATCCCGCTTCATGCCTCTCATGCAGGAAAAATTTCAATTAGGTGACACTTGAGTGAGGGTGATGGTCTGCTTGTGGGATGTACAGCATGGCAACCTCTCCAGGATTTCCCTGTTGGTTTGGATTCTGCACATCTGCAGCTGATTTTTAACAGCTTGCACAGAAATACTGATTTGAAATACTCTTGGTATGAGAACTGGCAAAAGTTTCTATTAAACAAAGCTTGGATTTTTCAGTTCTAAAAGACAACTTAGAAGTTAAAAAAGGAGAATTGACTTGTGTTTATTACATGGCCTTTTGCATTTATATATTTGTGCAATACTGATTTGATCTCTGCTGCAACATCAGCATCATGTTTCTTTGGCAATCTTTTCTATTTTTGTTATTTCCAATTGATCAGAAACAGAAGGCCCCACTTGGCCGGTGTAGCATTATAGTCCACTGTTGGTAATAAATGTGTGTGTGTGTGTGTGTGTGTGTGTGTGTGTGTGTGTGTGTGTGTGTGTGTGTGTGTGTGTGACACTGTTTATTTGATGTGTTAAATTTACTCAACTAAGAATTAGCATGTAAACAGAAAATGAAGCGTTCAGGTGCAGTCACATCCTACTGTATGTGATAGGTTCTATTTTTCAAGTATAGACTTCTCACATTGAAAGAGTTATTGCCAGAAATATAACCACAATCAACAGTCAGTATCTGTATTTTAGTATTATTGTCAGTGTATTCATGGACAGTGTTTCCTTGCTGAGTTGTTGCATATAAGTTTGCTGCTGGGACACAACAGTGACAATAAACCTTTAGGCAACTGCCAGGACATTTAGATATTCACTGGATAAGGCTTACACACCGCTGAGGCCTCATATTTAAGGTACCCTGTGGAGTTTTTGATCATATGGAGCAATGTTTTTATGATGGGACCTCATTTTATTTGAATTGTGCTGGCTCACAAAAGCTCACAAAGCCAGCCAGTGTGATCCATATCCTGCTGTTGGTTTTCGGTTTTACACTGAACAGTTGTTGGTGGTAACGCATCAAACAAAAGTGAAGAAAAGGACTAGCAAGCAAAAGTGGAACTAAACAATGGGCAAATTAAAATATTTAAAAAAATCAGATTTGCCTATATGTTATGAGGAGCTTATGTTATTAGCTCAATAAGAGCTAAAGAGATGTACAGTATGTAATCAATGTGTGTAGGCGAGAAACACTAAAGTTAAAATAACTTTTGATTGTATACAAAAAAAAGCTTTGTCAAATTTCTCCATTATAGTTGCTTTACAAAGTGAACCTTTTAAGTCCAGTATAATCAATAGGGAGGATCACAACTAGTGATGTCAAAATGAAGCTTCATGAACCATTTTCATTATTTTCTGAGCCCACTAGATGGAACTCTTGGTTTAAAGAAAAGGGCTCTATGAATGGTAATTCAGTATGTTTTCAACCCTTTGTTGAACAATGAGCTCCAACTAGAGAAAATAATGAAAATAGTTCATGAAGCTTCTTTGGACTACTAATTACAACCACCAATAACTCTTCCAATGCACAAGTAGGCGTATTGTTTTGAGATTGACTTGGAAAAAAATAGCTAACCATCAGCTAAAGGCAAGGCAAGTTTGTTTGCTTCTGAGTATACTAGAAGACGACAAGGTTGGTGAACATCTGTTCGAAAGGGCCGACACCAAAGTCTTCAAACTAATTTGTGGAATGGCAAGAGACTTGGTTGTGTATGACAAAATTACAAACCAGCAATGTGACCAGGATGTAATCATGTTAAACAAATATTAACCATAGCACAGTAGTTTTACTTTAAAATGTGTTTGGAGTGGGACTGCTAACAAATACAATGCTTATCTACAAAGCTGCTCTGGTAGATATTTTAGCATGTCACAGGGATAATCACAGGTGTAAATAATACATGCATAATCATTGCTTAATTCCGTTAGGGACACTTGAATGGAACATAGCCACTGTTAATCAATGTATCTGCAGTGTAACTATGGTTACTGTGTCTACGGTATTAAGAAGTCTGATATGTTTGCTCATTCCTTGATTTATGCCCACAAATGTATTTTCGTATCTTGGTGAGTGCTGGAGGCCTATTCGCATCCTCTGTTTGAGGCCTATCAGAAATATTTTGTACACAGCTGAGATTTACTCATCTGCTACAACTGGCTTTGTGTGAGTGAATGCAGAGGTGTGTATTGTTGTGTACATGTTTGTGATATTTATTCATTTGGCTGGCTGTGCCCCTCATATTTATGCGTGAGAGCCATCTCACATGTTGTTCACTCGTGTGGTATTTGCTTAACAGGTCATGCAGTTCCTTTGTGTGTGAAGTTTGCTATGTGGCTGGTTACCTCTTCCCAAGGCTCTATAATCCCAACACGTGTGTCATATTTTACTCTCACAAACACATATGCACACACGCACACACACCCCCACACACACACACACACACATACACAAGCACATACAATTACCTCACTCCTCTGTCTTTTCAACCAACAGTGCCTAAGAATTCATAACACAGAGGGCTGTGTTAAAATGCAAAGGACCGGCTGTGACATTTATATACTTGCATACACAAAACCAAAAGAGGTGCACCAACACCAACATCCTCTGAAAGCAACTAGCTCTTTTATAAATGCTGAAGAACTGGGTCTAACCAAGACCATACATATTTACATAAATCACCAAAGATAATCAGAGCGTGAAGAAATAATATTTACATTATTACAGATACCTATAAATATTTAATAACACAGTGATATCACTATAATTACAGAAAGCAGTACTACTACTGCCTCCACTACCCAGTCATTGCAATACTCTGGTCCTGCAGCTCCTAAGCAGGTGCTTGGGCCCTGTCAGATTCTTTCCATCACTGCCACATCGTGACATCTTTTGCAAATGATGCCCTTCATAATGCAGTCCATCACTGAATTGGGAAAGGCAGTAACGTGGTGTAAGGCATCCAGTCAGACAGAAATCATAAAGAAGTAAAAGTCTTTGGCCCCACCATCAAGCTGAGAAGACGATAAGAATGTAGCTACATTTTTGGGGAATATTTGTTGTCCTTTCACCTTTGTTACCAGATCACATACTGTATGGCTTATGACAGAGATTCACACTTGCGGAAAATGACTGCCCACCGCATCTTGTTCCAATGACAGAACGCAGGCCACTGGAGGGGCAAGAGGAGGCAGACTTGGGGTTTGCATTGGAGATACTCCCTCATGTTGATTTTTTTGTTAGGATGCCAGCCATATTATGTGCTGTTGTTGCTGCTGTTTACATTCCTCCTGTTGCACATTTAAAAAAACAGGAATGCACTGCCATTTTTGTTTATCTTGTGCAGCATAAAGGGACTACAACTGCTATTCTTTCATGGACACATGGGGTCCACCAAAGGGGGACGGGAACTTTACCTCTCTATAATTACATTTTTCAAGTGGGAAGAAGTCTGTGGTAGCATGCCAGAGAGGAGAAGGACTGTAAGTCAATAAACATGGCTGTTAACAATGCTGGATTTAACATACTTAAAAAATTGGGTTTGCAAGCGTTTTATGAGCAAGTCGTGCATTCAGCACATTTGTTAGATACACACTATGGGCCTCATTTATCAAACTTGCGTGGAAACGGGCACAGATCTGAGCGCAGAATTGGTCGTAGGAAAGGACCCACGTGTGATTTATGAAACATTCTTATCCGACCAATCTCAGCGTACGAATGAGCGGGCCTTGATAAATGCGGCGGCTGAATTCGATCGTCTTTAACATGTTACGCCCCTAAATATTCCTGGTGGCCTCGCCCACTGAGGTCAAACATGGAGAGAAGGAACGCAGGTTAGAAACGAAACTTTTCCGGCACACAGATTGGCATCTTGACATCTGAGATGGAGCAAAATAAGGACGTGCTATTTGGCAGTCTTAAGAGTGGAATAAAAGGGGCCCATAAAAACGCTGTATGGAAGAGAATAACGGAGGCAGTCAAACCGAGGCAGCGCTCCACTGTGATCCGAGTGCGCCTGTGCGCACTGTTGGACAGGTGTGCCGTATTCAGCACCCCTTCCGTGAAATGCACCCCCTCGCATTATAGGTGATATTCAAAAGATCCATTTAATTCATTTTGTAATTATGGCTGCAGTTTATTTCCACAGAACATACAAAAAGGTGTTGTTTTGTGTTCGCTATTATCCAAGTTTGTGATTTTAAACTCTTTAAAATAGTTTAAAGACTGTAAGTAACCAGTGTTCTGACCGTTGTGGGTTACCTGTATATAAGCTACTCCTTTAGGTGGAAACAACAGCCTTCTGATTCAGAATATCACCTATAATGCGAGGGGTGCATTTCACGGCAGGGGCGCTGAATATGGCACAACGCCGGCACTACCGGTGGGTCATTAGGTATTCCGTAAGACGATACCTTTGTCATCTAGAAGAATCATACCAAGATGTTAATCATCTGATACCTTGTTTGATTTAATGCAATTTATCGAGGGTAGCCACGAACCGAGGAGATGACTTTGGCTCTGCAGTGCGTCTTGCTGCAGCCGCGCGCCAACACATTCATTCATTCATTCAATGTCGGGGTCGCGGGGGGCTGGAGCCGAGCTGTTTTGAAATATAAAAGAATCGTGTGCCCCACCTGGCCACCACGTTTAAAAGCGACAGCTTGGCATCACAAATCACCTGTACATTTATCGAGTGGTAGTTTGGGCGATTGATGAATGCGTAATCATTCATGGATGATGCCTTCAGAAGCACATGAGTACAATAAATCACTCCAACTACAATTTTTTATTTTTTTTATTTGTTTTAAGAATCCGTTTTGATCTGTTCTTAATATGTGACTGCTTATGCTTAATGACAGCTGAGGTTTGTTCATTATTTTCAGCCAGATTTTGCTGTGCTGCACCGCAAATACACAGGCTTAAATGTGCGTACACGATCTCAGACCTGACGTGAGATTTGATCGTAGCTCCCGCTCACGTCCAAATTGATAAATGCCAGGAAATGGTCGTATGCACGTTTTTCTGCAGTACGTTTGTTTGATAAATGAGGCCCACTATGTGTAAACTTGTGTTTGTTTACAAGAAAACTCCCCAGTGCCATTTAAGATAGTTCTTCCTCTTCCTTTGAAGAAGTGAAGTATGTTAACTTTTTGCTTTAAACTACTTAAACTCAACCATGCGGCATTGACAGGTATGTTTTTGTTTTTTTAAAGAAAGGAAAAGCCTCTATACATAGATATCTGCATATGAATACAGAGTCTGTAGGTGACAGGACAAGAAATTGATGTCAGGTGTTCTGGTTTCCATTTGTTTGCCTGAGAAGAATTGACCAATCATGCAGATAAACACTCCATGTGGAGAGCAAAATGCATTGACCGAAATGCTTTAGCTATCGTCTAACTGCAATTTAGCTTTTTATTAACTTTTTTATGTTTCTGCATTCATAAGAAAATATACATAGAGGTTAGCTGAAATATCATCTGAATCTGATTCTGACTGGATCATGGAAAAGGAAGTTTTGGCCCAGATATCCGCTGGCTACACCGGAGCCCCAGAAATATTGGCTGTTGCACCTAGAGCCTAAATCCTCATCAGACCGCTAGACAACAGGTTTCAAGATCACATTGCACGCATTTTGAACAGGCCAAGCCCTACTTAAAGAAAGTGCAGGTTGTGATAGTGTATGTTAATTCTACTGAATCGCAGGTTTGCTGTTTTTTTAATCATTACCTGTAATAATGTTTTTGTGATCCAAAGGGTCATTATTGCAAATGAAACCCCAACCCATTTGTTCTATATTATCCAGCTTATTACAGGGCAACTTAATATAGAAATCAATCATTTTTACGGGATCACTTTTTAGGGATTTTATTTCCTTTTCATTAGAGCAGCTGAAGACCGCGGACCGAGGAAAAGGGGGAGAGAGAGGAGAAATCAATTCCAAGGACTCAGCCTTTGTTGGGCGCATGCTCGGCCCCAAAGAAATCAGTAATTTGACACAAAATATTGAAATGATTTGATTGATTAAAAAAAGGATTTTATTGCTTACGCTTACAAAGAAGTCTGTTGTACTCTGTCTGTTATATCATTTGAACTGCGTCCCTAGCGACATTAACTCTGAACAGATGCATATAATGGCTGCAGCACCTGATTGACTGCTCCGTAACTGTAAAAGTCTGATGACATTTTCTTTTAATTAACCAGTCTTTAAACAATGCCATAGACCAAACCTTGCATCATTCAGGGTTTACTTCATGTCTCTCCATTTCTGTCATCCAGCTCTGTCTTTTAACCTGTCTTACTTCTTCTGCACTGTTTAAGTTTTGTGCCGTTTTTATATTTTTATATATACACTTGAGATCAAAATTAGAAAAACATTATTCATACTTGATTTGTTCTGAAAAATTGTTATTTTTTCATTGTTCAGAATTTGATAGAATATCCACTGAGGCTTTACCACTGCTGTACTAGCATGCTTTTTTAAATAACCAAGGCATTTCAACAGAAACCTTTATTTTGTGAAAAAAAAAGGTGAACAAAATTAGAGAACAATAACCATTGTGTCAAAATAGAAGATTTAAACATTGTTTTCTTCGGGCTATAGGATTGAAAATGAATAGGAAGTGTAGAGGCCACAGGTTTGAATGACTTCAGCACATCTGCGCCCACAGGACATCACTAGTTTCTCACACTGCTCTGGTTTGATCTTGGTCCATTTTTCTTCAGTCTCTTCCACAGTTCAGTAACTGTAGTGGGTTTCTTTGTCATTACTTTGTTGCCAAGGATTTTCCAGAGATTCTCTATGTTTAGATCTGGACTCTGTTCTGGCCATTTTATAGTTTCAATATTCTTAGCTTCATGGAACTGCTTAACCCGTTTTGCACTGTGACAAGGGACATTGTCTTGCATGAAAATGGCAGCTCACCTGAATGTGTGTTTTGGGCAATAAGACACACCATGTCTACACCAAGAACAAATGGACCAGTGTTCAGCTTTAATCAGAGCATGCTCATTCATAATATATTAATCTATACCCCTGACTGAGGCTCAAACAAGGAAGGAGGTTTAAAAGATGTGATTACAAGATGAAGTAACATCAGGAATCCAAATGAACAGCATCCCAGAATCCCAAAGCTGATAAAAAATTGATTTGGAACACACAAAATACCAGTTGGGACTCATTCTGGATAATTATACTGAGGAGTACAAAAACGATATAAATGAGTAATACGTCCCTACCATCAGGCATAAACATTCGGTGCGATAAATTTTTCGACACCTTCTTTTTTCTGTCAATCATACAGAAAGAGGAACTTTAAACTCTTTTAATTTGATCAGAACTTTGATATAAACTTCACAAAAGGGTGTCTTGTTGCAGGATGTGGGAAACATTGAAACTTTTTAAAGCCTACTTGAAATACTGAACACATATCAGTATAGGCTGGGATTGCTTCCACACACCTTTCACCAAAGTTTGATTGAAAGTGAAGGTCTTGGCCAGGAACAGCTCTCCCCAACATGACGAGCAAATGTCGCCAGGTCATTTGTCATTATTTGTGTCAAACAAGTTGTGAATTTGTTATAATGTAACATAAAAAACAGCAGATGACTTACTACAGATGTTTCCGCTTGCATCTGACGGCCCCCCTGTCACTCCACTGCATTGCATCGTGGCAGTAAGCGGGGTGGAACTGCACTTCATAACTCTAGATGCTAGGGGGAAGCTGTATGCTTGAAATATGTTGACAGGATTTAAGGAAAATACACCCTTGGACCACAAAGTGTGTTGCAATGACAGAGTAGCGATGTCCGTATTTCTGCAGGTTGACTCCACAGGAAATAAGCAGCTGAAGAAGTAACGTGACACTGACAGCTACAGTTAGCTGAAAACAATAACCCAAATCTGAGATACTCGTGTCTTGCCATGTTTCTGGTGACTCAAACTCAAAGGACTTGATGGTGATTCATGGACTGATATTCATCTTATTTATTCTCTTTTTTTCCACCAAAATGGACACTTAAGCTGGAGTTAATGCGGCACAGATTATGTTTATATGCATTTGCTCAGCTGTTTTTCTTTATACAATATAGTATATTTCCATATACAACTGTATATCTATGTGTATTTGCTGATTATATATATATATATATATATGTAGATATATATATATATGTATATATATATATAGTAGACATTTAATTTTCATAATTACAGATATAATTTATTTCTCTTGAGGATAAATGCACACAGTCATCCGTTGGTAGGCTATATAGGCTGTTGGTTTATGCTGCGTTCTTCAGTTGGCCGTTGGTATTGAACAGCCTGATTAAAACTATATATAATTTTTAAAGTTACTGTTTTTCATGTGCTGAGTTATTGTTTGGACATGTGCAAATTACACAGAATGAAGTCACTGATCAGCTTAGAATTTAACTTCTGCATGTCCTTTTTTAAGCTTAAAACACCGTGACTGTGCAGACAGCACAATGGGTAATTTCTGTTTAAATAGCGAAGCCAAGCCAAGCCACAAAACTCAGCCAATTAATTTTTTTCTTTTATTGAGTTCTGGTGAACTGTTACAGTCATACTGTAGGTGAGTTGGTGAACTTAATGACTGCACGGTGTGTGGGGGTTGTTGATACAAACGTCACAATGGTAAATGGCCCATCAGTCCAAACAAAGGGATCAAGAAACTCGGAGGAGCAGTGTCGGTCAAGTTACTTGTTATAAGCGAGTTTACTTTTTCTACATTAAATGAAGTTATCATGTATATCATAGCTTAAAACTGGCATATTTATTTTCCTTTTGTAAAGCAAGTTGACCAGCTGTTTGAGTCAGCCTTTCTGCAGTACATGGAAAAAAACAAATACAAGAAAATAAAAATGAACGATTATAACTATCAGAAAATTGCTGTTCACCGTGGAGACAAGAGGCGGTGTTGCCAACTTTGCTTGATTTAGCAACTGTATTTATAAAAAAGCTACAAACTCAAATATATCATATTGTAATTTATTCTCATGCTCTCTTTCTCTCTCTTATACAACCATACTGCAGAATAGCAGAACTATCCCTTTAATGTTCCCAATGACAAGTACAGGACCTTTAACTGTAAAGGATGTATACTGGGTGAGGCAGGCAGAGATGATGATGATGTAAATATGGCAGATGAGGCTAAACTCCAAAAGAAAACTTGAACCTTTTTAGAACATCAAAGTATGAAAGCTGTTTTGGACCAGTGATGACTTATTTGCTTCTGTTTTTGCTGTTCATTGGTCCCTCGTTTGTCTTTAAGTGGCTATAATCAATATTTTTTATAACAACATGTATCCAATGGCAATGTAAATAGATTCACTTACAGTATAATGATGAACCTACAGAGAATTCACCTCCCCTTGGCTTTACAGTGAGTTTCAGCTCATTGTTTATCTGTTTGGTTCACTAACAATTTTAAGATTTAAGGTTACCTAACGGTGTGTTGGGATCCAATATATTTCCATAAAAAATAGAGGAACAAATTATGGCTGTGTTATCGTAAGGTAAAATGAATATTACACTCAAATAAAAAACAAATTAGGAGGAGAGGTCAATATTTTTTTATAACAACATGTATCCAATGGCAATGTAAAAAGACTCACTACCAGTATAATGATGAACCTACAGAGAATTCACCCCCCCCCCCCCCCCCCCCCCCCCTTGGCTTTACAGTGAGTTTCAGCTCATTGTTTATCTGTTTGGTTCACTAGCAATTTTAAGATTTAAGGTTACGTAACGGTGTGTTGGGATCAAATATATTTCCATAAAAAATAGAGTAACAAATTATGGCTGTGTTATCTTAAGGTAAAATGAATATTACACTCAAATAAAAAACAAAGGAGGAGAGAGGTGTTTTAATAGTGCTTTTCCATCACAACATTCTAGGGTCAAACCTTTTAAAAAAGCCATAATGAGGTTGTGAAAGATCTTTTGGACCTGGATTGTTGTCTAGAAGGATGGTTTGACTTCAGCAAACCACATGATTGTAACTAAATGGCTTTGTGTAATCTGTACAAATTATATATTGCAAGTTTTATTTTAAATCAAGTACAATTCAACATCTTTTTTTAATCATTGCAGCTGCTAATGATTTTCTCATACTATAGGCTACATGCTTAACCACAACCTGAAACATAATTTTATGCTTCAAATACCGTACATCTTCTGTTGTACAAACTTTACTATAATGATGTTGTATTGGGCAGCCAACCATACATAATCTACACTCAATACTGTGCCTGAAGGCATGTATGTGCAGTTGAAAGCATTGGCAGTGGGTTTATGAAGTTGGAACAGAGGAGTTATCTATACGACACCAACTCATTTCACTACACAAACATGGGGTTAACGCATTACAAAGTAAAAAGTTAGTGTACTCAGATTATTTTTTTGTTGTAACGAGTATCGTAAGGCATTAGTTTTGCAATTCAAGTAATCAGTTATTTAGTGATGTTTTCAAATAAGTAATCCATTACTTTTGAACTATTATAGTATTTCCCTGCAAGAACCACTGAACCACCTGGACACTGCCTCTTCCCAGCTGGCAGTCAGAGGGATGCTCATACCTGTCAGGTACCCTCAAGGTTTTCTATTGAACCTATTTTCATGTACACGAAAGCAGCGGCGCACTCTCTGCTGACTGCGGTCCATCAGCAGAGAGTGCACTGACGGACCGCAGTTGTTGTATCTCCCATGGGAGCTCCATCCGCTGCAGGCACAAAAGGAGCAACACACCGTTTATCTCACTGCCCACTTAAAGTTGTTAAATCAATTTTGGGAAAATTGTCTTAATCGTGATTGTATCAGGTATTAAATTTTGTTGTTATTCAAGCTTTGCCTAAAGAATTTAACTGCAAAAATTAGTGATGTCCAAATGAAGCTTCATCATCCATTTTCATTATTTTCTGAGTCCACTAGATGGACCGCTCTGTTCAACAAAAAGTTGAAAACTTTCTCCAATTTATGGAAAAAATTCAAGAAAATGAAAATTAGTGATTATAACTGCGTCAACAAAATGCTGTTCACTGTGGAGACAGTGGCCTGGGTAGTGATGTCGAAGTGATGCCTCATGAACCATTAGTTGTATTTGTTAAGCCCACTAGATGAAGCTCATGGTTTAAAGAAAAGGGCTCTATGAATGGTAATTCTGTGTGTTTTAAACCCTTTGTTGAACAGAGAGCTCCATCTAGTGGAAATGTTTCATGAAGCTTCATTTGGACATAACAAGGCCTGGGTGCTGAATTTGTCATAAGGATAGTTTGACATATTCTCTTTGTGGGAATGTATGCATGGGTTTTTGCACTCGACACCAATCCAACCAGTTCGTGTAAATGTAAATAAATTGACCATCTTAACATTTTATTTTACTGCTAGTAAGGATGATAGCAGTTACTGTATGTAGTTTCAAAAAGATAAATACTGAAAACTTTTTTCTCAAGTTCAATTTAGAGGGCGATAACCTTTTTTTAAAAACTGTAAATCTTACTTTCTATACAATTTACAACATATGTTTACAGTTTATGTTGTACTTGTCAGGCAAATCAGAGCAAACCAGAACGCAGGGTAGGGGAGCTTCCTGTGTTCATCTTTAGGAGAGATTGTATGCAGGGCCGGATGCGTCAGATGCGTACATGAAGGGATGAAGCCTCTTGGATGAGAGGTGAAACGTCTTCCTAGACAAACAACCAAATCCAGTTGCTTTTGACTGAAATTGCTTTGGGGATAACGATAACCTGGACAAATGAGAACATTCACAGGCCTATGCAGGGCCTGGTTACCATGGTTGAGAAACTACTGTACAAAAGCCTCTTGAAGTTTCCAGTGGTCAGGGCCATAGAATGTTTGGATTCCAAAAACATGCACAGGGATCCAGAGTGGTGCCTCACAAAGATGAAGACTACAGTCCAGAAATTCCTGCAGGGCAGTTAGTTGGCAGGAAACATATAGTATAAGGAGAGGAGAAGTGGATAGGTCACTGTATATCCTCTTTATTTATTTTTATGTAAATTCTTCCATCTGTTGAAATTCTGTAAGACAGTTTATTTTTTGTGCGTTCTTTAGTTTTAAAACAAAGCACCAACAACGTAGTTAGTGAACCTGGAGTTTATAAAAAGAGTGTTTTGAAAGACTTACCATCTGGCCCCGGTACCAGCTCACCAAAGTCAAAATGAATATGCTTTTTTATATATTCAGAAGAATAAGGAATCAGGAGCAACAATTTGCAGAAGGTTCACTGATTCCATTTTGTGGAAAGTAGCATAACAGTCAGCCAATTAAAGGCTGTTTGTTTCACAGCCATTATTGAGGTTTGATTTGATTGGCTCAGGATCAAATATGTGCTGCTGCTCCTCAGACTCCCAGCCGGCAGCTGTCTGTGGCGGCTGTTAGCACTTGGCATAGAAGAAAGAAACTATTGCTGCAGTGAATCCTCTCATCTTGGCCCCAGCGTACTACAGAGTCAATAGCACTGTTTGCATGAGGCAATTTCATCAAGTCCAAAATACAGCTACAACAATTCTGATGATACCTTAACTATTCCTAGATATCGAAATAAGAAAAAGGGCACACTTTTAGTTGGCCCATTACTTTACTTTATGACCTGCAAATTTAATGAACTTCCAAGTAGCCTCAGTTCCACTGTGGTTTTAGGACTAATATTAGCATATTAGCATGTTTAAACTAACAATGTCAACATTATACTTGTGAGCATGGCTGTAGACTTTTGGTCTTATTTTTCTTTATTTTAAGGCAGTGTATGTGTTCAGATGAATGGTGTTTGGTCTGTCTCTGTAGCGGAAGTCCCTGAAGAACGGCTCATTGGAGATTTGCTGAAATTTCAGCCAAGTGTGATAAATGAATGAATTAAAGAATATATTTTTTATTTTCATGTCTGGTCATGTAAACCATGACCCATCCCACGGACGATTATACAGACACCTCAATATGTACAACAAAAACTAAGCCTTCCGTTTTGCCAATTCAAAGGTATTCCAATTGGCAGGTTACCATACCCCTCTCCGGGAACCATCACCTTATCGTGGTGGAGAGGTTTGTGTGTCCCTGTGAACCTGTGGGCTGTGTTGTCTGGAGCCTAGTGCTCCTGGTAAGGTCGCCCATGGCAAAGTGGTCTCAGGCGAGGGGCCGGACTAAGAATGGTTCACAAAGACTCAATGGACAAACAAGGAAGAGGAAGAGAGACCCTGCCCGGAGGAAGCCCTGGGCCCCCATCTGGAGCCAGGCCCAGATGAGGGGCTCGCCGGCGAGCGCCTGGTGGCCCGGTTTGCCACAGAGCCCGGCCGGGCACAGCCCGAAAAAGTGACGTGGCTCCTCCCTCCTCTCCATCCTGTGGGCCCACCACTCGCAGGAGGAACCACTTGGGTCGGGGGCTCTGCTGCACGGGTGGCAGTGAAGGTGAGGGGCCTCGACGGACCAGACACGGGCAGCAGAAGCTGGCTCATGGGACGTGGAATGTCACCTCCCTGTCGAGGAAGGAGCCGGAGCTTGTGCGGGAGGTGAAGCGCTACCAGTTAGATCGGGGGCCTGTTTCACAAAGCAGGTTCAAAAAACTCTGAGTCTAACCCGGAACTCTGAGTTGATCTACTCTGAGATAGGAAACTCTGAGTTTTCGGTTCCAGAACAGCAGATTTGCGTTAGGTTGATCAACTCAGAGTAGTTTGACCTGGAGTTAAGCGCGTGCACCACAAGTAAAAAAAGACAGCATCAATGGAGCCCTGATTCAACGAGTCACCATGGCAACGGGGAAGCGGAGCGCTACGCTACAACTGGAAATGGAAATATTAATGCGCTCATACTGTGAGTTTGAGCAGGTTTACACCGCTGCAGCAGCAAAAGAGAGGGAGACGGTGTGGGAGAACATTGCGGCTCGGGTCAGTGCATAAGTTTAAATGTAGTCCTGTTGCAATCACAGTAATATCACAGGGGGAACTGCTTGAGTGGGAGCCTATTAGCTAATTTCTTTTAAGTGCAACCCCGCGGGGGAGAAGCGCAGCTTAAGATGAAACATAAAAACATTTTTCAAACAGGTAAAACCTCAGCACAGTCTCATGGTGACGCCTCATTTTGATTATGTTTTACATGGTAAAGTAAATATTACCGTAAGTGGCTGTTTTTTATTCAACATATAAATGTTGTATAAAAAACTCCCATTTGCAAAAAAAAAGCAGCGCAACACACAATATCTGCTGTGATATAAGAGCATGACTGGTTGTTAATGTTGGAAATGTAAGGAGGGATGAGATGGACTGTGACATGAAAGGGTGTTGTGCGTATTCAGCCCCCTCGCATTATAGGTGATATTCTGGATCAGAAGGCTATATAGGAGTAGTTTATATACCGGTAACCCAATTAAAAGCACACACTTTTGAACCTATGAATTGCAAGAAAAGCTGGGATTATATTTAGAAACGCTAAGTCACATACATTCAACTTGCTCAAAAGATCCATTTCATTCATTTTGTAATTATGGCTGAAGCATATTAAGGACGTCTATACGAGTGAGGGGACGATGGAGCGTGAGTTTGGCCGGATAATCGGAGTAGCAGAGGCGGTGTTGCAGTTGCTCTACCGCACCGTTGTGACGAAAAGAGAGCTGAGCCGGAAGGCAAAGCTCTCGATCTACCGGTCAATCTTCGTTCCTACCCTCACCTATGGTCATGAAAGCTGGGTCGTGACCGAAAGAACGAGATCGCGTGTACAAGCTACCGAAATGGGTTTTCTCAGGAGGGTGGCTGGAGTCTCCCTTAGAGATAGGGTGAGAAGTTCAGCCATCCGTGAGGAACTCGGAGTAGAGCCGCTGCTCCTTTGCGTTGAGAGGAGCCAGTTGAGGTGGTTCAGGCATCTAGTAAGGATGCCCCCTGGGCGCCTCCTTAGGGAGGTGTTCCAGGCACGTCCAGCTGGGAGGAGGCCTCGGGAAGACCCAGGACTAGGTGGAGAGATTATATCTCCACACTAGCCTGGGAACACATCAGGATCCCCCAGTTAGAGCTGGTTAATATGGCCGGGGAAAGGGAAGTTTGGGGTCCCCTGCTAAAGCTGCTGCCCCCGCGACCCGACCCCGGATAAGCGGATGAAGATGAGATGAGATGAGAGGTTACCATACCTTGCCATTTTGTTTTGTATTAGTCAAATGACCATTGTAAACTAGGGGTGTCCCTGACTAAAAATTTTCATAGTCAAATCTGATTCGTCACGCCTTACCTATAGTCGACTAATCATAAAATCAGTAGGTTTTTAATCCTGCACACTACGGAGACAGATTAAAAGCACATCAGTTATTTTCACATTTTTAGCAACAGTATTTATTAATAGGCTTTATACCCAAAACGGCTATTAGTCATGGTTTATTTGGAGAAACCAAGCATCTATATGTAAATTCAGACATTCATCACCCCCAGAGCCAGACTGGAATAATCAATTTTTTCATAACCCCATTTTGCAAATTTTGCGATGATTCGATTGGCAGTCGAATCAGGCTCATATGAGCAAACTGTCGAATAGTCGACTTCTTGGGATCACCTCTACTGTAAACAGTTTAATGTCTGCTCTATCCCATTCTATTTATATGATTAAAACACAATTTTGGGGCAGCTCAAAAAATAAATTCAAACCCAATCAACGATCATGATGTATGAATTAAACTCAGCATCATTGTTGCATGACATCTCTCTTTCTCATCTCTTTCTACTATCACCTTAAGGCAAATATGCCAACTACCCTCATTTTTTCATGCCACATGGACCATATTTGACACTGATTATAGCCTTTACAATAGTATGTTTTGTGTAAAATAAGAAAATGGTCAACTTGAATCTTTAAGTTTCATTCTCAGAACACAGCACTATTTCACCTCCTGCACCCCCATAATAACACCTCCAGGCCGAAACTCAATGGCCCTCACTACAGGCGTTGGCCTATCTTCACTTAATATCCCATGTCGGTGCCACCTGGAGTCACTGTCTACCTCAGCACAATCAAAAAAGCTTACATCCCTCTCTGCGGGACCTTTCCAGCTGTGCCCAAACAATCCTCTGTAAGTCCACCACTAGACACCGGCAGATTCTTTCTGCCTCCACCTGGGTATATTTGCTGGAAAGGCAGATGGTGCCTCAACATTTCTAGCTGTTGCATCAAAACCAAACCAAAACTTGTTAAACAGACTGAAAAAAATCATTTAAGGTTTAAGGCTCGGAGACTGACCGAGAAAGAACACATTTGACATATCTTTTACTCAACGTCCCCCACCAGATGTGTTAAAGTTAAAGTTATTTGTTTGGGGGTTTCCCACATAGAAGGTAAACTGGAAGCCCATCTACTGTTTTTCCGTCATATGTTCTAGCTTCTACCAAAGGTTGATAAGCCCCCAGGTTTAAACAGAAGCGTGCAAACTGCTAATCAGGATGACTAAACATATCAGAGAGAATTTGCCCTAGGCTCACATGTTTGAGCCGGCTTTAGACACGATGTGGCAGGGAGTGGAGCCCTTTGGGCGGATCGCAGACTTGCGCTATGGCAGGTGCAACTCCTGGAGCCCCACAGGTGGATGAACGAACATGGAGCCCGAGCTGCCTGCCCATGGAGCAAATGTTGGCGATCTGCAACCAAGGGCGCACTCACACTGTCCATCCGTACCGTGCCCCGTGCTTTAGGGTACTTGCCCGCCCCTCCCGCGGGCCAGGCTCATTTGTACTCACAGTACCTGGGCCTCGGCAGAATGCTTCTTCAGAATGCCTATACATCACGCCGTAACCCGTCACACGCATTGATTGACGTCATCGCGATGCGTCGCTTTGTTTACAAATCTTTCCATAGACCTCGGAGTTTTTGTGCGTCTTGTCCAACTGTTTTCGAATATTTTCATCCGACCAAATCTGCAGTAAACACTCCACCTCCACATCACACCAACGCGAACATTTCGCCGCCATTGTTTTAAATGTCCGCGCATGGTTTGTCCTTCTTTTTTTTTTTGTCCGAACAGGCGCACATAAAATGACGTCAGACCACCGTAGGCCTCGTGCTCGTACAAGTGCGCACGGTCGTGCTCGCACATGTGCAAAAGTGCTTTACAAAAGCCCACCTTTCCCAAACGGGCCGTGGACGGCAAGTGTAGCGGTACGGTTGCACTCACACTGGTCAAACGAACTAGACTTTAGCTGTGAAACGTCCTGGGGCACGGTAGGGATGTGTGAGTGCGCCCTAAGTTGGAATTTTGGCGTCCTGAACCCGGTGTCAGTAAGAACCAGACTCAGATGAGGAATATGTTGTGCGGTAAAACAGTCCATTCTGAGCTGGAGGTTTCAGGTTTATTTGCCGGTGTTGTGTTGAAGATATTCCCCCGTCGAATAGTGTTTCACATATAAGACAGTGATTGGTTTATGGATAAGTGACAAATCAACTAAAGCTTACTTGAAATACATTTGAATTTCAAATTGCAGAGAAGTTCACAGACATCTCCTCCTTCAGGAGAGGAATGTGAAAACACCTCTCCAGTGACTCAGATACAAGTCACTATGGTGTCAGTGACATTTTAGAGGAAAGAAACAGTAGAAAAACATGGTTTTGTGTGACGGGGGACTGTACTGTTTAACCGTCTATCGTATTTTGAAAATCACATGCAACTACAAATGAATTCAGGTTAAATATAGTATGAGTACATAATTGTAGAGCCATATTTGTGGTGACATACTACATAACTTGGCAAGACATATTGTATGAATGAGTCTTCTGCCCTTGACATAATTCATCCTTCAGTGTAACAATTGCTTGTACTCTCTTAAGTACTATATATGTGCTTCAATAAGCTACTTAATTTGAAACCACTTAATAATGCTCTTTAAATGCTGCATTTATGCCCACATGTGATTGCCTTCTAATTGGCAGACAGATGGAACATTAATAAAAAAGATAAAGACCAAGGATGACTGAAGAGACTGCATAGGAATATAACTCAGCAGGGAATTCAATTAATGTTCATACTTAAATTATATTTTCCCAGCCTCTTTCTTTCTCTCTGTTTTTGTTCTTGGTCATTTGGCCGACCCACAGAGATACGGTTAGATATATACAGACTGTAAAAAGACATAGCCTCTCCATCGCGGTCCGTTCTCTCAACTTGATCCAATAGTACTCGTCTAAGGCAGTCACCATCTTATCAGACTTTGACTCTGCTTAATTTCCTCTCACCAAAAAAGGGCATTGATGTGACGTTGGGGAAAGGGAGATACGTCCAGCTGGCTGATGTATACCTCCTTGGTGAAGTGAGAGCCGGTGGCTAGCTGCTCAAACTTTGAAAATTGTAAAATTGTGCCTAAACTCACTGTAGGAAACATTGATTAAATGGGACTTAAGGGCTTTAAATAGGTTTTAGAGGACTACCCTGTCCCCAGGAGGAAGATATTATGGACCCATACATCATTCTACTCTTTTCTATTACTCTCTGTATTTAAACTCACATTACATCACTGCAATGCACAAATAAAATATGACATGTGTTGTTAAGCCCTGCACTGAGGTAACATGTTGCAGACAAGAACCTTTCCAGAAAAGAAATGAGGAAGTACTGCTCTTTAAGATTTCCAGGATCGTGATGAAATCTCAATCCATCTGTGCTTGTCAGTCTTGAGACACTACTATCAAGTCACCAGACTACAACCACTTGATTGAACATGATTTCAGTCGCTAGTCTGTTGCTCTGAAATGGAAGGGGACACTTTTTGTTCCCACACAATGTAACAATGGTGTTATCACACAGTGCTAAATTTCTATGTTCCTAGTCCATGATGACCAAATGCTCCAGACAGATTTATTGCTTGTTATCAACTTCTTTTGTTCCTTTTTTGACCATTTGACTCACCCCCAGAGACACCATGAAGGTCAGTTGTCACATGGAGCCTTTGCAAAGGCTGCACATATCTGTCCATCTTAATCTGGATGTTAAATTTCAATGTTTAAGGGCTGAACTACAGTGAGGGAAAGATATCTAGCTGTTTAAATGTCAGTTATGTTTGTTTAAAGGAAAGCAATGTATCTTTTGTGCTTTGAATACATGATTTTCAATTTAAAGGCTTTCTCAATTCACATTCACATTCTGTGTGAAAGTAATCATAACTAAAACAGTTTGAAAATATATAAACATGAGAATTAATCCAGCAAAAAAAAGTTGCATGAACATATGAATTCAGGGCTGTACTTTGATGTGTTTTATTGAACTGCCAGCTTTTTGAAAGGGTTTGTCGGGACGTTCAGGGGCAGAGCAGCATTCATGTAATATAGTAAGCAGTAGTGAGTGCCAAGACTTACATCACAACATCACCTCAGCGGGTCCAACAAAGTGGAAGTCTCCCTCATCGACCTCTCCCCCTTCAACCATGCTCATCATTGGAGACAGAATTTCGAGAAACATGAAAAATAAATCTGCAGAGACGTTTTGCCTCCCAGGTTCAAAGGTGGCGGACATCATGGTAGCGTTTCCCAGCATCCTGGACGCACACCCACTCTCCCAGGATGCTGTCATGTGCGTTGGCTGTAATGACATTCCTGACCAGTTCTCTGAACTGCTTAAATGTGGTTTTAATAAACTTTGTGGCCCACCAGGCAAACGTGTTTGCCACCAGGCAAACCCCTCCCTCCTCACAACCGTGGTGTTGCTAGTGTTAGCCGCACGTTGAGCCTCCATACTTGGCTGAAATCATGTGCAGCCCACAACATAGCTTTTATCGACAATTTAAATCTCTAATGGAAACCATCCCTTTACCGCCCCGACGGTGTAATTGACAGCTGAAAATTCCTTTTCAGGAATTTTCTGAACTTTTCTACTTTTCTCTTTTCTATATATGTGATATAAATGCAATTGTATGTGTTTCTCTCCAATGTTTTTAAAATATGTCATGGCATAATTGCCTTGCTGTTAAATTGAGCTATATAAATAACCTTGACTTTAGTTGCTGTGAGCTGTGAATTCACCACTTCTAAATGAATGCACAAGATAATGTTATCTTGGAGTCTGAACGGGCAAAGCCTCACTTCCTCCAGGCAGCTGCCTTCGTTTCACACAGTGGGTCCTGGCTTTAAACCTTTAGCTTATTAGAAAAAAAACACATGAAAAAAATAATTTATGTACACATGACAACTCTAAAAACAACTGAGTCCCTTTACAGACTCTTGACATAAAAGCTCATAGCTATCACCATTGGCACGTAGTCCAGAAGCACAATTTATATAGTTTGGATAGTTTTAAACATTTCACATGCTTGCCTCAGTTCATAATGGAGAAGGATAGCAGCAGCAGGGCAACAAGGCCAACTAGCAGCCAGGGCTGTGTCGTATAATACAGACTTAGCAAAGTTGGGAAAACAATCTTCTCAGCCCGAGCAACACAATACTGGAATGGTCCTCCTATTGAGAGCTCTAACTATTTCACCTTTAAACTTAAGAGTGTCAGACCCAGGGAGGAAAGTCAACTCAGATGCGGAGAATTGCGGATCAACACTGAATTTATTATCTTGACGACTGGGACGTGGCACAGGGAAAAAAGCCACAAACAAAAATTCACTCCGCACAGGGGGAACAAAACCAAAGTCGTCAGAAAAAAGTGAACAAAATAATTAATCAAACCAAAATAAAACAGGAAATTCACAAGACAAAAAACCCAAAGACAGGACAGATCTCACCGCGGTGTGACAAAGAGATGGCTTTAAACAAACCAAACTTGCAGTCATGAGTTATACAGTGCCTACAGAAAGTCATGATACCCTTTTGAAATAGTCACTTTTTTTCATTTTGCAGCCTGAAATGATAATACAAGAATATATTTTTCAAGCGTGATTTACACATTTTGCCTTACAACATTCAAGTGAAATTTCTTTTTTCACAATTTCAGAAAATAAATTAAAAATGAAAATCTAGAATATTAGGGTTGGAAACGTGATGAGTCCCTTTAGAATAACGATTATAAACATTTTCAGGTAGACCAATCACCTTCCAAATTACACACCAAGGTAATTGGCCTCCACCTGACATCAACTATGGTGGCTTTGATTACATCAGAATAAAATAAGCTATTCCTTGAGGATTCCACACCTAGTAGTGCATGGTAACACAAACAATTCACCATGGTTGGAAAGATGCTTTCAAAACAGCTCCGGGATAAAGTTGTGTATAGGAACAAGTTAGGAGAAGGATATAGAAGATTTCAAATGCTTTAACTAAACCCCTGAGGACCGTTCAGAGTATTGTCCAGAAGTGGAAGACATATGGATCCACCCAGACCTGGCCTAGATCGGGCCGCCCCTCCACACTGGATGACCGAGCCAGGAAAAGATTGATCAGGGAAGCTTCCAAGAGGCCCATCGTGACCTTGAAGGAGTTACAAGTCTTTATGGCACAGACAGGTCGATTTGTGCATGTGACAATAATTTCAAAAGTTCTACATGTATGGCAGGGTGGCAAGTACGAAGCCTCTTCTGAAAAATTTCACACTGAGTCTAATTAAATAACATATTGAAGCTTCTGACGCCACGTGGCAAAAAGTTATATGGTCAGATGAGATCGAAATTGAACTTTTTGGGCAGAAACCAAACACAGCACACCACCCAAAACACACCATACCTACAGTGAAGCATGGTGATGACAGCATTATGTTGTGGGTTTGTTTGTCTTCAGCAGGGACTGGGCAACTGGCAACAATTTTGTTATGCCTAATGATGCTGCTAAAGCCCTAGTCTGCCGGGGGACAATACTGTTCCTGATACTCTGGGCATTTGTCCTGTATCATTTATGACTCATCAATGCATTTTACTAATTCAATTTCATATTTACCACCATAATTGTTATTGTCATTGTCATATTCTGTCTGGCTGTGCCTGTTTCTTGCTGTTCTGCTGTAATAACTGCCATTACATGTAAGTCATATTCACATTGCTTAAGCTATCACTGTAGTCACTGTTACTTTGTGGTTGCTTGCATCTCTGGAAGTGTGTCTGTCCTTGTCTCTCTCTGTCCATCAGTCCAACTTTTCTCTCTTTCTCTCTTCTTTTCTTCCTCCACAACCCGTCAAGACAGATGTCCGTCCTCCCCAGATCTGGGTCTGTCCGGCTTTCCTGTCTGTTATAGGGAAGGTTTTCGTTGCCACCGTACTCAATGGGGAATTGTTGGGTCTATATAAATCATAAATAAGTAATAGAGTGTGGTCTACTGTATACCTACTCTGTAAAGGGTTCTGAGATAACTTTTGTTATGATTTAGCACTGTAAATAAAATTGAATTGATCTGAATTTGATCTTGAGGAAAATCTGAATGGAGATGAATGTCCTAGAGTGGCCTAGTCAGAGCCCTGACCTGAATCCTACAGAACATCTGTGGATGGACTTGAGTAAAGTCCATCACCGCTCACTGCAGAATTTGACTGAACTCCAACAGTTCTGCAGGAAGAATGGGGAAATGTTTCCCAATCTAGGTGCACAAAGCTGGTAGAGACATATCCAAACAGACTGATGGCTGTAATTAATGCAAAAGGTGCCTCCACAAAGTATTAAATCTGGGGACTTTTATTAATTTTCAGAAATTTTGAAAAAAAAACACTTGAATGTTGTAAGGCAAAATGTATAAATCACACATATTTTTTAAATATATTATCATTTCGGGCTGTACAACAAAAAAAGTCACTATTTCAAAAGGGTATCATGACTTTTTATAGGCCCTATATACTACTTCACCTCTGGCATTTCCTCCCATACTAACTGTTTTTACATAGATCCGCTACTTATCTAAAGTATTAATGTCATTTTTTGCATTGTATCATATTTTATTATGCTGTGTTATACTGTAATTACCATTTCTAATAACCCCCCAGGGACAAGAGATGAAAAGTATCATATTAGCTAACTCTGGTACATCTATATTGACGTGGTAACATAACTGTTGAATAATGTGCCGGTAAAATATATTTTTTTTAAACTATCCCGTTGTAATGTCCTCATACTTACACATATACATACTCATACACAGACTCATTGACCTCACACAGATATTCTAAGCAGCAGTCAACGTACACCTGCCTGCTTTAATTGTGATCAATGTGTTTTTCCCACGTTTTAGTTTCATCCTCCTTGGTGATAGAATCTATCATGACTGGATAACGTCCAATGATCATCAAGCACTCCCTCAATGTAAATAAATAAATGATTGTTTGATAGTTCTTTAATTTAGTGTTATCTTGAAAACAATTTCCACACAGCTGAATAAGTTTAATGTGGAGTTGAATACAGATGTATTCTGAAGAATAAAGTGCCTGTGGGCTTAGCAATAAATTTTGCTCACACAGTGTTTTAGCTAGTGTTTTTATTCATTTGTTCTTAGTGCTAGCAGACATTAAATTCCCTCTCTCAGCTCTAGGTTTGTGTTTTGTGGAACGTTGTGAGGTGAGGTCACTTTAACAGCATCTGTAGAGAATAAAAATATCACATCAAAGCCTATCAATTAAGGATTTGTTCCTACCAAACCAGCTTTGGTGATTGTCAAAACTGTAAAAAGAGAAATCAAAAAGGTCTGTCAAGTGTATGTATTTTTGAAGTGTGTTTTGCCAACAAGTTAGTTAAAAGATAAGTAATGCCCCAAACTTTCTTTTATGTATATGTGTATTTAGTAGTGTTGTTGGTGGATTCAGGATAAAATATGACATTGTAGTTTAAAGTATTTGATTTCTACATATTGTGTTATAAGTATACATAGAGACTGCCCTCTACTGGCTGGAACCCAGCTATTGCAATTCAATTTTACTATTTGGTGGTCTGGAGGCAGGTGACGTATGTGGTGCCAGCTTTCATTACTGACCAACCAACCAATCAAATACTTAATCAGCTAACAGCCATATTTGACATTACAAAAATGTGTTATCTGAGGTGTTAGATAAAACAGATAGCGTTAATTGATCTTAGCTTTTTGCCAGATCTTGCTGAGACAGAAACAGGTCTTAAACAAATTAATTTTTTCCGGATCTGTCTGTCTGAAAAATGCCATTTAAGTGTCAGAATGTTTGGGAGATATGTGGCTTGTGCAAAACGGATTCAATATTTACTTCAGTAATTATGGGGCGAAGGTATTGGTCATAATTTGTGACATAGATACAGGAAATGACTGAGTTGCACTGTCTTGCCCATAGACTGTATAATAAAGATGAAAGTAGCCTCTGTGTCTGAAAAGTGAAGCCAATGTGGAAGTGCCTTAATCCTGCATTTCCTCTAAAATTTCCAGCAGGGAGCGACTCCACTGGTTGCAAAAAGAAGTCTGTCTGTACAGAAGTCATTGAGTAAATGAGCCTCCTCGTCACTTGATTTATTACCTCAGCAAGCATTTTCTAATGGGTTTATGGTCTCAAATGCTAGCTACAAGTCTTCTTTAATACAGTTACATTACATTAGCTAGCTTGGTTAGGGTAACTGGCGATTTTCAAAGCGGCTCTGTGTCACTCCAGTAAACAACCCATGTGAACAGAACTCCTAGCTCATCTGCGACGAAAAGTCCACCAAATTAGTTGTATCAACTGTAGGGCTGCAGCTATCGATTCTTTTCGTAAACTTTATCGATCGATTAAGCGATGAATCGGATTTTAAAAAAATGCGTTTTTAAACAACCAAAACAAATAATGCATAACGAAAATGATGTGGCTGTAAAATGATCAAGCATTTTTAATAATAAAAAAAACAGGTATTCATTCCAACTCCAAAATTTGGCTCCAAAACTAAGCCCATTTATTAAGTGCCAGTGAGAATTTAATTACAGAATACAGTTCAATCAACTTGGATAAAATACAATACAACATTATCAAACCAAACAGGTACACAATGTGTACAATTTATAAAAATAAATGTAAATAAAACAATTATAAATAAAATAAATAAATTATAAATAAGACTTGTTCAGCTGTAATCTCAAAACAAACATGAAAATGTACCTAGATGAGGTAGAGAGAGTGGTGTGTGTGTGTGTGTGTGTGTGTGAGAGAGAGAGAGAGAGAGAGAGAGAGAGAGAGAGAGAGAGAGAGAGAGAGAGAGAGAGAGAGAGAGAGAGATTTTTGATTTTTGAATCAACTTTATTTTTCGTTCATTTTTTCAAAAACATAACGATATATTATATTCAAATCTTAACACTCTTACTCTTAGAGTAAATAAATTAGTGAAAGAAAAAATAAATAAATAAATAAATACTTGATTCACATGAGCACATCTCCAAACTGCAGTGTGTGGTTTTCCACAGAACACAACGCCTGATTAAAACACCAAACCTGCTGAAAGGAGTCCAGATCTCCTGCTGCGTTAAAATACTTAAAATCAATGAGGAGTCTGGACTTCATCATATTAATACACACAGTCACAGGTTCAACAATAAAACCATCCTCCACCTTTCTCCTCCGGCTAAAATACACAGCCATCTTGGCCTGCCCTAAAACAAAGTTTAAAAGTTGGCATTTGTTCTTGTGTTGGCGTGTGTATTTAAAACCTAGGATAAAAAGCTGCTTGGTAAAAACCTCCCCACATTTGGTAAAAACAGTTTGTAAAAACAGAAACAAGGGTAAAAGACGAAGACACTCATAAAAACAGTGAAACACAGTCTCTCTTTGGTCGCAGTAGGGACACTTGTCCTCTACTGCAGGGTTTATGGTGGACACAAAGGAGTTTACTGCGATTACTCCATGGAGGAGTCGCCAGTGAATGTCTGCATGTCTTTTGGAGAGTGGAGGCTTGTAGAAGGACCTCCACTCTGGTCTGGCTGCAGGAGCCAGTTGCAGATAACTCCTCCATGGAGTGTCAGGTCTTCTGTCCAGTTTTGTCTTGTTTATTGCTTTTACCAGTATTCTGTAAAATGTTTTTCCTGTTGTACCATCCAGTGGTGCGGGGTGTGTGTAATCCATTAAAAACCCAGAGCAGTCTTTAAAATCCGGTGCCAGGAAAATGGCAGGAAAGGGATCGTCATCTTTCACAGCTGGATTAAAGGAGGAGTTTAAAAGCAGGCGGTCGTGTCCCGTGAGTCTCTCTTTCCAGTGTTGCAGGAGTTTCTGTGTGACCCTCACTGATGTCAGTCCCAGCTGGGCAGCGAGTCTGGAGGGGTCATCCATCTGGGGCCCAGTCAGCGCCACCACCTGCCCCAGAGTAACAACCCCCCCAGTCTGCAGTCTCGTAGTTAGATTCGTACCTGCCCAGCTGGGAAGGTCCAGACGGGTCCCCCACAGGACCGGCTCCTGAAGGATCCAGTAAAGGGAGTCTGCGTTATCCCTCCTCTCCTTCTTCAGCAGGCTCCACACTCTAAAAACACTTTTATAAAAAGCAGGCAAAGGAGATGTGCTCATGTTTGGTATGTTCATTAAAAACAAATTAAAATCATGACCAAGGCCTTTAAAACCCTGCAGAATGCAGCGGGACAGGGGTCTCCACAGAGTGTCCTTTGGCCCGGTCAGCAGTCTTTGAATAAACTGGAGGCGGAAAGCCGCTCCCCTGCTGGCCAGATGGACCAGGCCTTGCCCCCCCTCTTCTTTAGGTAAAAAAAAGGACACTCTGTGGGACCCAGTGTAACTTGTCCCAAATAAAATCAACTAAAACCGACTGAACTTTTGACAGGAGAGAAACTGGAGGATCGACGCAGGCCAGCCGGTGCCACAAGGAGGATGAGACCAGGTTGTTGGCTATTAAGGTTCGGCCTCTATACGACATCTTTGGGAGGAGCCACCTCCACTTCTCCAGCCGACCTTTCACCTTCTCCAGGACGTTGTCCCAGTTTTTATTTTTATTGGTCTCATCCCCCAGGAAGACTCCAAGATATCTGAAACCTCCTTTTTTCCACTGTAGGCCACCAGGCAGCCTGAGCCGACCCCCCAGCTCTCCCCCAGCCATCAGAGCCTCGCTTTTCCCCCAGTTCACCCTAGCAGATGAAATAAAACCAAAGTCTTTTACAGTGTTAGTTAAAAAGTCAATATCTGTTTGTGATTTAACTAAAACAACGAGATCATCCGCGTACACAGACAATTTAAAAGACACAGGACACTGGGGGAAACACACACCTGTCAGTTTAGCTCTGAGTTTGTGGAGCAGAGGCTCGATGGCGATCGAATATAACATCCCAGAGAGAGAGCAGCCCTGCCTCACCCCTCTCTGGATCTCAAACGGTGCGCCCAGTCCGCCGTTAATTTTCAGAACACTTGCAATGTCACTATAGAGAACCCGGACCATGGCTATGAAACCAGGGTTGAACCCAAAAGCAGCCAGAGTCTGCCACAGGTACTGGTGTTCAACCCGGTCAAAAGCCTTTTCCTGGTCTATTGAAATCAGACCAGTCTCTATACCCAATGAACTGGAGAGCTCCAAAACGTCTCGAATTAAAGTGACGTTGTCACTGATAAGCCTGCCGGGCACACAGTAGGTCTGGTCAGGGTGGATGATGGACGCCATCACCTCCCTCAGTCTAAGGGCCAGAGCTTTGGACAGGATCTTATAATCCGTGCACAGCAATGAGACCGGCCTCCAGTTTTTAAGCTCCTGCAGGTCTCCCTTTTTTGGCAGCAGGGTTATTGCGGCCCTCCTGCAGCTCAGGGGCAGTCTGCCGGTCTTTAGACTTTCGTTTAGGACCTCTAGCAGATCTGGTCCTAGGGTGGACCAGAAGGATTTGTAAAAATCTGCAGGAAGGCCGTCCATGCCTGGAGCTCTGCCGCTCTGCAGGCTCATGGTGGCAGTGTGGAGCTCTTGCAGCGTCACCTCTGCTGCCAACTCCCTGTTGTCAGCCTCGCTGACCTGAGGGAGACCGCTGAGGAAGCTGCTGCACACATTTGGATTATTTGTCCACTCACTCTTAAAGAGGTCTCTGTAGAAACCGGCAGCATACTTCCTAATCTCAGATGAGTCTGAGACTTGGGAGCAGCTACCTGTGCGTAAAGAGTGAATGGTCTTCCTTTGTCCATTTTTCCGCTCCAGCCCAAAGAAGAAGCGAGATGGGGCGTCCATCTGTGTGATGTTCATGAACCTAGACCTGACCAGAGCCCCCTGTGCTGAGACTCCCAGCAGGTTGGCTATGGCCGACTTCTTTGACTTGAGGGAGTCTAAAAGCCCTCGGTTTGCTGTGGAGTCTGCTAAGGTCTGCAGCTCCACCACCTGCGACTCCAGATCTTTCATGGACCAGGTTAAGTCTGTAGTGACACCACAAGTGAACTGCTGGCAGAGTTGCTTTATCTGGGTCTTACCAAAGTCCCACCACTGTTGTATGTTAGTGAAGGCAGGCCTGCTCTCTCTGTGGGACTCCCAAAAAAACTTAAAAGCAGTTCTAAAAGCCTGGTCATCTAAAAGGGCCGTGTTAAAATGCCAATAGGCGCTCTTAAAACGGATGTTTTTGATAAAAACATGACAGGAGACTAAAAAATGATCACTAAAACCCACAGGCTGAATAAAACACCTCTTAAAAATATTTAAATGGTGTTTAAAACAATAAAAGCGGTCCAGTCTGGCTAGAGATAAAACCCCCTCCCTACTGTGGCTCCAGGTGAACTGTCTGTGCTGACTGTTAAAAGCCCTCCACACATCACTCAGCTCATGGTTCTCCATAAGTTGTTTGAGTGTGCGAGATGAAGGAGGGTGTGGCTCAGGATGGTTCCTGTCCAGGGCTGGATTTATTGTGCAATTAAAATCCCCCCCTAAAAACATAAAACCATCATCCTCACAATTTTTAACACAGTCACTTAAAATGTTTAAAAACGCTACCCTGTCCACTGCGTTAGTGGGAGTGTAGACATTTAAAAACACAAGTTTTACGTTTTCAAAGACAGCTTTTACTTTCAATAAAACACCTGGAACGACTTCATCAACAGTAAAAGAAAAAGGTAAAAAGCTCTGAGCAAATAAAATCCCCACTCCTCCACTCAGACTGGACCTGTGACTTAAAACCACCTCCCCTTTAAAAGCCCTCTTCCAGTCACTTTCATTGTCTACAGTGCTGTGAGTTTCTTGAACAAACATGACATCAATTCTTTTAGTCTCCATCAGTTTAAAAAGGGTGGCTCTTTTAAAATCAGACCTGGCACCGTTCAGGTTTAAGGTGCTGATGTTAAAATCACACATGGATAAAAAAAGAACAACAGTAAAAAGGGCAGTCAGTAAAAGATAAAAACATCTAACAATCCTCTTCATCATTGACGATTTGAGCTCTCACCTTCAGTATTAACTTTTTTAATCTAAATATTTCTTGTTCGGTTAAAATTTCCTCTCCATAGCTCTTCCTGGTGAGCGGCTTGGCTGAACTAATAAAAAGGTGCAGGTCGGGAAAGAACTCACCTACATTAGTCAGCCTGGCTCCTTTCGTTTGCTCCAGGAAGGCTTTAATTTTCTCTGGAGAGTAGTGAGACTGAGGGTCCAGCTGAGTCAGGAGGAGATCACTCTCTGACCTGAACCTGTCTTTTTCTTTTAAAATTGATGGTTTTAATTATGTCGTCTTTGTTTCATCAGAGACGATGAAATGTTTCGGTTGTGGGGGCGAGGGGCACTTGGTCCGGTCCTGCCCGAAGGACTGCGGAGCGCAGCGGGCTGCTGCGGGGGGAGGTCCGCCCGGTGCTGCTGCTGCGGCACCGGCGGGCGGTCCGCCCGGTGCTGCTGCTGCGGCTCCGGGTGGGGGTCCGGCCGTTGCTGCTGCTGCGGCTCAGGGTGGAGATCCGCCCGTTGCTGCGGCTGCGGCTCCGGGTGGAGATCCGCCCGTTGCTGCGGCTGCGGCTCCGGGTGGAGATCCGCCCGTTGCTGCGGAGCCGCAGCCGCAGCAACGGGCGGATCTCCACCCTGAGCCGCAGCAGCAGCAACGGCCGGACCCCCACCCGGAGCCGCAGCAGCAGCACCGGGCGGACCGCCCGCCGGAGCCGCAGCAGCAGCACCGGGCGGACCTCCCCCCGCAGCAGCCCGCTGCGCTCCGCAGTCCTTCGGGCAGGACCGGACCAAGTGCCCCTCGCCCCCACAACCGAAACATTTCATCGTCTCTGATGAAACAAAGACGACATAATTAAAACCATCAATTTTAAAAGAAAAAGACAGGTTCAGATCGGTGTTTCTTTCTTTTAAAACCATATAAACCTGTCTCCTGTGACAAACAACATGTTTTAATTTCAGGGATTTACATCCCAGCGACACCATTCTAATGGGTGAGACTATCTGTCCGTATTTTGACAGTTCTCTCCCCAGCAATTCATTTTTGATGAACGGGGGAGCGTTTGAAATCATGATTTTTGTGGCCGGGTTGACGAGAGGGGAGACGGGAGTGAAGGTGTCTCTGATAACCACTCCCCTCTCCACCACCTCGCCAACCTTAGCCGTACTATCTAAAAACAGGACAATGGCCCCGTTCATGCGTGAGGCAGACCTAACACTGTCATACCCCACCACCTCACCTACAGCTAGTCCAGCTTCCTCCACTGAGCATGGCACTGCGGGGAAAAGCTTTATCGCATGCCTGCGAGTAAGCTTTTCAAAGTCGGCAGCCAGAGCCTCAGCGGCCGGCATTATGCCGCAGGCAGCACGCTGCCCCTCCAAACAATTACACACACACGTTCACACACAAACACAAAAACAACCCTTACACCCAAAAATGACAAACAAATAACTCATAAACACACTCACACCGACGAAAAAGGAAATGTTTTTTTACAAACTTACGAAATTTGAAAACAAAAACCAAACGCTCTCAGCTCCACCATTCACTCGCACCCAGCACACTCACTCCCAGCATGCACTCCGAGAGAGAGAGAGAGAGAGAGAGGGGGAGAGAGAGAGAGAGGGAGAGAGAGAGAGAGAGAGAGACGGACGGACGGACGGACAGACAGCCGAGCCTCCCTCCAGATTGCGCAATCACTCGTGCAGAGGGCGCGTGCTTGTTCCCATTTCTGTGTATGTTTCCAATATGATGGTTGAGGACACTTTTATGTAATAAAAGCATACGTCTTCTTTTCCATGGTGTTCAGTAATGTATTTTACGTATGTGTGTAATATTTACATCTTATTGATGAGACATAAATCCACCAATAGCATCCAGCTGCAGACCCGGAGTACAAGCCCCTCACTTGACAGAGGTCTCTCACTTGACAAAGCCCCTTGCTTGACGGAAGTGAAAATGTAGTTTTTTTTACTTTATGCAAAGTCACGCAATAGTTTTTTTTTTACTTTATGCAGAGTCACGCAATAGTTTTTTTTAATAGGTTATTTAAACTTTTTTGAAAAAGCACAAAACATAGCAAGTTAAAGGAAATCGTTTTTTTAACTTTATTGAAAAAATAAGTTTCCGTTTTTTTGAAAAAGAACATACAGTTCCCCTCAGTCAGGTCTCAGTCCTTTATACACAGTTAGTGTATCTTACAGTCGATTTAGTCCTGAATATTGTGACATTACAAAGATAAAATTAAAAATCAAATATTGGATGTTTTAGTGAAGATAAACATCTGCAAAGTTTTAATGGAAACTAAAAGTAAATGCAACTTTAATAAACAAAAATTTAAAAGCCCTTTATAACAGGGTGACATGAAATTTCAAAATAATAGTGGGCTGTAGGAAAGGACGATACTTAGTCAGTCCACTAGCACAACAGTCCTGTGACTGCCAATATATATTAATACAATTGAAAAATATATAAATTTATATTAATAAATGATTATGTAATGTGAAAGGTCCGTTAATTTTAAAGAAATCACAAAATGGAAACTGTAAATGTTAAGGCAGACAAATTGTGAGATGGTGCGGAGTTCGATCAGCAGACACGAGTATGGATTAACAAAGTTTAGTTTAATAGCCTTTTAATATTGATTTCATGATCCAATTTTAGAATTCAATCATCAATAATCATCTAGGCAACAATACATAAGTTATTTTGTCACTTTTTACTTCAATCTTAATGAGGCAAAGTTAACCAGCTTGTAATCATTCATTCATCTTCAACCGCCTGTCCCTGTCGGGGGGGGGGGGGGGTGGAGCCGATCCAGCTTTTTTTATTTAATCTATTTAAATGGTAATAATTAAAACATCCAAAAAGTCTTTATGGCACACTGAAACCATTCTGGACAGAATTCTGGGACTTTTTGCGGCAGGATGGATCAAAACATGATGCGGTTTGCGTGTTGTTTTTTTAAGGCAGTGGCTGTGAAGATGGAGATAGGTGTGTTTCTTTGTTAGAAGCTGCAGTTTCTTCCTCTTGAAGTCTGTGGGCCTCTTGTACCCATGACAATGGGGCCCAAGGCAAAACATTTAGTGCCGGGGAACCTCTTTTTAGGTTTGTAGTGCTTGAATTCAAAGAAGATAGCTGCTCCTTCTTGTAACTTCTCCACATGTCTCTGGATCTCCACGTCCACACTGGGGTGAATGTAGGCGTCTTCCTTTCTGGAGGCCACAGGGGTGTCCTGCACTGGGTTCACATCTACACCGTTCAAATCTTTAACACCAATAGTCATGTATGGTAAGGCAATATACCAGTTTCTACCAATCTGGATCTGAATGATGAACACTGACATTTTACCTCAGGCAAAAGCACGTCAAAGACAAAGGCAACAGAATCTATAGGTTGTCTCGCTCCTGGTGTGTCTTTAAGGATTCCAAAAAGAAAAGAGAACTTCATCAAGCTGCGTGTCATCAAAGCAGATGGTGGCCGTTTGCATTTTTCCTTCCCACAGCGAATGCAGATAGCCGGTGGTGATGGCCTGCAAATAAACATCACTTTAAAATGACATGGCATTGATCATCTTCTGATAAATGCTTTAAGATGGACATCCAATGAGTGCCATAACTGCTAATGAATTTAGTGCCATATAGATACCTCAAGGTGTTGCCTTAGTTTAGTCTTCCCTGTTATGAAGTCAATCAGTACTCAACACTGCTGTTTCCGCTTCTCCTGTGCCTCTTCTACCATTTCCTGTAGTTTCACAGAGCAAATATTAAAGTTATACTAAGCACAGTTAATTCCACATACTTAGATGGCTTTTTACTGACCTCTAGTTTTTTCATGCTCCCTTAGATCCATTGTCCTAAAAGTAAACATTTTAAAATGTAGTTATGTTTAGTAAATGCTTGATATAAATTGGGGAGACAAGATAGCATGCTTGATACTAATAACTAAATCAAATACTAACCAACTCAGCCAGGTTGATTGTGCATGGCCTCTTTAAGTCACTGTGCTCCCTGATGACGTGATCATCCGGAGTTGGCTCCTGTTGGCCACATTTATAATATAATGAACTTATAGTAATGTCATGAAAATTTACATTACTACCACTATTTAAAATTGTAAAAACACATTAGTTAAACAAATAATGTCTCAAACCTTTCCATTTTTGTCCTCCGCTTGGCTTGTCACCTCCTCCTGGACATTAAAAACATCTCTGTCCTTTTGAGGAAAGTATTTATTTTTTTACCCATGTCAAACTGTTAGAAATCAATCAGTTATGGTGATTAACATACATAGACTTTTATAATATTGGACCCTTAATTCACCTCTCTTTTGTTTTAGTCTAAAGACTGGTGGAAGAAGACCATTCAGCATGCTTTCTGCCTCCTTGGAAAAATGGGCAAACCTTCTGCCATGTCTGTAGAACAAACAAATAGTCAAAATATGACACAGACAAAAACAGACACAGACCCCTCCAGGTGCAGGTTTTCCACTAGCACTGCACACCACCATCTCCACAGAGCTGCCATGTCATCCTAAAGGAAGAACATTGCCACAAATACAAAGTTCATGTTTGTATTTTTCTATGTTGTACGGTAACCTCATGATTCCAGAGAGATATTATTCATGTTTGATAACGTCTCCTTACAACAGTGAAGTCAAATGGTGCATCCATATACGGGTTAAAGAGAAATATGCCGAGGCTGGCTTGTCTTTTCATCATTGTGGTGCTCATGGTTTTCATTAGCACTGCCAGTTTAATAAGCCTTTAGCGGCTGACACAATAATCTCAGCGCAGGAAAATCCCCTACACATCTCACAGGTTGCAAAAAAACTTTATCAGAAATGTATTTGCCACAGAGTGACAGCAGTATCCTCAAATTCCCGCGCATCAAAGATTGCTAGTTAGCTCGTAGTTAGCAACATTATTAACATAGCAAAGCTTACGTTGTTTTTAAACGTCTCCATTATCTTCATCATGTTCAGCCGTGACAGCGAGTTCGCTAAAATTCCCGCACACTTACTGATTCACTTCCGGCAAGCAAGGGGCTTTGTCAAGTGAGGGACCTGTGTCAAGTGAGGGGCTTGTACTCCGGGTCTGCAGCTGGATGCTACTCAAATCCACGGGGAAAATGCTGGCTTGAGGCAGGCAGTACCTCTGCCTCAAGGCAGGCGGCGATAGTGAGCAGCCGGATAGCCTGCAGGTCACGGTGAACTCTGACCTGTGTGCAAAAAGTAAACACAGTGTGTGCTGTGTGACGCAGTAGAGCTTAGCGATAAGCCGTCATTTCTCACCCTGAAAATGGAGGATTTGATTTCTAAACCAAGACATTTTTCAAAGCTGGACTTTCAGTCAAAGCAAGAAGTCATTTACAAGTAAAGGTAAGATATACTGCAATATACAGTGGCTCTGGTGTTTTAAAATGGTTTTCAGCATCCTATTGGCTCCTATTCTCTCCTATTCTCTCTTCCTATCCTATTGGCATTCTATTGTATGTTTGTAAATCTGACTTGTGAGTCAGTGCCACCCAAACCCTCACTGCACGTCACTGATTCATAGTTAATCATTCTTCCGCCAAGAAATATATTTCCTCCATATGAATGGTTGACATGCAACAACGAGACGCAGCCACTCTAACTTTTGAGCTAGTTGTGCTAGCGCATTACTATATAACGAAATGCGGTCAATGTGTGTGTTTATCGTGCTATATACAACGGCATCTAACGTGATTCAGTCAATCACAATCAAGGACCGAAACTATCCGTTTTAGAATAGCTAGGCTACTTAACATCAAAGCTAAACATAATATCTAGTAAAACCGCATCACGACATCGCTACAAATACAGTATGCTATTAAAATCAGCGAACATCAATGTAAAAGCTTAGGCTACGTTACCTTGTTTCAGCGACTGTTGGTCACTTTGTTCTCTCCCTCTTTCAATATATAATGATCCCAAACTTTAGATACTCTCTGTTGTTTACGGACATTCTGAGTCTGACTTTCCGCCATCGCGCCAACCAGAGTCTTCTCTGGCGCCAACTAAATTCAGAATGTATGACCGTGTATGACGCGCTGGAGTGCTTCCTGAAAAACGGTCCGTGTGGAACAATCAGATCCCTGCACATAGGCGCGTCATAGGAATTTAACGAGGCTTCGAGGCAGATGTTTTGCTTCAAGGAATTTTCATAATCGAGTTAATCGAGTAACTTGATGAATCGTTGCAGCCCTAATCAACTGGCTAAAAAACTGTCAGTTTCCCTCTTTAGCATTTGCCTTAGCACAGCGTCATTGGAACGACAGTGGAATGTAGCCTGACAAGGCTTAGCGCTCCTCCGCGGCTCTGCCCTTTTGTCAACATCCAGTTTCAAAAACCCAAGATGGTGACAGCCAAAACGCCATTCTCCTGGCTTCAAAATGGTAGTCCAGAAAGTTTACTTAGGGGTCAAGGGAGCTACGTCCATCTTTATTATACATGCTCCGTCTACGGTTACAGCCTATAAAACATTTCTGGTGCTGCCCATGATATGTTCATACTTTCACATAGATGTATTTTCTGAAATTCCAGGGTAGAGGCACTTTACCCTAAACTATGCGGGTTGGTTAGTCTTTAAGCATTTCTTAGTTTAGAAAAACTGAGAAAGTGAAATCCTATTTTATTTCTTAAGTGTGACACACGTCTGCATGAATAAATGTATACGATGAGGGTACAAAATCCACACTCTGTCCGTCTCTCCTTTTCTATAATCTCTGTCAAGTGAACCGGTGTGGATTCATGAATTACAAATTCCTTTGATTTTCATCTATATCTTTTGCGAACCTTTTTATGATTTTCTTCCGTAACCTCTCCCTTGATGTGCTTATAGGGGCAGCTATTATCAAATGATTGCCTTTCATCATGCTTCCATGGCTGTTACAGCAAGTTTAACTGTGCATGAAAATAATGGTTAGAGCGAGATCTCCAATAATAACTGACTGACTGACTGACTGACTGACGTAATTCTTGGTGCATTGGCAAGCTGCTAATAAGCACCATTTAGAATGAATGTGTTTTCAATTCAGATGAACAATAACTTCTCAACCTAATAGTAATGCAGCTTTAACCAAGATGGTTGTATGAGATGTTGAAGTAGAAGCGTCTACATTTTTATTGCTCTTAAGTTCCTCAGGAAATGCAACACACACAAAAGTATGTACACAATTCATATACACACAAACACACACAAGCATATACACCAGATACATAGGGCTTTACACAAGCACACACACATAATTTATTGCTCGAATGAGTGTTTGAAAGGCAAAAGGCAATGCATCACACGTTGAGTGAACAGCAATTGGCTTGTTGAAAATATGGCTTAAAAAAAATAAATAAGGGAAGTTCCGGAAAGGCATTTAGTTGTTGAACTTTTTCTAACAGTTATTAAGACATGGGAATGAATATCAAACTTCCCACCTCCCAACATCACTCTCTCTTAAGCTCATCTTCTTATTTCAATTCAGGTTCCCCTCCATTGTAATTTCCCTCAAAAATCAAGATATACTGTATATTCATATATCCAAATTTGCAGTTCAGCCAGTGAACAGGATTATTTGTAATGATATTTCCCTTACCTTAAGTGTTTTGGTACTTTTTAATCTTAAATTGACTTAGCAAAGGCTGAGATATCCTTACTTTTAGCAACACACCCCTGTTTAACAACATATCCAGGGTCATTTTCTCAACTTGATACAGCTCCTTCAAAGCCACAGAAGACATCATGCAATTTTTTTCTTAATCTGAGTACTCTTCATGACTAGTAATTTGAAATAAATGTGTAAACAAAGTGCCCTCTTTTCTTCCATTATGATTGGTGTGGTACAGTAGAGCTCATTGTCATCTTCACTCTGATCTCCTCAGGTTCCGCTGGTTCCAGTCACTGCAACTCTAACCATATTTCTCATTTTGCAGACTGCGGGTGATTCCTCTCATTTCCATTCAAGTAAAGAATAGGTACAGGAGAAAAACAAACCAAATGAAAGAATCATGCACTAAAAAAGGAACAACAAAAACAGATTCAAACTACATTCAAATAAAAAAAGCCTTACACACTATTGTTTTTTTGTTGTGCATTTTGATTGAATTGCAAACATTGTTTCTTAAATTTAAATAAAAGATTAATCCATAATTTTTCCCTCCTATAATCCTTATGTGATATGAACAATGGCCAGATAGGAGAGTCAAGAGAGTGTATTCAGAGAGGAAGGCTGTAAGTGGCCCCAAACACTCAGTCACCCCCAAACACACACATACAATTGCAGGCTGTGAGTAATCCCTCCACCTTTCTATACTCTGTTACAAACATACACAAGTCACTACTCTACCACACACTCTACACTGCAAAACACACACACACACACAAACACACACACACACACACACATTCACAAAGGCTATTGGGGGCCCCTACCTGCCCTCAACTTCAGGAATGATTGATAAAGCTTTCACTGCACCACACAGACTGTTTAGTCATACTGATTGCCCTGCACGTGTTGGATGTGGTGTGTGTGTGTGTGTGTGTGTGTGTGTGTGTGTGTGTGTGTGTGTGTGTGTGTGTTGTGTGTGTGTGTGTGTGTGTGTGTGTGTGTGTGTGTGTGTGTGTGTGTGTGTGTGTGTGTGTGTGTGTGTGTGTGTGTGTGTGTGTGTGTGTGTGTGTGAAGTTGTGTGCATTTGCAGGAAGGGAGCTGTGCATTTTGTTAGTGTTTCATAAAGCCAATGTATGTGCATGAAAGTGTTTCAAACATGAACATGCATAGTGTGTGTAAATGCTCAAGTGTGTGTATGTGTGTGTGTGTGTGTGTGTGTGTGTGTGTGTTTAAGATAACACGTGTGCTTCTTTGGGACTCAAACAATACTTGACGGTTAAAGTTGCAAAGTCATATTTGAATGATGACATGACTTCAGGGTGCCACACAAATGTCTAAAGGGATAGAATGATAAAGTGATGACATTTTATATCCAAAAGGTCAAAAGTTAACTTCAATGTAACATCATAATGTCTCATAACTCAGAACAGTATTGAACTGATGATACTAATATTCAAACTGGTGATTGTAAAGATTTCAATTTTAAGATTTGTGTGAAGACCAGGGCAGAGATTCAGAGTAACTGTGTAATGGGCTAAAAAACAGCCTACTGCAGCAGGAATGGACAGAGAGTTTCTTAAAGGGGTCATATTATACTTTTCCTTCCTTTCTGTCATATATACAGTATGGTGTTATAATGTGGTATATGCTCCTGTTAAACATGACCAAAGTCTAACGTGTTTATGGGTAACTAGTCTGACCCCAAAATGAGAAGACTACTGTCAACGTCTTAGTTCAGACAGTTTTTTCTACTTTCTCTGCGGTCCAACATCAAGCTTCCAAGGTCATCCACTCCAGGCATGGCATGCCGGGTATGCCAACAAAGTAAAGCTGCGCACAGCTCTGGTAGAACTACGTGCTGAATATCTCAGCCAGACGGTGAATACAGATGCAGCAGCCATGAGCAGTATGAGAAAAAAAAGTGTTTTTTGAACATTGAAGCATGTAAATATGTTCTAGTAGAAATACAAAATACATGTATGAACCTGAAAAAGGATATAATCAACCCGTTAAAAATAACTAATTCACAGCCACAACCAGGGCTGCTGTTTTGACCAGGAGACAGCCTGGACTCAGCAAGACTGAAAGTCATACAGGAACTTAATTGTCTCGTGCATTGTTTAGAATTAGCTGTGTGTGTGACTTATTGAAGGTGGCATCAGGCTTCATTTAGCTTCATTTAGTCTCTTCACTGTCCATGAAAAACGCAGCTGCAGAATTGAACATGCAGATGTTGTACAATAAGATGGGTGTCCAGCAGTTTCAACACTGTCAAAGCTCTGCTGAAAGATTTCCCAGTGTGAGCTATTCTATTTGCAGATGATGCAACTATATATCTCGCATCAGCTAATATAACTGAATTAAAAAAACACCCTTCAATCCAAGTTACAGGCATGTCACTAATAATGATAATCAGCTGTCACTCAAAGGCTTGGATATTGAACAGATTGTGGTCACACTCGATGAGTAGCCAACATGGGAGAAACATATTGATAAAATTTTGTTAAGAAAATGAGTAGTGGAGTATCATGCATTAGAATATTACCTTACCTTACCTTGATTACTGCAGCCGAAAAAAGATCTGTCCAAGCTCCAAGTAGCTCAGAATAAAGCTGCAAGGCTCGCACTTACTCTTTCGTTAGGTGAGGCAGACACCAGAGAGAATGCAGGCCAGTCTCTCATGGCTCAGAGTAGAGGATAGGTTGGCTTCATCTAATGAGTTTCTTTTGGAATGTAACTATGGAATGTTATAGTAAACAACCACTCTCTAAATGATGTGAGCGACCACCATTCACATCACAGTACCATGCAAGCTATGAGGGGTTATCTAGTTAAACAAAAGCACAGCAAAGATACTGTATGCAGATCTGTAATGTGTAGAGTCAGCACAATGTAGAACAAGTTACCAACAATGATCATGGAAGACCCCAGTAAGCGGATTTTAAAAGACTACAAAAAAAACCACATCAACAATAATCCCAATGTTATTTAACCAAATTGATTAACCATGTTGGAATGCAATTCGGTGTGTTGTGATGTTTATTTATTTATTTAACTTGACTTTCATTTGACATTAACATATTTTCTTTTTAATTAAATCATTTTGTTTTGTGACTTGTTTGTAGGGCAGCAAGAGGGTTCCTTGTTCGAATCCCGGCTGGGGCCCATCTGTGTGGAGTTTGCATGTTCTCCCCGTTTCTGCGTGGGTTTTCTCCGGCTTCCTCCCACAGTCCAAAGACATGGGAGATTAATTGATGACTCTAAATTGCCCGTAGCTGTGAGTGTTAGTGTCTGTCTCTATGTGCCCTGCGATAGACTGGCGTCCTGTCCAGGGTGTACCCCCCTCACACCCGATGTCAGCTGGGATTGGCTCCAGCCCCCTCCGACCCCGATAGGGACAAGCGGTTGAAGATTGATGGATGGACTTGTTTGTACGTCATAATTTGTAGAGGGGGTTTCTACCGTGGCCCTGAGGGGCAAATGACAACGACAAATTCAAAATGACAATGAAAAATTCAAAATTACAATTACAAATTCAAAATTACAATTACAAATTCAAAATTTCAATTACAAATTGGAAATCGCAACAACATTAACTTAAACCGGAAAGGGTAGGTCTCTCTGAGCAGAGGATGGGCCCTCCTGATTGGACAGACGGACTGTCTGTCGTATAACAGAAAGAGAGAGGTGGAAAACCCGGAAAAGAGCCTATTTTCAAAGCATGAATATTTCCGAAGATACTTTCGCTATTATTAAGGATTACTTTTGATGCAGGGCAGCCGTACGGCGTGACAGATGATATGTTGTCAACCAACCTAAACATCAGGATGAGTATATCGGACTATGTGGGAAGTACTTCAGCAAAAACACCAGCTGCGCGTTAAACGCAACCTTTGCTAACGGCAGATAGCCGAGTAGCTGCCCTGGTCCACGCAGCTCCGTGAGGACGGCACGTCTCACCTCATCTGGATGTGAACAGTTTTCTTCTGTACAACCCTGCTTCTCTCAGACGTGACTTTCATTATGTATCGCTACACTACGTGTATGGGGCTGTAACGAACAGCAGGAGAGTGGGGACAGAGAGAGAACTCATTTATTATTTTATGTTTTATATGAAATGTTGACTTATCTCTGAACTTGCAAATACGACTAAATAGATGAATAGTAATATTAAAAAAGGGTATCCTATAAATAAAACAGTAAATTTAAGACCATTTTAAAACAATCTGGGTTATTGTCTGTACAATTTTTTTAAGTATGAGATCATCATTACCTGTATCTACCTTTGAAATGTTTCTCTCATTAACTGTAGATATTGTGTCCATAAAACAATGCACTATTATTACACAGCTAGGATGCAGGTCATCTGCTCGGCCTGTGGCAGGCACATTAGAAAGCCCTTACCTTCACTAGGTCCATCATCAGGAGACAGTTTCCAGAAGGAGAAGGACTTTAGATTATGAAATGTCCCGTACTTAGTGTCATACTGTATAAAAACATTTTATGCAGTTAAGATCAGCTACATCATTAATGTTAGGTCTGCATACAGAAGTGAAACTATTTACCAACATCCCAAAATATACAAACTATTCATGTACTTTTATATTCAGGAACTACAGTTAAAACAATAAGAAACATTCTGCAATACAAATGTAAAATAAGTATAACTGCACCAGCAAAACTTAAAACACAAGACTGGATCTTTTTGAAATATGAATGTGGATGTGCCAAATGGTCAAAAGTAAAAAAAAAAAAAAAGATGTATCCACTTAAAACTAGAAAGCACTCATTAGATTTGTACGATCCTAAATTAACTATTTTATTATTAGAAAATATTTTAATTGATCTGCATGATATGCAAACATGAATAGTGACAAAGGTAGAAGCAAACATCTTGCAATGTTTTAGTAAACATTTTTTTTTATTCATATGAATTTTAGACTTTGGTCTGACTTTTTCTTGACGAATAATAATCTTAAGCTTAAAACTTCCACACTGATGTCCTGTGTTAAACTGCAAATGTTGTGTGAGAGACAGGCTGTCCAGCTGTCCCCGGTGATGTTCTGGATGTGGAAAGGGCAGGCAGCACGGCTCACTGGTACAGCGGTCTTTGATGAGGTGATGATGTGATGAAGACCTCTCTGTGACTCTGTTAGGGCCGATGTGAAGGCTGAGGAAGCAAACACATGCTTTTAGATCACATTCAGGGATTCAGCTTCTCCTTGATAGGGTGATCAGACGTCATCATCACTGGTCCATCAACCTCTCAGCTGCCATCATGGTTTAAAAGCAGGACTGCCAAGAGAAGCCTGGAAAAAAATGTGGATATGTAAATATGTCTATTTCTATTTCTTCCCTTTTTAAATTTAACTATTGCTTATTTTTGGTATTTTTTATCTTATTTTGTATTATGTTTCTGCTTGTTATATTCTGTTGCTGCTGTGACAAACAAATTTCCCCGTCTGCAGGATATTAAAGGTTTTCTGATTCTGATTAGGGGATCACTACCACTCTGATAAAACTGTTGTATTAAACACTGACAATAAATAAATAATGTAGTCAAACACAAGGGCCCTGCAATGAATTCAATATGCATGACGTTTATAATGTGTTTGTTCAAACTGTTAAAGAGATGCTTTAACTTTATTGTTTTTTTATGAGTCTGCAGTTGAGGTGTTTATAAGTCCAGCTTTACTGAGATGAGGTCATCACATTATGTCATTAAGATTATCATACAATATTATCATTGAGGTCAGAGGGATTAGTAGAGTTGTGTCTGACTGCATTATACTCAGTGGTGTTATTTTACACAGCATCATGTCAGTGGAGTGGCTATATCTGTTTACTATAGAACATGTACAGTCAACAGTTCATGCTTGATAGCAGAGTAAATGCACATGAATCTACAACACTAACAGCTCTGTAACTGTTGGTGCATCTGTCCCTACATGAACGTTACCGACAGTCTCTCCATTAAACTTAGAAACTGACGCTAACACACCAACATCGCTGTTAACGTTACGTGCCTGATAGCTCCGTTTAACTGCCTGTGGGCTGTCTGGGCCCAGGCAATAACAGTCCTTACAACCGTAAATTATAAATACATTAACTGTGCAAACATACTCTCAAACTAACGCTCTGTAACTACACTTCAGGGTTTTAACATTAGCGAACTGATGTTACAGATTTCGCCGGGTTAACCTGTAACGTTAGGTTTGATAAAATCCGATGCTAACCGCTAATGCTGGCTAACAATAGCGTTAGCTTGTTAGCTGGTGTGTTTGGGCTGCTCTACAGCAAGAGTACTAACCACACTTCGGTTCTTATGACTGAAACACTTACGCTGGTTTATGTGGACGCTGACAAACATAAAGAAATTAAGCTTACGATGCACAGTTCATGTTTTGGTCCAGCTGAATCTTCACGGCCATTGCCATCCCTCCCACCGGGGCGACGACAGCATCGGTGGAGCTGCCTCACATGTGTGTCGGTGTCGGCTTTGGCTTTAATATCTCACTCTTAAACCCGTCATATCACCGGGAAATTCAGGGCGCCCTAACGTTACACAGCCATGTAGAGCTGCAGCGGGTTCTCCACCTCTCTCTTCCTGTTATACGACAGACAGTCCGTCTGTCCAATCAGGAGGGCCCATCCTCTGCTCAGAGAGACCTACCCTTTCCGGTTTGAGTTAATGTTGTTGCGATTTCCAATTTGTAATTGTAATTTTGAATTTGTAATTGTAATTTTGAATTTGTAATTGTAATTTTGAGTTTGTAATTGTAATTTTGAATTTGTCATTGTCATTTGCCCCTCAGGGCCACGGTAGGTTTCTGTTGCAGCACTGCAAGTGGCCACTGGGAAAATATGTGTGTGTGTTTGTTTTTGTATGTGTCTGCTGCACTCCAAGGTAATAATGAGGATCTCGATCTCTCTCTCTCTCTCTCTCTCTCTCTCTCTCTCTCTCTCTCTCTCTTCTCTCTCTCTCTCTCTCTCTCTCTCTCTCTCTCTCTCTCTCTCTCTCTCTCTCTCTCTCTCTCTCTCTCTCTCTCTCTCTCTCTCTCTCTCTCTCTCTCTCTCTCTCTCTCTCTCTCTCTCTCTCTCTCTCTCTCTCTCTCTCTCTCTCTCTCTCTCTCTCTCTCTCTCTCTCTCTCTCTCTCTCTCTCTCTCTCACACACACACCTGTCCTGCCTGCCTATTATATTTACATTTTTATTAACCCCCCACAAAACGCTGGTGACAAGAGTGTGTGGATGAAGCACTAATATCTTAAATTTTACACATATAGCTGGCTTGCTTGTCTGGTATCTTTAGTTTTGACCATAGACTGTATACTAAAAGATGGACGTAGCTTCCGTGTCTGAAAAGTGAAGCCAATGCGAAAGTTCCTTAGACCTGCACTCTTATTTCCAGCTGGGAGCGACTCCACTGGTTGCAAAAAGAAGTAAGTTTGTATAGAAGTCAATGTGGAAATGAGCTTCTTCTCACATGATTTAGTTCCTCAGTAAATATTTTCCGAATGAGTTTATGGTCTTAATCACTAGTTTCAAGTCTTCTTCAATACAGCATGATGTTCACTTCAATAAATAAAAAAATTAAAAAATAGACGATAAAGCAGGAGATGCTTTAGGGTGTGGCTACTTTGTGATTGACAGGTCACTGTGCTAGCAACAGGATAAAGGTTTAGCGATATACACTGTGTTCATTAAAATAACTCTGAACTGTGTTGCCTTGTTCAATTCTGAGGACTTTGACCCTCTCTATGGTCGCTTGAAAATGTCATGATGAACATTCGGTTGCACCTTGCTAACAAAGCTAATGTTAGCTAGCTAGCTAGTGCTAGCATTAGTTGGTTACTTCAGGGAAAACTGGTGATTTTCAACCTCTGTGTCACTACAGTGAATGGCTCCAGAGACTGGAGCTCCCAGCTCACCTGCCAGCAGTAGTCCAACAGATGACTCGTATCAACCGGCTGACAAAATGTCAGTTAACCCATTTTAGCTTAGCGCAGCATCATTGCTTTGCACTCCTCCCCAGCTCTGCCTCTTTGTCCAAATATGCTCACATCCGGTTTCAAAAAACCCAGATGTGACGGCCAAAATACAATCTCCTTGCTTCAAAACGGAAGTCCACAAATGATTGAGAGACCAAAATCCGCTGGCTGCGTCTCATGTGATATTCCACCATGGGTTTTGACAACGCAGATGTCCCTAAGCCTGGAAATCTGCAGCGGGAAGCTTGTATTCAACCTTATAACGGCAATATCTTCTGGTCATGTTCCAGGTCTCATGTCCCTTTCTGTTCCACCAAAAGAAGAGCTACCTTTCCAATTATTGACAGAATGGGACAAAGGGGCTGATATTTTGACATGTCACAGCGGCAAAAGGATAGTTGTAAATAATGCAAGGAATGACGGCTGAATTCCATTTAGCTAATAGTGTCAGCGTCCTGGAATTGTGCATGCTGTCACACTGTCACACAATCACAGCCTACTGAGTCACTGTTAATGTTATTTTAACACCTGTGCTTTTCCAACTATGAAAAGTCCAAATGTCTGCTGTAAAAATGGTCTTTTGTGCTTCATGTACCACATCCTGTTTCTCTCAAACCTCTGTGCCCATTTTCAATCTGCAGCACCACACAATCAAAAGCATCCTATGAGCATCTTTAATAGCTTCTGTCTCGTTACTGTTACTGTGTCACTCTCTTGGTTGTCGACAGATTCAATATTTCATTCAGTCAGTTACTCCTCTATTTCTATCCACCTTCTGCCTCCACCTCTCTTTCTTCCCTTCTCTTTCTCTCTCTCTCTACCTGTGTGGTGTCTGCAGGTGTCAACAGGGGTCTGAGCGACTCAAGGGTTGAATAATTCACTCAGTCCAAATGAGATCTCCCTGGCCTTAATGAAGCCATTAATTAGACTCCATGGATTCAACCCACTGCCTCACACCTATACTGACACACATAAATGCAAACACAGTGTGCATACATATAAATGTTGGCATGTGCATGAGAAGAATGCATTCACACATGCTGCAAAAGCTGGCGTCACATGCAAACACACATACACAAATATAGAAGCATTGGCATGCATGTCCACACACACTTTTGATGCAATATGTTAATCATCCTTAGGAATGCAGCGTGGAGTTAAATAGGTCAACATGAAATCACCAAAATGACTAAGCGGCACCATGTGTGTAAGCGTGTGTGTAAGGGCTCCTTATGTGGTTTGTGCATTTGTGGGACTAGAGAAAGTGTTGTCTTGGTTTTTAGTGAGGTTAAACAACCTTCACCTTTACACCCATCTAGAAAACAATTCTCTACACATCCAGCTCATGGCTCTGTTGTGCACAAGGCCTTACTGCCACAGATTTTTTTCCTCTTTTTTTTTTTTTAAATGCACAATATATTGGGGTTGACAAAAAAGAATAAAAATAAAAACTGTGCTGCCAAGAAAACAGTGTCTTGATGCTCCTGTGCTATTTGCACATATTTAAATGAGGTAAAATGAATACATGTAGTGCAAAATTGGTCCTGTTCTATGTAAATGAGCATTGATGCAAAAACAGGCCAATTCACAAAGATCAGCACTAAAAGCCATTTGCCGTTAAAGTGAAATTATTAGCGTCTTCAGAGGGTGGTAGGTGGTAATGAAGGATATTTATAATGGGTATCCTCTACTTCATGCCATCTTCTTTTACAGTCAGAAGGTGTGTATGAAAACACCAACAGCACTGTTGGACTGGGATTTTAAAAGTGACAAAGCAGCTTTCCCAGTTAGTAAGACTAAATATTATTGTGTGCAACGGTCCACCTTCTCAGTTGGGTTACTGTAATGCATACAGTTCGTAGTTTGAATCAGGTTCGGGTGGTTGATTAATATGTATATTTGTACGCTGGCTCAAATAACTGACGGCATATTGTGGCCAAGTATGAAAAAATTTATAAAATAAGGACACAGGGGAGGGGGGTAATATTTTGAGAAAAATGTCGCAGATTTAGGAGATTAAAGTGGCAAATCTACGAGAAAAAAGTTGAAAATGTATTGAATTCAAAGTCATAGTGTTTTATTTTTCTCCTCCAGTGTTTTGTTTTACGGTCCGGTGTATCCTTTGGGTATGTGTGTCATGATCACAGAAATTAAAATCACTGAAAGAAAAAAATACTTTTTTCATATTCTCCGACTGGAAGTTTCCATTTCCCCAGTAAAGCAGCTGTGAGGACGGTGCTGTGTCGGAGAGGGATTTATGCTTCATATTTGATATTTTAACTTGTGACAACATATCGTTAAGGTACTGAGGGGTTTGACTGTTGGAAGTTGTGACTGGTTTTGTTCAAAAGTGCCAAATTCTATCTTTATGGCTTATTGTTGTTGAAACGCTAGCCTGTTGTTGTTGCCATAATACGGTAAACATTCAGGTCAGTGACAGAGTAACATTATTATTATTATATGGATAAAATACAGAACAGAACAGATAGACCCGTTAGAGCCATGTGATAAGTTATTTTGTCAAAGTTAGAGAAGTGTAAATTAGCCACCACATCCTGATGTTATTTTACTTGTGAGGGTAAATGTCACCTAAGCATTACATTTGCAATTATAGTAGTGTTTTTTTATGGTTGTGTTGTGTATTTATCAAGGTTAGATTGCTCGAGTATCTCAGCACTATGTGATGGATTAATGTCACCAGTTGGACAGTTTTTAATTTCTATCAAACCTTCTGTTTAACCTACAAATATGAAAGCTTGTATAATGTTTTACATTTATTTAATGGTGTTAAACTAAAGTCTAACTTCTTAATTTTGTAACCATATATCGTTGAACTGCCCAATTTAGCTTTGTGTTTACAGTAGACGCTCAAAAGGACGCTGACACCGGTGAATTAATGTTAGCCGTGTGCTACCCTTGGCCCTACTTGTACGCCCTGATCTCCTTGCCGTAAACACTTGGATCTGTTGGTCATCCAAACAAGTTTGTTAACAAATCCAGGAGCATACTTCAGTCCTTCACAATAAATGACGTGCTTTAACAGATCCAAAATACACCGAAAAATCTTCTTAATTTCCATTTTTGATCTAAACCAACACCTGAGCCGCTCAGGCTGAGCGTCGCACAGCATTCTTACTGCTTTCTCTCATTAAAGTCACTTTCTTTATTAATTAGATGTATAAATTTCCATCTCCAAACATGAAATATCAGGGTGTAATGAATTCTAAAAGCAAGAAAATACCGGAAACTGCACCAGATGAGATGTGTCCAGATAGGGTACAAACCAGCAAACAGCCACTGGTGATACAGTGACATACTGTAGATTAGTGGAAATAGCCTTCCAACTTTGTCAAAAGAACTTAACACAACACAACAGTACCAGTTATTTTAACGGGGGTGACTGTTATTTGTAATAGCATTTCAGAAATGCCGGATTTCATGCCTTATTGTTGTTTAGAAGATTATAGCTAAGCTAATATAAGCTAAGTCAACGATACAGCTTCTGTGGCCTTATATCTAACGTTAGTTATAGCTCTTAGTTTATCAACAAAGTATTATAGGTTGTCGTTCTGTATTTTATCCCTATAATAAAAAAAAATGATACTCACCAACGTCACCTGGATGTTTACAGGCTAGTGTTTAAACAACAATAAGCCATAAAGATAGAATTCGGCACTTCGGAACAAAATCCCAACTTCCAACAGTCAAACCCCTCAAGGCCTTAATCATGTGTTGTTACAAGTTCAAATATCAAAGAAGCAGCATAAATCCCTCTACGAAACAGCACCGTCCTCACAGCTGCTTTGCCGTGGAAATGGAAACTTCCGGTCAGACAATATGAAAAAAAACATTTTTTTCGCTTTTGTCTTCTAGTGATTTTAATTTCTGTGATCATAATACACGGACCGTAAAACAAAACACTGGAGGAGAATAAAACATTATTTTTCTGGCTTTGAATTTAATCGATTTTCAACTTTTTTCTTGTAGACTTGCTAGTTTGTAAACTCGTAATTCTGTGAGTTTTTTCTCGTAGATTTGCCACTTTAATCTCATAAATCTGCGGCATTTGAAATATTACAGCCTGAAATGATAATACATTAATATATATATATATAGCTGGGTTGGAAAAGTGATCAGTCCCCAGATTTCATACTTTGTGGAGGCACCTTTTGCTTTAATTACAGCCATCAGTCTGTTTTGATATATCTCTACCAGCTTTGTGCACCTAGATTGGGAAATATTTCCCCATTCTTCCTGCAGAACTGTTGGAGTTAAGTCAAATTCTGTGGTGAGCGGAGATGAACTGCACTCTTCAAGTCCATCCACAGATGTTCTGTAGGATTCAGGTCAGGGCTCTGACTGGGCCACTCTAGGACATGCACCTTACTCTCCTTTAGCCACTGTGTTGTTTTTATGGTGGTGTGTTTGCGTCGTTGTCATGCTGGAAGGTGAACCACCAGCACATTTTCAAGTGTCTAACAGAGGGACAAGGGTTTTCCTCAAGAATTTGGGTGGACTTGGCAGAATCCATTTTCCCTTCCGTCCTGACCAATTGCCCAGTCCCTGCTGAAGAGAAACAAGCCCACAACATAATGCTGCCACCATTGTAGTGTGTTTTGGGGGGTGTGCTGTGTTTGGTTTCTGCGAAACATAGAGCTTGGAGTTTGGCCCAAAAAGTTCAATTTTGATCTCATCTGACCATATTACCTTTTGCCACATGGCATCAGAATCTTCAAGATGTTTTTTTTACGAGACTCAGTCTGACATGTTTTCAGAAAAGGCTTCTTTCTTGCCACCCTGCCACACATGTAGAACTTGTATGTTGGACCTCAAGACGGGGCAGGTAGTGGTTACAAGGGATGTGCAAATTCCAGTGCTATCAGTCACCATAACCCATTCTCTGTGAATTACCTTCTCAGTACCTTCTCTTACCATCTTGTCCACCATTTATTTTCTTTAAGATGATGGCCTTTCCATGCCTGTATTTGAAGGTGACAGGAAGGGGGGGGGGGGGGTATGCAGAAAAAGGCCACAGGTGGGAATCGAACCCAGGCCGCTGCGTTGAGGAGTAAGGCCCCAGTATATGGGGCACCTACTCTAACCCATGAGCCACCAAGCGCCCATGTATTCTATTTTTAAGGCTTTTTTGTTGTCTTTATTATACCTAGTAGCTGGAGACTGATAGGAAATGTTCGCGAAAGAGAGGGGATGACATGCAGCAAAGGGCTACAGGCCAGATTCACACCTGAGTTGCTGCTAAGGACTCTTCGTACATGGGCGCACACTCTACCAGGTGAGCTAGAGTACCCAACACTGGCAGCTTCACAACAGTGCTTACACCTTTGTGTAAGGAATGTTTAGAGAAAATGTAATTGAACACATGACAAATCAAACCATTTGGTCAAAATTTGAGAGGGATGCTATATTTAAACAACATGCACATTAAGATGCATGATTGATATTTCATCTTAAAGCATAATTTGGCTGCCTACTTTATGTGCATTAAATTCTTGATTTCCCCACATATTTTAATCTCTTCAGTGACCAGTCGCTGACGCTCTATTGCTCCCGAAATAGGCAAACGTTTTTTGAGGGCAAATAATTTGCACCTCTTCCTGTGCAATCTCCACCAGATTTCCCTTAATCTCCATTCCCCATACCCATCCAGCCCTAGGTTTATGTACTTACTCACAATGCTCTCCATCCCTGGAAGTCATCCAGGTGTGTAAACCAACCAACAAACACACACACACACAGAGGTAGCCAAACACCAGCCAGACAGGCCAATAAGCTTAGTGGCTCCAGCTCGTACATTGAACCATGTAATCAGAAAATTGATTCAGTCTCCTAAACAACACTCAAGGAGACAAGTCTTATTTAATCACTTTGTTGTTTATTGAGTAGTGAAGAAAAGTGCTGTGTAGATGATGTGGGTCTTACTTATTCTATTATGCATATATTTAAAGAGGATGCTTACAATGTGCTCATTCAGTTATTACGGTATGAGGTGGTAGTAAGAGAGGGGATGTGTGAAAGTGTCTTGTTTATGGACAGAAAGATGGATGGAGAATAAAGGATAAATACTTCACTCTAGGACTTGTGAATGTTGTTTTTCATCTGCAACTTCACTTTCAATGAATGGACAGTAAGTAGATGTGGAGTAGCATTCGAGCGTTCAAAGGAGGGGTATTAAGACAACATTGCAGCAGCAGCCATGAAGGTAAACAAGGATAAGCCAATTGCACCTACAATTTGCGTAACCAATTTCACTCGTTCTTACTGAATCATAACTCTCCAATGTCCATTGTAAATATTCAGCCCTGCATAAGCTGAGAGATCATAAAAAAGACTCTCCTATAGAACTGCAGAATGTAAAATTTATTGTCTCACTACCTTGAATAGTGATGATAGATATTTTTCAGTATATATTGGCTTAATTATATCGCATATCTACTGTATGTTTGGACCTTGACAACACTTGATTGAAGGAACATTTTACAGGCACAATCTGTGAATCAAGGTAAACTAAATTGGATGTGAGCTCTCAATGTTGTACGATGCAATTTAAAGTGTTTTCAGTCCTGTCTGTCCTATTTTTTATAACTACAGTAGAAGGGCGCTCACTTCCGGTTCCGGCGCTGTGTAAAGCGGCAGCCAGCAACAGTTGCTCTCTCTCCTTTCCGCACTTCTTTGCTATTTTATCTTATTTTACTGTCTTTTTATTAGTGCTTTTTCCTGTAAGTCGTCGTGCTAACCTTAGCCAACTATGTTCGTTAACTTTCTTAGATGTTTTTTGTCCGTTTGTCTCATTCTTGGGACAATTTTTGCCGACCGCGTCTCCGTCTGGACGCAACAATGCGGCGGCTCCATTGTTTAAACCTGTGAAGGCTGTTGTTGCTAGCACCAACGGCGCTAATGCGGTAGAGGCCTGAAATCCCCACAGAACTGAGGAGAAAGTACAGGGGATGTAGGGCTGGACGTAAACACCGGATAAAGAAGAGGTGATATAAACCATCTCTCCCTTCCATCACCATGGGGAACGTGAGGTCACTGGCTAATAAGATGGACGAGCTGGCGGGCCTGGTGAAGACTCAGTGGATGTATCGTGTGAGCAGTGTGTTGTGTTTCACGGAGACATGGCTCCACAAGGACATCCCGGACTCTAACGTAACTGTGGACGGCTTTCAGACTGTTCGGGCGGACAGGAGTCATCGTGAGAGTGGCAAGAGGAAAGGTGGGGGTCTTGCTATTCTTATTAACAACAAGTGGTGTCATCCTGTACACGTTACTGTAAAGGAGCGTTTGTGCAGCTCGGACATTGAGCTGCTTGCCGTGAGTCTTCGGCCTTACTACCTGCCGAGGGAGTTTTCACACTTGATCGTCCTGGTTGTTTACATTCCTCCGACTGCAAACGCGGCACGCGTGAGTGACGTCATCCACACTGTCGTCGCGGGCCTTCAGACACGGCACCGAGACGCATTCATTGCAATATCTGGGGACTTCAACCACATCACTCTGGCTGCAACACTGCCCACTTTCAAGCAGTTTGTGGACTGTTCCACCAGATTAAACCTGAACGTGCCAATGACCTGAATCTGTTCTTCAACAGATTTGATGAAACGGCTCTGGACCAGCCCCCCACGGCTCCTCCACAACCATCCACCTCCAAACCTCCAGCCCTGCTGACACCCCCCACCTCCCCCTCAATTCCTTCCTGATTTTGCCCTACCTGTCCCCTCCCCCCGCCATCACCTCTCTCCACCCCCACCAACACACACAGCAGACAGACCTTCACTGCAGAGCAGGTGAGGGAGGAGCTGTGCAGACTCCGCCCAGGCAAGGCAGCAGGTCCCGACGGTGTCAGCCCGAGGGTCCTCAAAACATGTGCGATCCAGCTGTGTGGAGTCCTGCAGTACATCTACAACTTCAGCCTGAGTCTTGAGAAGGTCACTGTGCTGTGAAAGACATCCTGCCTGGTACCAGTACCAAAGAAGGTGCGTCCCAGCACCTCCGAAGACTACAGACCGATGGTGCTGACGTCGCACCTGATGAAGTCCCTGGAGAGGCTGGTCCTTAAAATTCTTCGGCCCCTGGTCAGCTCATCACTGGACCCTCTACAGTTTGCCTACCAGCCAAGACTAGGTGGAGGACGCTATCATCTTCCTGCTCAACCGTGCCTGCCACAGTGAGAATCTTGTTCATGGACTTCTCCAGTGCGTTCAATACCATCCGGCCTGCTCTGCTGGGACGTAAGCTGACGGCGATGCAGGTGGACCCTCCCCTGGTTTCCTGGATTACGGATTACTTGACGGGTCGACCACAGTATGTCAGACTGCAGGACAGAGTGTTGGACAATGTGGTCAGCAGCACTGGAGCTCCACAGGGAACTGTTCTTTCCCCCTTTCTGTTCACCCTGTACACCTCAGACTTTCAGCTCCTCTCTGAGTCCTGCCACCTGCAGAAGTTTGCTGACGATTCTGCAATTGTTGGCTGTGTCAGTGAGGGTAAGGAGGAGGAATACAGGGCCGTTGTGGACTCCTTCGTCGACTGGTGTGCAGCTAATCACCTGATTCTAAACGCCACCAAGACTAAGGAGCTAGTGGTGGATTTCCGCAGTAGTAAATCTGCCCCCACACCCATCTCCATCAACGGCGTGACAGTGGATGTTGTCCAGGATTACAAATACCTTGGAGTATGCCTGGATAACAAACTGGACTGGTACAAGAAGGGCCAGAGTCGTCTCTATTTCCTGAGGAGGCTCCGGTCATTCAATGTATGTAACACCATGCTGAGGATGTTCTATCAGTCGGTGGTAGCCAGTGCCATCTTCTTTGCTGTTGTGTGCTGGGGCAGCAGACTGAGGGCAGCAGACGCCAAGAGAATCAGTAAGATCATCAGGAAGGCTGGCTCCGTCCAGGGGGATAAACTGGACTCTTTGGTGGCTGTGTCTGAGAGGAGAATGCTGTCTAAACTGCACAGCATCCTGGACAACAACTCTCATCCTCTCCACCATGTGCTGACCTCCAGCAGAAGCACCTTCAGCCACAGACTCATTCTCCCCCGGTGTAATACTGAACGCCGGAGGAAGTCTTTTCTTCCGGTGGCCATCAAACTTTATAATTCATCCCCCCCCGGTCAGGTAAGGAACAGTGGAGACACTGTATCCTGAGAAAATGTCACTTTGTCACTTTATATCATCACTGCACCACTTTATTCAGTTGTACTGTCACTTACTTCAGTCAGAAATGCTGCTACACTTTACACTGTCACTTTATACCACCACTACATCACTTATTTAGTGGTACTGTAACCACTGCTGCTACACTTTACACTGTCACTTTATATCACCACTACATCACTTTATTTAGTGGTACTGTAACTTACTGCTGCTACACTTACTGTGCTTTACTGTAACCTAGCTCTGTAGGAAATGCTGCTACATTTTTAACACTGTTATCACTTATCGCTCCTTCTCACTTATTTAGTTTGTACTTATTTTATTTCAATCTGCTGCTAAACTGCACGCTGCATATTGTCGTATATTGTATATACCTACGCTTAACCACAATGTCTGTTGCACTCTGTCACACTTAGTTAATTATTTGATTTATTTTACGTTAGCTTTATTTTGATTTGATTATGTTAGCTTATTGTCACTCTGATCCTTTCCCACCTTTGTATTGAAACTGTTGCACAATAATTTCCCTCGGGATAAATAAAGCTTCTTGAATCTTGAATCTTGAATCAAAGAGTACAGACCTCCTATGAATAGCTGAGAAATACTCAGGGCTCTATCCTACAACCGGTACAAAGGGGCACATAGTGCAGTGCAACTGTCATTGCAGTTTTTCGGACCAATGCAGTTATAATTTTTAGCCAAGAATCCACAGTAAGTAGCAAATGAACTTGTGCCCATGGGTGTGATGGTCTTAAAATTAGTTGTGATCAAGTGCATTGTTGATGCATTTCTATCTAGGGGCAGCAGAAAGTAATCACACCATTGACCAACAAAAACCTGGTTGAAAGTCACAGCAAAGTTTTTTCCTGCTATTTAAAGTGTAATTCCGGCGCAAAATCATCCCATGGTCTTTTTCGGCACTTGCATACATCAAATAAGCCATCAAGACAGTTTTTTTGTGTATAAACTATTAACAGAGAAATCCGGGAGAGCTGGCTAACACTGATTAGCTCAGGGCAGTACGGTGAAGGCATTAAAACATCTTTTTTAACCACTAATACTGCTCAAATAACACTAAACTGCTACAGTAGCATGATAAGAGTCCCAACACATAAAACAAAGCACCAAACCAACAACCTGGAGTTTGTTAAAAGAGTGTTTTGAAAGACTTACCTACTGGCCTTGGTACCAGCTCCTCTCATGATAAAGTACATTCAAGTCGATTACCAAATGCAATCCAAAAGGAAGGAGCCCATTGATGATGATCTTTCAATTTATTCTGGGGACATGGGGAAATTTTTTTCCAGTACGTTTAGTTGATGAGGGATTGGGAATCCTCCATAGCAGTCACACGGCGTGTTGCGGTATTCAATGATTACCAGGCCACAGCGAAAAATGTCACTCTGTTGGCAGCGTAAACATTCTTCTTCCCATGGGCTCATAGCACCCACAGGCACATCAAAAAATGCCCCCACACAAAAACTGCTAAGGCTACCAGTAACACACATCCCCACCCACTTGGGTGACATTTCGGTGCTGCGGGGAAATTCGCTGTCTGGGACTTTTCCAAACCTTTTACATCTATTATTAATTTATATTTCTCCAAACTGCCACAAAGCACAAAGTTTGCATGTTTTGGTGGAATAATCATCAATTGGCTCCTTACTTTTCGATTCAATTTGTTAATCCACTTGAATGGACTTACTACAATTAAAGTTTACCGGAGCCAGTTGGTTAATCTTCCAAAACACTCTGTTAACTATGTTATTGATGCTTCGTTTTATGTGTAGGGACTCTTAGCATGCTACTGCAGAGGTTTTCTGTTATTTTGAGCAGTATTAGTGGTTAAAAAAGCCGTTTTAATGCCTTCACTGTACTGCCCTGAGCTAATGTGCTAAAATGTTAGCCACATGCGGCTGTTAGCGACGCTCCAGGATTTCTCCGTTAATAGTTTATACACGAAAAAAACCTGTCTTGATGGCTTATTTGATGTATGCAAGTGCCGAAAAAGACCATGGGATGATTTTGCGCCGGAATTAAACCTTAAAGAGTGCATTAGATGGTGTGGAAGTAAGAGAAATGAGCTGCTCTCTTCATGTGGCTTTTGAAATGGCTAAACTGAAGTTGGTACACAGTGGGGTCATGAACCCCTGGAATGAGACTAGTCCTTGCTGATTGAGCAGATAATAAACTTGCATCACAGAGCCTCACAGAAAAGAGAGTTCAGATATATAGAATGTGCAAGGTAAGAGATCTCGTGCCCATTCACCCATCACCTCGTAAAGATTCTAACAAACAGAGGAAATGCTCATTTCCTCATTTTAGGCACACACACACATACTCCTTAACTAACAAGTTCGTGTGTTGCAAACACAGACACATCTGTCTCTCTAGATAGCCATATAGGGGACATGCACTAAATTCCTTCTCTCAGCATTTAGTGTTATAAGATGTTGCTAGGCAGATTAACGTCTGTTGCCACCTTTTTTACCTTGGGGGCGTTACCATCAGCCCACCAGTGTATTTAAAGCCGCTACTCTTAGACCACAACAGACTCGTCTGATGTATGACCTGGTTTGTGTTGTATCAGAACTTGTCTCCGCTTTGCAAAGTGCTCCAATAAAGATATTGGTGTGATCTCAAGCCATTGTCTCAAGATCTCTTCTTCTATCCTCCGATCAACGGACCCGGGGAGATAACTGCAGGTTGATCTCAACAATGGTAAGACTAGTGATTTATGGATTGCAGATATATCTGTGGCTCCTTGGATAATCCACGGATCTTATGGGCCGGGTGATGAAAGTATACACGTGAGTGGGTGAAATAATACATACTTAATGAGAAAAATATTGTGTACATTCTCTGAGATGTGGATATAACAGAGAGAAATGTTTGAAAATCTGCTGTGTGCATTTACACAGTAACAACGCTTTCATTTATTATTTCAGATGCTACACATTAAGCTCTTTTTTCTCTGTTATAACTATAGTTTTAAGTTTTGCTGCTTATACTGGCAAGAAAACCCAATGCAATACATAATTGAAAAAGCAACAGCCAATAGGGACTGTTAGAGGGGGAGGAAAATAATTCAGGTGGGTGGCAGGAGGATTATTTCAGTGCACAATGGATTCGTATGGCATCAACACACTGGGACATGCAGCAGCTCTCCTTCACCTCAATATAAATTTGTTATCGGTACATTTGCTCATATGCAGTTAAATGGAGTTGTTGATGGGACCGATGATTGAGAGAGGGTGCAGGGTCTGCTGCTTCGCACACAAGCAGATCTGTTGCCTCAGCAGAAAATCCCTCTCTTCTCCAGTCTCCTGAGTCCTCAGTTTATATAGGAACGTGCCCACTGTAGCTGCATCTGGCTTTTAAATGGAATGGGAAATGGCACTCTCATTGGTTCTATCACTAATTAAAAGACTAAGTACAACCCCTGTGCCTTGTGCGCCATTCTGTGTCCCCAGAACCGTTGGACATACCCTAAATACATTTGCACCATGCACTTTAGACCATTCACTTTAGATCATTTTATACACTGGAGATCAAAAATATGATAAGATAAATAGGGTGTCCAACAATTAAGTTAATTGTCACCAAGTACCAGATTAAAACAAAAAAACTGGGAGGTATCTGAAGGTGTTCTCTAATTGTCAAAATAAAGTTTTTTTTGTTAAAGTGCCTTTATTATTAAAAAAAAAAATAAAGTATTTTGAATAAATCAAGTATTTATAATTTGTTCCCTAATTTTGATTGCCAGTGTATACAATTAATTGATATGGTCAAAAAGTACTTGCGAGGACTTAATGAAATGTCATAAATCAAAAGGCTAGAATACCTACTAATTTGCCCCTGGGGTGAAATAGATTTTTCTTGCTTCATTATTGAACAATTTATTCAGCCAATAATAATAGTACACTTACGATGATAAAACCATATTTTAAAACTGTAGATGAAGGAATTTTACTATCAAAGGCATCATTCAACATGTTAGGGCTATGGGTTAACTCTACTACCCCCCTCCCCATCACCATGCCCCACATAATCTGCATAGTAGTTATAAGAAATACTAATGACCTTCGAAAGGAAAATCATATATAAAGGCAACCAAAGTAGATCCCATTACAGAACATTGAGAATTACCTCAAGACAATTTCAGACACATGCTTTCATAGTCAAACACAGTCAAAAAGGTTGGGAATGTAGGAGAGTGAGGGTGATATTAAATTGAGTCAACCTTGAGTCAAAGGTATTTCAACTTTAAAAAGCATTTATCCTACCACATTATTAGTATTCATCTAAGCAGAGGAAATAACAGATCATCTTGTTTTTATTTTCAACATTTTATTTTATCTTAGTTCTCTTAGTTTTATCTTATGACCCCAAAATGGATATAGTTGTTTGGTATCGTGGTCACAACAAACATCAGTGTGTAGCAGCTAGCTTGCGCAGATCAGGAGACATTCTCCAGAGTGGCTATTCTATTCAATCAATAATGCCAAATCATAATGAAAGTTATCTCAAGACAATTTACATATAGAGTAGGTCCAGACCACACACATGATTTGCAGAGACCCAAAAATTCCACCATGAGCAACAGCAACAGTAACTGCAACAGTGGCGACGCAAACCTTCCCTTTAACAGGCAGGAACGTCGAACAGACCTGGCTCTATGGTGAATGGCCATCTGTCTTGACCGGTTGGGGGAGGGAGGCAGAGGGAGAAAGAGAGACATACATACAAACAGACAGAGTGGCGTCGGGGCATCAGACCGTTAAATCCAGCAACAGTGGGTCGGCTCATTTTCTGTCTTCAATGCAGCATAAAAACACTGCAGATCCAGCAGGCCAATCCACCTAGAGGGACTAGCTGCAGGTCCTGAGTGAAATTATTCCAATTAGAGAAGTGAACTTGAACACAAATAATGACAGATCCCTAAGCCACTGTCACTGAAGAAAAAGATGAAGGTACACATTCACACCTGGATGCTGCCCAGTACAACCACCGGTCTTATCTGCTGGCCATTGAGCAACTCCACTGAGAGAAAGGGGTTAAGGGCCTCGTTCAAGGGCAGCTCGGTAGTGGTAACGAGGGAGGGGCAAGCGCTGCTTATTCACTTCACTGAAACGGCAACCCTCTTTTCACAAGCTCGCCTCTCTAAACTTTAGGCCACCCCTGACACTTTTGTAAAAGTGAGTAAAAGTAAAAGCCTATACTATCAATACACCTGTTCCACAGGCATAAAGGTTTTTTCAGAAGGTAAATGACAATGCATGTCTGCATGCTACACCATTCCTGTTATTCACAAAACTGGCCATCTAGCTAGGCTTAGTTGATTTAATTATGTCTCCTCTGAAAATCAAATGTATCCTCCTGTGTATATTGTGCCCCTCCACTCGCCCTCTGAGAAAAAACAAGACTTTTAACTTCTCCAAAGGCTTGTTCTGATTTTGCGCATGATACCATTGTTGGGAGCGTACCTATGTTTTCCTAGATTCAGTGGTCAATCTTTGACTACAATGATATATTTACTCACCCAACTTACTTTAGCCCGGGTCACAGCACAAGAACAACAGTAGTTTCAGTCACTGACAACAGTGTGAAATTGTATATACAGTAAAAACTGTATATACACAGTACTGCTATGTTCACAACATTAACCTGTTTTAACATTAAACTGACATTATTTTTGCAATCGGGTTAGGGGGTCAGGGGACTAGGGTTTAACACTTAGCTTCTTTCACAGTTAGCTATTGAATATAATGTTTGGATAAGGTCAGCCTTTGCTTTATATGTTCTCAATACAATCTACCGTTAAGGTAAATACAATAACACATGGTTATTCATGTTGCGTTTGGCGCACCATACTATTGTTGGGAGATTGCCTATGTTTTCCTAGATTCATTAGTCAATCTTTTACTACAGGAATATATCAACTCAGCTAACTTAATTTAGCTTTGGTCACAGCACAATAACAGTAGTTTCAGTCACTGACAACACTGTCAAATTGTATATACGGTAAAAACTGTATATACACCGTACTGCTATGTTCACAACATTACCACTTACTTCATACTTTCTGTCACACACTTGGGAGTGTGTGAAACTCAGACACGAGTTTCTCCAAAGTTTTCTATATTCTCTTCTCTCTTTCTCCCCCATTCTCCTTGCACATGCAAAGATGTGTGTTATTCCTTCAAGTGGTTTGCTGATTGTTAAATACATTTTAGTTTAGACATTTTGTTAAATTCAGATGTTTTACCCCGGTGGGCAGTCAACTTAGACCCAGTGGGCTGCCTGCAATGTACTGTGAAAAAACGTTGATCTATATCTCCATGTCATTCACATGCTACTAAAATCAACACAGACATTCTTTGAATACTAGATATAGAGTCTTTCAAATGTGACTACCCAAAATTGTGGGACTGTGTGAGGAGAACTGTGTTCCACCAGTTCTATGAGTCACCGGTTTTAACATGAAACTGACTTATTATTTGTGCAGTTGGGTTAGGGGAGTCAGGGGACTAGCTTATTTCGCAGTTAGCTATTAAGTATCATGTTTGGATAAGGTCAGCCTTTGCTTTATATTTTCTCTCATTCAAGCTCTAGCTAGGCTTAGTTGATCTTATTATGTCTCCTCTAAAAATCAAATGTATCATCCTGTGTATATTGTGCCCCTCCAGTTTCCCTTTGAGAAACATCTCAAGACTTTTAACTTCTCCACAGGCTTTTTCTGATTTTGCGCACCATACCATTGTTGGGAGCGTACCTATGTTTTCCTAGATTCATTGGTCAATCTTCAACTACAAGGATATATTAAGTCACCCAACTTACTTTAGCCCGGGTCACAGCACAATAACAACAGTACTTCCAGTCACTGACCACACTGTGAAATTGTATATACGGTAAAAAAAAACTGGATATACACTGTACTGCTATATTCACAACATTAACCTGTTTTAACATTAAACCGACTATGTGTGCAGTTGGGTTAGGGGGGTCCGGGGACTAGGGTATACCAGTTAGCTTCTTTCACAGTTAGCTATTAAATATAGTTTTTTGGATAAGGTCAGCCTTTTCTTTATATTTTCTCTAATACAATTTACTTTTGGTGTAAATACAATTACACCAAAATTGGTTATTTTTGTTGGAGGTAGGGTCATGCAATCCCCCCATCACTCACAAACGCCCCTCCCCCACTAAATAACAAACATTCTCTTAAGAAAACCAGCTAGGAAGCCAACGTGTTGTCCTCGTTTGCTGAGCCGCTTGAAAGGACTGGATTTCTCTCTGGAGCCCCTCATTTTGATTCGTTTTTAACTTCAGCTGAATGAAGAGCGTGTGCACATGATCATTGAGTACTTCCTCTCTCTGACAAGCTTTGAGTTGCTCCCCAGCAAATAAGCCGCTTTCTATTCGGAGCATGTTCTTGACCTCCTGAAGTTCTTGTTCCAGGGTCTTATTTTGCTTGATTATATTCTCATTCTCTTGCTTCAGTGTGTAATAGTTGCGCTCAAACACCTTAAGTTCTTGCAGAACATTGCTGGATTCTTGAACCTCTTGTTGCAGGTGTTCACATTCCTGTCTCATTGCCTCTTGCCTGTCATGTAATGATCCGTTGACCTCCTGAAGTTCTTTTGTCAGTCCCTCAGTTTTTTGGTGCATGGACTCATTTTCTAGCTTCATCACATTATAGCTGTATTGAAGTTCAATGAGTTCTTCCTGAATACTTCGAAACTCCTGAACCTCTTCTTGAAGACCGGTTTTCCATTGTCTCATGCTCTCTTGTTCATTATGCAACTTTTTGTGAACTTCCTCAAGTTCTTGTTCCATGGCCTCATGTCTTTGATGCATAGACAGGTTTTCCTGCTTTATCACATTATAGCTGCATTCAAAGTCTTTGAGTTCTTGCTGAATATGTTTTAGCTCCTGAACTTGTTCTTGAAGGGCTGCATTTTTTTGTATCATTGCCTTTTCTCCATGACACATTTCCTTGACCTCCTGAAGTTCTTGTTCCAGGGTCTTTTTTTGATTACTTACAGACTCATTCTCCTGCTTCAGTGTGTAAAAGTTATGCTCAAATACCTTGAGTTTTGCACAAACTTTGTTGGATTCTTTGACTTCTTGTTGCAAGTCCTCACATTTTTGTCTCATTGCCTCCTGTCCATCGTGCATTGCTTTGTTCCCCTCCTCAAGTTCTTTTGTCAGTGCCTCAATTTGTTGCTGCATAGACTCATTTTCTTGCTTTGTCCCATTATAGATGGATTCAAAGTCTTTGAGTTCTTGCTGAATATTTTTTAGCTCCTGAACTTGTTTTTGAAGAGCTATATCCTTTTGTCTCGTGGCATTTTCTCCCTCACACAACATTACCTTGATCTCCTGAAGTTCTTCCTCCAGGGTCTTTTTTTGTTTGCTTATAGATTCATTCTCCTGCTTCAGTGTGTAATAGTTGTGCTCAAATACCTTATATTCTTGCAAATTATCTTTGGATTCCTTAACGTCTCGTTGCTGTTCCTCACATTTTTGTCTCATTGTGTCTTGTACATCATGCAATGTTTTTTTGACCTCCTCAAGTTCTTGCTCCAGGGCACCATTTTGTTGATGCATAGAAAGGTTTTCTTGCTTCATCACATTATAGCTGTTTTGAAAGTCTTTGAGTTCTTGCTGAACATGTTGGAGCTCCTGCACTTTAAGTTGCAGAGTTTCAGTATTTTGCCTGATGACATTGTGTCCATCCCACACCTCTGTGGTAAACTCCTGGACCTTTTGTTTCAGGGAATAGTTTTGATGTCTCATAGACCTGATTTCTTGGCCTATAAGATCGTAGTTTGAAGCTTGTTCAAAGCCTTCGAGTTCTTGCAGAACATCTTTGATCTTCTGAGCTTTTTCTTGAATAGATTTATTCTTTTGTTTCAGGTCCTCTTCTCCATTACACAACATATCCTTGATTTCCTGCAGTGCTGTTTCCAGGGTTTTATTTTGTTCACTTATAGACTCATTTTCCTTCTTTGTTGTATGATAACTGTTCTCAAACACTTCAAGCTCTTGCAATTTCTTTTGGTTCACCTGAATGTCTCTTTGTAAATGCTGATTTTGTTGTGTCATGGTTTCTCTTTCGGTCTGAAATAGTCTGGTCATCTCTCGAATGTCCTGTTGCAAGGTGTTCATTTTTTGTACCAAAGACTGGTTTTCATGTTTCAATACATAATAGTTGTCTTGAAAGGCTCTCAGTTCTTGCAGACTCCTTTGTAGCTGATAAACGTCTTTTTGCAAAGTGCCGTTTTGTCGCCCCATGGCCTCTTTCTCTGCCTTATTATTCAGATTCAGCTCTTCTATTTTTCGGAGCAAAGTCTTCTTCTCAATTTCCAAATCCTTAAAGATAGTCTTCACATCTTTGTTCTGTTTTTTATTATCTTCAATTTCTTTGCACAGAGCCTCCTTTTCGATGCGTAGTATGTCAACGTCATTGTGGAGAACCTTGTTTTCCGAGTGAAACACCTCATTTTCTATTTGGAGGGCCCTTTTTTTCTTGTTCCTAGAGTACTCAGATTTTTTGTGAAAGTCCTCGATGCTTTTGTTGAGGTCCTCCTTCTCTCTTTGGAGGTCTCTGTTCTTTCTAAAGAGGACCTCTATGTCTCGACGGAGGGCTGTGTTCTCATCACTCAGAGCCGTGAGAGTGATAGGCTGCTCTCGCTGAGCCATTTTTTTGCTTTCTGTTAAAACAAAGTGTGTACCAATGAATAACTGTGTATTTCTATACACTGTATATGTATCTACTGTATTCCTTATCTATGTTCTGTGCGTTGTCTAATGTGAGTGTGTCGTTTCAGTTCTCTATCTACAGAGTCTAATGTGATGTGGTCTGTCTCATGTGAGTTCTATGCCATTCTGATGTCATATAATGCAGAATGCAGTGATGTCACATGGAACATCAAATTGGGACTTCAAAGGCAATGTTCCAAACTGCTGCCATTTGAATCACAACATACACCCCCCCCCCCACGCACACACACACACTATTATTATTTTATGAATTTAACTTTTTTTTACTATTAATTCACACAATATTGTCTTGTATTATCTGTTGCACTCATGCAACTCGCACAGCATATTTTATTTTATTTTATTTAAAAACTTGTTAGCCTGACCACATTTTCACTTTTATAAAATGGAAATGTATCTGCTTCTTACATTATTCAACTGTACTTTGACAGGTGGGGCGGAGCCTAGAGCGACATGCCTACCAGGCGAGTATCTTGGAACAGGGCCACTTGCTCCTAGAGTGTATCCATAGACATGTACTGTACATGTAAACATGCAGGCGCGTCTTCCCCATATCCGGGGCAAGATTGTTTTCATAGTGCTCCCCTCCTAACAGTAAAGGCCAATTGCAAAATACATTTTCTCAGTACAATCTTGGACTGTTTATTCTTTTTAACTGCACTGAACGATTGGAAATAATAAACCCTCCTGACAGAAGGCAGCAGGTGCACGTGTCAGGCAGATAATTACTGAGTGATGTGATTTCTGCATCTTATTAAAAGTATTTCATTATTATAACACAAATGTGTGTCGTTTGTATCTTTGTTTGACAACACCTGATGTTATATTTAGAACTGTTTCACTTTCAAGGCGCTGTGTCAGACGTGTCAGATTGAACATCTATAATGAACAACAACAAATGGGCAAACATTCAGATGAAATGATGCTGATGGTGAAACAGTAGCAGACTGTTGTTTTTCTGGTGATTAAATGAAGAGAGAAACACAGTCATGTAAAAACGCACGGAGGTTGGAGCGAGGCTTTGGCTCACTTCATCCTCCCCAGAGGTCAGAGGTCATCTTCAAACATTGCATTGTATATTTTCTTCAAGTGGTGAATCTGATTAACGATTAACTCTTGATCTATAGAGACAGGGCACTGAATGTTTTTGTTTTGTCTTTTTCTCTTTTCTTGCAATACTTGTAGCATGTATTACAAGATGGTCTCCCTGGATATACATTGCATTTGAATATATATATATATATATATATATATATATATATATATATATAATATTGTTATTACTATTTGTATCATTATATTCTTGTTGCTATTGCTATTATTATTAATTATTTATTATTATTATTATATTTCATTGTTATTATCATTATATCACTATTATCATCATTATTATTATTGTAGACATATGATCTGTTGTCTCTATGTCTGCATGACTACACAAATCTTCTGTCAGAAGCTCCTCTGCTGATAACATTAAGTAAAATTTGTATTAGGGTAGTAATACCAGCATTTTTAAAATATCCAAGCACCCTGTAATAAAGCGGTGAAGTTTTTAACAAATAAATACGTTTAGAAATCCGTCCAAAATCCAGCGAATAATTCTACTTTGAGATTGAGAAGTACCTCTTTCACAGAGGCTGCTGTCTACCCAAATCTGCCACACACACACACACACACACACACACACAAACACACACACACACAGTGACGCTCATTTCCACCAAGCCTCCTCTGGCTGTCCCCTATCTGGCCTGTTTAGCCACAACAACACATTTGTTTAGGTTTTATAATGAAATGAGAAGTTTGTATTGTACTCCCGTATACAACAATTCAATGCGGTTGTGTTTTACCGGAGGAGAAGAAGAAGCAGAAGAGTTGCTAACGGTAGCCAGAGAGCTAACTGCAGTTACTAACTGTTACCAATAACCGTTCCTCACAAGCTTACTACTGTTACTCACTTGTGAAATAAATTAACGTGGGCTATTACAGTTTACAATCAGGATACTCACTCCCTCACTCATCTTCAACTTCTTATCCGGGGTCAGGTCGCGGGGACAGCAGCTCTAGCAGGGGACCCCAAACTCCCCTTTCCCAGGCCACATTAACCCGAGAAAACCCATTTCAGCCGCTTGTACTCACGATCTCGTTCTTTCGGTCATGACCCAGCTTTCATGACCATAGGTGAGGGTAGGAACAAAGATTGACCAGTAGATCCAGAGCTTTGCCTTCCCGCTACGGTACGGTCAAGCGACTGCAATACCGCTAAGCTAATTTCCTCATTCCTGTCAACACAAATAATGCAAGCTCAGAGCTCTTCAGCCTCTGTGTTGCTTTCCTTAGGTAGTGTTTAATCTTAACGCATTCATTTAATTAATGTATTGCAAATAAACACCTGTGTTATTAGAAATAAATGGGCACCTGGCAGCCTAACAGAAATGACAACATTTTATAGCCATCAAACTGTATATAATAGTCAAAAACTGGCACATATTTTACCCACAAAGCAACTTGTTTGCTAGAGATTGGCGTGTTGCCATGGTTCCTTCTTAATCAGAGATGAGGAGCGGAGAGGTCTGACAAACTCACTTCTTTCCAACTCCACATACACACATTGTTTTCATTTTCAAATTTGTAGTATTCAGCCCCAACCGACAATGACTCAAGCGACATCACTTGAGAATATTAATTTTATTTTGTGCAGCTCCCAAAGGCTTTAAACAACTTATTCTACGTATGCAGTGGTACTCCACAAGACCTGGAAACACACTTTGATGTGCAAATTGTCTGATGAACATTATGATGACCTTGTGATGTACACTTACTCTTCCTATATTCCTTATTTCTCAGTGGCTAACATTAGTTCAAGAGAATTAGAGTTTAAGTAGAGTGGGAGGGATTATTGGAGGCCCTGAAGAACTGCAGAAGTGTGAGTCTGTAGCAGTTTTGTTTGGCAACCAGGAGGGCACATTTTTGGACTCCCCCAATGTATTTTTCAAGATTATCTTTAGAAAAATGACCCTACCATTTTGGTAGTTACAGAAAATTACCAGGATTTACCATCAACCAGGATTAAATGTCTAAGACTGGGTTAAAAATAGATTATTTCTTATCTTTAAAATGATGGGAAAATAGCTAGCTGTACACTGTACAATATTACAATTTTTAGATATGTATAATATTTATGATCAGCATTTCATTTCTAATATGATTATATTCACATGACTTATTCAACTTTAATATCTTAAGCTGCACTTTGGTTTTACTCACTGCGGTAATCGAGGATATTCTGGTACAGTGTGTCTCTCTCCAGCAGATCTTCGCCTTTCAGATGCCAACCATCCTATTGTTGTACAGAGTTTCTGTAACTGAAGCAGCCAAGTCGAGAGGATAAGCTTCTCAAGCCCCTCTCCCTTCTGACACACACACACACACACACACACACACACACACACACACACACACACACACACACACACACACACACACACACACACACACACACACACACACACACACACACACACACACACACACACACACACAAAGTAAAGTAGAAAATAGATGAAACCACACACAGAATGCACAAGCAGATGTTGAGGCATACTGATCTGTGTCCTTCTGTCTTGTTGGGGAAAACATACACAAAGATAATATGAATAGAATAAATGTGTATGTTAATGTAAACAATATACGTCAACATATATTATTATAGGTATTTTTGTAAACAGGGCTTTCCCCTCCTGCCCTTGTTCTTAAAAAAAATCCCATCCGTACATGTACTTTTTTTTTAAATATCTCCGTCCAAATGATAATGCAAAAACACAAGCACTGCAAGAGCATGCCAATCCAACAGGTGGCCAAGCCATGAGGGCCAATCACTCAAAGAAGAAAACAGAAGCCTGAAAAAAGCTATCTGGCTGTTAAGCCTGACATAACAAAATACAATTTTCAGGTCCAAACGCTCTGTTGAAACGAAACAGACGACGACGGCCGAACATGTGAACAATTACAATCAATTCTTTCGTCAGTTAGACATCTTTTACATCGATAAGAAAGACATACAATGACAATTATGTTGTTTTTTAAAAACTCAGATCTGTTCAAACAACAGGGAACATGGCACTGCTGTGTTGTAGAAATATGAGGCTTGGACTACCTTGGACCCGGAAATCATGTTTTGAAAGGGTGTTACGTCACTGATGTAACTAGAAGGCTGCATTGCTGCAATGGCACATCAGTTGCTCCGTAACTCATTCTGATGTCAAGAGTAACTTTAAATTTATATATAAATATGTAAGTCCTGCAGTTTTTTTAAAAACAGAGTATCTGAGGTGCTTTACCCTGGTGATCACAAAATATCCTTTTTCCTTTTTTTCAAGTTTTAAAAAACACATGTGTATGTGACTAGGTCTGAGTGTCTATGAATATGTTTATTACCACCCGATTTGGAAGTTATCACTCCATTTGACAGATGTTATCAGTCATGAGGAGCACTGTTTCATGAATTTATTAAACTGTTTTAATGCAAAGTTACTGTACGTCATGTGTGTCGTGTGTGTAACCTGCTGCAATAAGAAACTGAGCAGTGTTTGGAGAGTTTCAGTCAGCAAAGTAAAACTAAATTAGCATGAACTCCATAGCCAAACGTGGACGGTTGTTAGCTTACTGGTGGTAGCCCTCACTGGACAGGAGGAGAACAGGACGAGTGCTTGGGGGAAGCATGTGTTTTTACCAAGTTTCTAATCCTGACAACTGTAATAATACAGTATTTATGATTAACCGTCAGGGTATTTATTAGAGGTTAGAATCTTATTAATAGTGTGTGGATACTGCCACACATGCTGCTGCAGTACAGGTGATCAGGACTTTGGTGCGAGAGAAACCGTACAGAACAATTCTGCACTTGAGGTTTTTAAATGAGCTTCAAAAGCACGCCAATAGTTATGTTACAATCGACTTACAAAATCCTGGGTGTTACATTTATTCTATTTGTCTTGTTAATAATATTGTTTATTATTGCATTGAATCCATGTGTGTGACAGTTTTTTAGGTTAAAGTAATGTAATGCATGTATGGAAATGTGATTTATGGTTAAAAAAGAACAAAGGTTAAGTGGAGTGCATGGGAGTCAAAGCTCACACTTACAGGATAGCTCTTTAACAAGGTAACTGAGCCTCTCTGCATACTAGTAGAAATTGTAACAGTAGACCAGTCCCCCTTTTATATTTTAGTAGCTCTTACCAATTCACCAAAATGAGAAATCGGCCTGCCTGCCTCATTGTTCCGTCTATCTTTTGGTCATTTGATTTTCAATTGACAAACGGATATTAAAAAACAAAAAAATAGTAGTTATTCGATTTCTCGTTTTAAAATACTAAAATTAAAATTGAATTACAAGGCATTTTATTTAATTTTAATTTTCTAGTTATGATAACATTAGTTATTATCCAACTGGAAGTTGCCATTTACACAAAAAGAGCACCTATGAGGACATGAATTGAATCCATTTGTGAATTGAAAATCAAATGACCAAAAGATACACCGACCCTCATTTTATACAGTTTGTAGGCATTTTTTTTAAATGGGAGCTATAGATTTAATTTAATTAATCATTTAACTTCACATCCTTGTATGTATTCTGTCCATCTGTAATATAGGATTATTATAAGGGGGCAGGGATGTTGAGATTTGCCAATACCCCAGAAAATCTGACACTTTTTCACAACCTACTTTTGGCACGTATGACCAATTGATAATGTCTATTCAATCTGCTGATAAAGTATGAATTGTGTGTTTACACTGCTGTATCTAACAGTGGACCATGGTCAACTGCTACCTTCTGCTCTGTGTCTAAATCTGTAACTGTTAACGGCACAGCTACATTACCTAATAAGATGACATTAATCTTTCACGGGTTCTCCACTTAATCACTCTTTCTAAAACACACTATGTCCAGAGACATGCTTCTCCTGTCAGATTATAACCCTGCATGCCGAGGACCAACAAATCCTTCCAATTTCAGCCTTTTTGTATCTTATTTGCTGACATATTAATGTTTTACAAGTTTTGAAATTTAAATAAAACAACATTTTTTTTCTATCTAGTGCTAAAAGCAAAATACTTTACATTACCTTTTGAACTACATTTAAACCTTTATGTAAAGAAGTTGAAATCATAGGAAACTCATTTGTATTTCAACAAGGACATCTTTACATTGGTGTGTGGAAACAATCAGGATGCATTTGTAGAACAGCCAGATTGTGATTGGCCAAAGTCTTCTGTCAAAAGATATATATTCTGAAGCCTGAAAACAGAGCCATGTCTAGTTTTCACTCAGAACACTTGAATTACAATATGATGAAAGTTTATTATGGAATCCTTGTGCAAAAAAGAAAGGAAATTCTTACAATGACCAATATCACTGAAAATAGACATACTAAATAAAATAGAATAAGAAATATGTATACAACATGGAATTAAATCACACTGAATCTTTCCATATTAAAGTGTAAAATGTATTGTATTGTCACTGAATCATATTGTAGCCTTATAAGGTCTTATAAGGAAGAGATGCACACCTCTAATATATATGCACACCTAATATATATATATATACATACATATACTGTAGATCAAAATTAGAGAACAAATTATTAATACTTGATATATCCTGAAATGCTGTTATTTCTTAATGTAAAGAATTTGATAGAATATCCCCTGTGGCTATACCACTTCTGGACTAGTATGTTTTTTTAAATAACCAAGGAACTTCAACAAAAACCTTAATTATTAGAGAACAGTAACCACTGTGTCAAAGAAGATTTTAACAATTCGGGCCATAGGATTAAAAAATGAATATGAAGTGTAGAGGACACAGCTTTGAATGACTTCAGCACATCTGCGCCCACAGGACATCACTAGTTTATCACACTGCTCTGGTTCGATCTCGGCACAGTGGACAACACAATTTAAGCAAAAATATCCCGGATTGGGGTGCCGAAAAATTAATTTCCCCTTGAGAAATTAATAAAATAGTTCTTCTTCTTCTTTAAAATGTACTCAACATTTGTTTGTTTGCAAGAAACATCCATGGGGTACCCTTTGGGCTCTTATCATGCAAGTGTTTTGATTGTTCATATTTTACAAAACTTCAATTAAATGAGCTAAAAAACAGAGGGTAGTCCACCAAAACGTATTCTGGCTCAACCTGGTCACATTTTGATCATATCTTCTTGTCTCAACCGCGTTTATGTTGGCTGGACAGTCTGAGGACAAAATTCAGAAATATTTTGGGAAGAACATATAACAGTGTAGGCAGACAAAGTACGTTTGTCACCCCCACCCCCGGGTTGATTTACACTGCATGATGCTTTGGCAAGAGCAACAATATTGTTTGGTCTGTTTTTGTTTTAATATGATGCAGCTGTTCCTTTCCTCTGGTTAACAATCAATTATGAGTGATGCGTATATAAGAATGCAATTGCACAAAGAGATATCCACCATCTGGAATGTTTACACCCTCTATGTAAGCATGAAAAAAGAGCTGCATAAGCTGAGAGGTTAGACAGGCACACTGTGATGATGACAGACAGGGTACATCAGTTCTGAAATCAAACTGGATTTTAATGTCCCAGAGGGACAGGGCGTCCTCGTTGGATGGGTGACAGTTGCCTGACTGTCCTGATCATCCTAAAATTCTCCTCTGCAAAGTTCCATGGATCTGAAGTTTGGTTGCTTGGAAACAAGTGTTTAGAAAAATGAGATGTTTGCATAAAAGTCAAGGTGTCAAAAAAACAATAAAAAAGAGAAAACAATTTTAGTTGTGATATATTGAAGGAAGGGGGGAGATATTGTAGAATTTGCATTTTTGATTTTCTTGCACAAGCTGTTCCCTAATCATTCACATTGTATGTAAGTCCCTCTTAAGTTCAGTAACTTCTAGCAAATTTATGATTTAGTGACAAAAGCAATTAACAATGTAAACGATAAATCACTATAACATCAGGAGCTGTAATTTGACCAAGAGAACTATAACTTTTTTGTTAAATTGTAATTCCGGCGCAAAATCCTCCCGTGGTCTTTTTCGGCACTTACATACATCAAATAAGCCATTGAGACAATTTTTTTCATGTATGAACTTTTAACAGAGAAATCCAGGAGAGTCGCTTACAGCCGGACGTGGCTAACACTGATTAGCTCGGGGCAGTACAGTGAAGGCATTAAAACAGCTTTTATAACCACTAATACTGCTCAAAATAACACCAAACCACTGCAGCAGCATGATAAGAGTCCATACACAAAAAACAAAGCATAAATGGGCTCCTTCCTTTTGGATTGCATTTGGTAATCGACTTGAATGGACTTTACTATGAGAGGAGCTGGGCCAGTTGGTAAATCTTTCAAAACACTCTTTTAATAAACTCTGGCTACATTAACTACGTTTTTGGTGCTTTGTTTTATGTGTAAGGACTCTTATTGTATGCTACTGCAGAGGTTTGGTCTTATTTTGAGCAGTATTAATGGTTAAAAAATATGTTTTAATGCCTTCACCATGCTGCCCCGAACTAATCAGTGTTAGCCACGTCTGGCTGTGAACGACTACTGGATTTCTCCGTTAATAGTTGTTACATGAATATACACGTCTATTGCTTATGTGATGTATGTAAGTGCCGAAAAAGACCATGGGATGATTTTGTGCCAGAATTACACTTTAACTGCCAATTCTTTCTCAACTTAGGTATGACTTTTTTTTATTTTGTAAGCACACAAGTACAAATATATTATTCTGAAGAAATAGTGGACTTTAGAGAAAAGGAGAGAAACATGAGCTTAAGCCAATCTAATTTAGTCTAACGCTATTAGCATAATATTAGCATAATGTTTTATAATTTGAGGTATATTCTGTTATTTTATTGAAATGTAACTTAAGCTCTTTCCAGTTTAACTTGAATCATCATTAAACAAGTCCAATATAGTTCAGCCAACCTGTTCCAATGAGTCAAGACACAACATCCTAGGGAGCCGAAACAATTGGGGCTTAGTGACAGACTTGACTTTTATGTAGTCATTACAAAAATGAGGTATGCTATCAGATTGTGGAAATAACATGTGCGCCATAATTTGGGATTGCTAAACAGTATACAGTAAGAGAGTTAACGTTCTGTTGCATCAGAACCCTTTTGTAGGATGTGCATGCTGCTTAATGGGTTTATGATCCCTCACAACGATTTCATGACACAAAACAGACAGGGATTTTCAGAGAATATCAATCATGAACACACCTATTTTCATACATAGGCTACACAGAGTGACACCTTACGCACGCAAATTATTATTATTACCCTGTACACAGTCCTCCTGGTTCTTTGTAGTGCTAACTAGCCATGCGTTAGCATTATCTTGTCAACTGTTTTGAGTCCATGGTAAAGGGGTATCATTCCCACATTGTCCATTAACTTCCCTTTTCTACCCTGTGGATTTTAGCTTCCAGTACTGCAATCTTCTGTAACAGTTTGTGGTAGTCATCTGTGGAGAATGGAGGCCTTTGAGCTCCGCGTCACGTCTCACTGCAGCCTTGTGCCATTGGCAGGCCAAGCTTGCATAGTACTAAGAAGGTTGTAAAAATATTTAATTACGGCAATAGTCTACTATCTACAAAAAGTGTATAGTCTCAGTGATTTATAATCATCCAGGAGCTGCTGCTCGTAATTTATCATGGAAGAAAGGCAAGAATAAGAGCAGAGAATTGTAAGCAGAGGCAAGAGCAAAGACAGAAGTAAGGAGCCATATCAGGCTAACTGAACTTTGCTGTCACCCTGAACATACAGCAAAACCTTGTAGAAAAATCTGGCACTTCAGTAAAGTGTTTGTAACCCTTCAAGATGTAATAACAGAGCACAGGTGAGTTATACTCAATGGTAATAACTGGACCAGTAACAGAAGACACTGAGTTTTTAAGAGACAGTATTTTGATCCGTAATGACACGGACAAAAATGGTTTGAAATTGTGTGGCTGCTTGTTATTACAAGCTAACTAACCAAATGTTAATACAACAGTTTGTTAGAGAACAATGAAAGAAAAATAACAAACAAAAACACCCTTTTCCCAAAGGTTAGTCTTCATTGCAATGGGCGTGTTTCAATTAGTCCTATAGAGTGGCCTCCCAGAAAGTTACAGGGCACGCCCTCTCAATTGGCCGTTCACTCGCCGTGTTTCCCTTACAAAAAAAGGCCCAAGAGGGTTTTATGGGACTACAGAGGTGACGTATCACTCTGAATGGGTGACCATGAAGAGACCATGCAATTCTCTAAGTAAAAAATACAGAATAGCTGTAGCTTTTATTTAAGGTGGACGTATGATTCAAAACGGCAACTTATGTGCAAGTAACATGAAAGAAAACACTGCATCTTAAAGATTTGAAGTGCTGTAAAAGTGTTTGTCGACAGACAAGCTGTCACCCCGCTGCAGTACGGTGTGTGTGTGTGTGTGTGTGTGTAAATGGGAGAGACAGAGCGAGAGAGAGAGAGAGAGAGAGAGAGAGAGAGAGAGAGAGAGGTATGGAGCATGCAGCAACCACAGGTCGGAAATTCAATCCAGAATCCGTGCACGGATCATTTTCTGTGCTGTATTCTTCTACACCACTGGATAAAAGTGTCTGCTCTACTTTGCCGTGTTGTGGTAGCGTCTTTTCTACCACACGTCACATTCCACTGAGAGCTACATCCAATCAGCAACAGGGTAAATCACAGGGGACAAATATGGCCTGCTCTTCGACAGGGCCTCTTTCTACTCGGTCAAACGGCCTCCTGAGTTACTCACATGCAAATTAGGGGTGTTTTTGGCGAGATACAGTACCTCATTCAGAGTAGTCGACCATAGTGGAAACCCCTTCTCCGATCAATGTCGGTGTAGGAGCAATCTTTCTTCTGAGGCAGTTACTCTGGTCAAGAAAGAACTTTACTTAAAAAACAAAAAAAAAGTTACATATTCTCTCTGAGGTATTTGTCAAAAAAACCTTGCTCCTTAGGCTGCTTAACCTGGTCTGAGAGCTAAGCTACTGTGATGTCATCAGCAGCATAATTAAAGGAGCAGTTTGAAACTTTAAAGGAAAACCACTAACTATTGTAAGCAATACAAATATGGCTCTTAAAGTCAGTGTATCAGAGTTTATTTTAGTCCTATCACACAGTCCGTGAGGCAGGGGGAATCAAGTAATGTTGCACATGTCTCAGATCCAATACCAGTGATTCAATTTGGCTCACCACCTGGATTTGGGACCTGAAGCCTTGCATGAGTCTGGCAGGAAGTGCTCCAGTGGACAGTGGAATGCGGCTGTGATCCCCTTTAGATGGTATCACCAAAAAACCTGACCCAAGGCAGGACAGATGAGATCCAAGTGACTCATTAAATTCATACTCTGTCTGCATAAATCATGTTCATTGTCTAATCTCCCATGAATTATTACCAATTAATAATACTATTTTGTATTCATATATTCAAATCATGTTCTGAAACGGTTTAGTTGTACAGTAAAAATACATCTTTAGTTTCAAGTGTTCATTTGCAGTTGTGAAATTACATTAAAAGTGCTTCTTATAATCACGTTCAAATACTCAATTGACATTAATCACTATTTACAAGTACTCGAATTATATAGTGACATTAGTACCCCTTTAATTTAGTCAAAATTGCATTTAATGCAGTTATATTCATAATCATAACATTCATAGTGACTAGAGGCATTAAGGCTTAGCATGCTTAATTATCTCCCCCTGCACCGGTAACAATGAGAGAATGCACTAAATATTAACCTCCTTAATTGCCATAAACATAAATCAAATAGTCTCAACATCATCTCTTGTACAACAACAACCAAAGTAATTATCTCAATTGCACAGGACACCAGATAATCATGCCAGCTAAGTGGCTAGGCCCAAGCTAACAGGCCATTAGAATCACAAAACATGGTTTCAGACAGCTAGCACCATTAGCACCTTTTCATGGCCATCAGCGCCAATTAAAATAAACATCAGCTGCCTTACAGTCAGCGTAATAGGTTGTACAGTGTTCTCGCTCAACACTGAGTCGATGAGTATGAATGAGCTTTACAGCATTTCAACTTGGCAGACTCGCAAAAATTCATCCAGTGCTGCTCTACAAGGTTAAAATGTAACAGCATGGCAGTCAGCAACTGTTTAGCATCATCAAAAATTAATAAAACTTCAGTTAGAAGATCATTTGTATCTCTTACCCAGCGGTTGACAACAGATGTTAGCACTCCGTGTTCAACAGCACACAAGGTGGCCAGTGTGAGGGGTTTTCGTAACAGGAAGTGGAACTAGGTTCCGATCACCTGGGGTTAATGGGGTTCACCGATTTGCTATTTGGGGATATTGTCATAAGATGTGTTTGAAATCATTCCATCGTTCCCTTACTCACTATCCCCTATAGGGAATGATCAAATGAGATTTTGGACACTACACAAGCATTTTCTAACAAATCGTTGCATCAGTGGATGCACCGGATATATGTGTGACGAAAGCAGGTGCGTGTTAATAAATGGAGCGGTATTCCTGTTTTACAGTCTGTTTATAATACAAACCTGCTCTCAGGAGGACGGTAAAAGGTTTTACTGATGTTGATGTTAATTTTAATGTTAAATCCTAAAAAAAACAACATTATTATTTACATAAATTAATTAAATTACATTTACTTCAATTGTTATTTTTAGGTCAACACTTTTAAGTTTTTTGAATAATCGACTTGAATAAATTATTTATTTGTTTAGAAAAAAGAATAATGACATTCCAATTAATTGTTTATTTCACAGTTGAAATTAATTACTTTAAAGGGATAGATCTAATATTAAAGGGCATCTGTCACGCCACGATGAAGTCTGTCCTGTCTTTGGGTTTTGTGTCTTGTGAATTTCCGTTTTTATTTTGAAAGATAACTCTCCTCTCGTTCCAGGTCACTTGCCCTTCCTCTTGTGTCACCGTCTGACGTCATCCCCTGATCCTTGATTGTTTCCACCTGTGGTTCCCCTCCCTTCATGTGTATATGAAGGGAGGGGACTATATATACTTAGTTTAGCGTTTAATTTGTTAACTTTGCAGTTTTTTTTCCCTCCTGGACGGAGCGACTTTGTTTTGTTCTTTGTTCTTTAACATCGACATACTGTTTGTTCCTCCTGTACGGAGTGATTTTTTGTTTGTGGCTTTTTGGCTCTGTGCCACGTTCTTGACTCAAAGAATGAATTTCAGTTTTGATCTGCGAACCTCCACATCTGAGTCCTCATTCCTGCCCGGGTCTGACAGCATCATTTTAGAGCCTGGGCTACACGTTGCCATATATTCTACATGGAAACAAAGGAACCAATCGTTGAATGTTCATATTGAACGGACACATTTTGGGATATCTACACTTAACTCGGTTAAGGTGTCCAATATGAAACCGCAAATGGCCAGTGTCTGGTTTGAAAACATACTCATTGATATTATATTCCATTCCTGCAAATAGATCAACCCTAAATCCTACACAGTGGACCGCAATGGTGCCTGTTGTAGCCCAACCACAGCAAGTTAAAGCCTGTTCTAGGAAACATGGTTTGACCTGGATGGACTGTATGGCCTCTGATATACAGATAATTTCAGGGCAGAAAAACAATCCAGGAAAAAGCAACGACCATGCAATTTAATCTTTAAAAAATAAAAAAAATGAAAGCAATGACAACACCTTCAAAAATGAGTACATCAAACAGCAGTTCTCTTATATACCTTTCATCATGAAGCTATTGCCTTTTACATGTACTGTGTATTCTAGCCTCCTGGCTAGCTTCTCCTTCAGCGTCTTATGGTCACTGGCAGGCCCTCTAAGTCATATGGAAAATTAGTAGTTTGGCTTAGTGGCAATCTTATTAAAACCTTGTCAAACTAATTCAGTAATGTGCTTAAGGCTTGTGAGCCATTCATTGAGTTAAACTATGCTGTCAATCAGTCTCATGTGAAAGCATGACTGACACACATACATACACTAAACTGTCATCTGTCCATTCATCAAAAAACACGACTGGTAGACTAATCTTACAACCACACACACATGCACAAGCAGTCTGAGTGAAAGAAGTGAGAATAATGTGTTTTACACAGACACGCACACATACAATCAGGCTTTTAATAATGAAAGCTGTTGTATTGACTAGGGAGAGTTACACATAATGAAAAGCACCTGAGTTTCCACGAGTAAAACATTAACCCCCACAATCTGGGGGCTTCTGGATGTGGCTGATCCTGACCTCTGAACTCTATGAGCAGTGTGCAGGGAAACAGAATTTACTCACAGGAAGCATTACATATTTGTATTATAATAGGTGAAAGCTGGGCTGTAATCTTCAATTTACAAAAGAAAAACTTCCATAGAAGAACGAGGAACATAGAGACATTACAGTGACCCCTTAAAAGGCTTTGATGATGCATTCAAAAACATAATCTGAAGCAATTTGTATTTTGTTTCACAATTTTTTTTTCAAACCATTCAAGAGATCACGCAAGAATTCACATAACACAAAAATTCATATTGTCAGGCTCCAAGTAATGAAGCTATACCATCACTTCCTCCCACCAGTCCAGCCCAACAACCAATCAGTGTCCTATGAGGAGCTACTGGCAGTTGAGTCGGGAGGGGGAAGCGGGGGTCAAAACAACATTTTTACCTGACCTGTCTTGACTCCTAAAGAGGTTAGTTTTTATCAGAACTGGAGAGTTTTTCTTATTGAGCGAAGAGAATGACACTGAAGGCTTTTCTTGATGGAAAGCATGTTTTCTCTAGTCTTCTGGTTGACTTCAGCAATCATTTCATAGAAAGGTGGTTCATCCAATAACCTGCATGTCTTGAAAGCGCCTGCCCTTTCCCAGTTTAAAATGAGGACTTCACAGATGGTTCAATGAAGCGAATCATCTGCAGGTCAAGTTAACAGTTTCTAGCCCATCACCTGTTATATTTTAACGCTGGTTCTTTGTGGAATGAAAATCCACAGAAAGCAGAAAAATAATATGTCTACTAAGCCAGTCTCTGTTACTCACAATTGTTGTCCATTGTTGTTATCTTGGGGATGGAATCAAGAGTCTTTTTTCTGTATTCCACCAGCATACTGGCAGAGTCACTAGCTTTTAGTGGGAGCAGCCCACAGTGATAAGAAAGATAAACCTTGCCGTTGCAGAACAGTAAGCTTGATAATCCCCAGCAGTACTCAAAAATGCAAAAAAACTTGCAAACCACTGACTCACTGCCTCCAGTGTAACGCTGGTTCTTTGTAGCATTAACTATTATCTTGGACATGGATAGATAAATAACTTGGTTTCACTGTAATGATGCCCTCAGCGTAGGAAACTCAGTACTCATAAACAAACATGCTACATTATCTCATCATCATATCCCTCCGCCAACTTTAAGTGTATACTAAATTACAGGCAGGGTACAACATGTTAGGTAGATCAATTGTGAACTCAACCAACAGCATGCACTTGGAAGTTACAATTAATTCAAATATGTAACTTATTTCAGTAACCCTAAATAGCTCATTAACTAAATATTCACAAAATAAATCCCATCTTACAATATCATCCCTGCAGTAGAAATGACAAAACTTCAACCTAATGTATTTGAGCCTTATGCATTATAGAACACAGGTATTTTTCTGTCTTTCAAACTTCTTTCATATATTAAAATCTGAAGGAATAGTTCATCCTAAACTGCAAATTCTGTTTTGATTGAAACTTTAAATATATGCATCTCTGTGCAAGAGAGAAACAAAAAATGTGATGCACTAGTCCCATTCCTCCCCTACCCATATACTCAGAACATTCTTCTGGGTGTGCTTTGTATAATCTGCAAATATCTGGCTTAATTCAGTGTCTATGGAGCAGGTCCACACTTGATACCTAATGACATCACAAATTTGAGTTTCAGCATTATAGTTTTTGTCTTAGACCATAGGAATAACATGTATGAATTTAAAAAAAGTTAACATACAGTAATTCCCCTTTAAGGCCATCATCACATTAGCTCCACAACATCTTACCTAGAATGAGGAGTTGGTAAAATGGTTCTAAGCTTGTAGTCTTAGCATCTTCATATAGAAGTGATTGATTTGTGAGCTGTGAGCAAAGTGGCACAGCAGAAGTATGCTGGGCCAATAACCCAGAGGTCCATGGATTGAAACCATCCTCTCTATATATTTTCATTGTTGCAATGGAAACCAGATCAAAACCAAGGTAAGATGAATGATAAGTAATGTGGACCCAAAAATTGTATTTTTTCAAATCAGACCTGGGACATTTTCACATATGGTCCTAAAAGCTGTGCATATTTCATCATTGGCCATTTGACAGCTGTGGGAATGTATTAGATCAGAGTTCATGTGTGTTTTTCCACATCATGCTTCACTGAGCAGGTGCCTAGTCCTGCCCTAGCCTACTGTGCTGTGATTGGCTAGTACTTAAGTGACAACTTTGTTTGGCTCATTTTCGCAAAGCTAGCTAGCTAGCTAGCTCATTCCATCATACTTTCATGGTTCACTTGTTCCAGAAAATAGGGGGGAACAAAGCAATTTACTTGAGTAAAAAGAGTAGTGTGTGGAGCGGTCAAGACAGATGTCAGTCCTCCATAGAGCTGGGTCTGTCCAACGTTCCTGCCTGTAGGGAAGGTTTTCATTGCCACTGTGTACTCAAGGGGGGATTGTTGGGTCTATGTAAATCATAAATAAGTCATAGAGTGTGGTCCATACCTACTCTGTAAAGGATCTTGAGATAACTATTGCTCTGATTTGGCACTGTAAATAAAACTGAATTGAATGGAATTGGATATGAGGGGGACCCTCAGGGACGTCCCAGCATATCAGCATTTTAAATGTTATTTATTGTATTGTGATCAATGTTTTTTTTCAACTCTAATTTTAGCCTGAAACCTTGAAAATAGTGTTATCCAATCACATTGGAAAAACGCAGAAAAAGGGTTCCAGCTCTCTGCCCACTCATTGGTTAGATCTTCAGAATTCAATATACCGGAGCTGTGTGTTAATGCAGTATTTGACTAGCTGTAGTATTAAATCTAGCTTGCTTGGGATAATTAAAAATGGTCTATCCCGGACAATGTCTCCCACCCTCTCTATGACACACTGGTCCAGCAGAGGAGCACCTTCAGCAGAAGACTCCTCGCACCCAGATGCACCACAGGAAATCTTTCCTGCCTGTGGTCATTAAACTATACAATGCATCCCTAGGAGAGTCTGTTACCTCCTCTCTGTAATTCAGACTAAATCATAAACAATTGTTCTTTTCACATTATTCTGGTATTTTTGATCTTGTATATATGTATATATTCATCACTGTAAATATTAATTACTGAACATTTAAATTTGATATCTCAAATATATATAAATATATATATATATTTTTTTTTATATATATATATATATATATATATATTTAGATATATTCCGTTGTCTGTATAATATTTGATGTTTGTATAATATTTGTTGTTTGTATATCTGGAGTTTTGTATTGAAAAAAAATTCTGATTCTGATAAACATTAGAGAAACACATTTTTTTGGAGTGGAGGGCATCTTTAAAGCCTCTGCTTTAGTTTTTAAAGTCCTCTGTTCTGTTTGTGTCTCATTCTCTCTCAACCCTGTTAGCAAGAAGGCTGAATAGCACTCACTGTTAGCCAATCCTAGCTGATTAGATCTTAGTCGAGTGACCAGAGGGTAATCATGTTTATATCATGGGCGATTCATTGTGTGATAGAGCTTTTGTGTTATGCGTCTCCATAAATAGATTGAAAATGGTGTTCATAGCAGCGGACATCAAGAGGCCAGGAGTGCAGCACATAACAGTGAAAAGAAGAGAAAATACATTTCTCAAAGTTGATGGGATAATGATTGAATTGAAAATCAGTTCAGTGGAGTGGGCCTGTGAAGGGAGAAGACGTCTCTCTGAGTCGATTGAGTTCAAAAACACAGACAATCAGGAGTAAGAAGGAAGGTTTAGAGTTGGAAAGGGAGAGAAAGGGAGTACATCAGTTTCTTGTTCATTTATGGTTAGCAACAGTTACTGTTTGCAGCCTTCTTACTGTCCAAAGCAGGAAACAACTGTAAGAATACCATTTTGAACTAGAAAACCTGAACTCAGTGCTATGATAAAGGCAGAGCAAAACATCTGTATGATAAAGGTAGAGTAAAACACCTGGTGGCATTAATAAATAGACAGTGTTTGTCACTTAACCATCTAGCTTTGTAGGAATAACAGTTTTTTCACGTCCTCCTTCTTTGCATTTACTTCATAATGGTACATTTTCATTCATTCATTCGTCTTCAACTGCTTGTCCTTATCGGTGTCGCGGGGGGCTGGGGCCGATCCCAGCTGACATGTGGCGTAAGGCGGGGTACACCCTGGACAGGACGTCAGTCTATCACAGGGCACGTAGAGACAAACAGAGGCAGACAACCATTCACACCTACGGGCAATTTAGAGTCATCAATTGACCTAACACCTGCACATATTTGGATTGTGGGAGGGAGCCGGAGAAAACCCATGCAGACACGGGGAGAACATGGAAACTCCACACAGAAGTTCCGCCTAATGGTGCATTTTTAAAAATATTATTTTTATGGCCCTTTTGCCTTTATTATAGTCCAGCTGAAGACTGACAGGATATAGGGGGGTGACAAGCAGCAAAGGGCCGGACAAGGACTTTTAACTATAATAATACATTTAAGCTAATTACTTGTGAATTGCCACTTCAACATAATGAAATTACATTTAGATGTTAATTGTATTGGGGTTTTTTTTTCATTTAAAACCAATATTCATTTAAATAGTCAATAAGCTATGAGGATTTCGATTACAGAGGGTAAGCAGTATGCGCCCTTTTTCAGTATACAGCTGGCTTTATTATCCTACTTTACTAAGGTGATTTTCACATAGGCCTGTTCCTCAGGGTGGGTATTATCCTGGTTTCAATCAGATTTTAATCAAGGTTGGCTTCTTGAGATTGATATTACATTGAAAATATCCACTGGTTGTACCAAAAGATCACAGTGGCCCTCATCCTTCACGCTGTGAGTACAGGAAGTTTTTAATTCATTTATTGTATTTTCATAAAATAGCTCTAATTTTAAGAATGGGAATTTGTGGAAATGTGTCAAGGAGTGGTAGACTACCTATGTAAGACTCATTTGTGTCAGAAAGTGCAGGGGATAACAGAGCAACTGGCAGTGTGTGATACAATGTAAAAGAGTCACTTATGGCCTCATGTTGACTCAAACCTGGAGACTAAAATTAAGAAAGGACGAGAGAATGTCAGAAATAATGGATTCAGTTGTTGCAGAAACAATGTAATTGGAGACAAAAGACAAAAAGTTTAGTTTAGCAGCAAAGGCACTTTGCTTTGTTTTCAGCAAACAAAGACTGGTTTAATGACTCCACAAGGATTAAAGGAAAATGCTATAATCAACTAACTGACTAATATTACCTTTCAATTAGCCATTATGGATATTTTGGAGTGCAAACTTATATCTATTGATTAGTGTGAAGAACGGCGAAAGCAGGCTTCAAGTTTTCTACCTAAACCTGTTAAGTCATTCTAAACATGACATTAGCATATGAAAAGTCTCAGTGAGAAAGTACTTAGTAATGGCTTAAGTCTCATAATTACTTACTTACTTATTAACCAAATTGCCTTCACATTTTGTTTTTAGCTCTGTTTGCTGAATCATATTCAACTGAGACAGTAACTTGTATTTGTACCGAGTTTTTGCACTGCGAGGGAATTTTAAATAATTGACGCTTTGTGATCCAGATCACTGGATGTAGGTTTAAACAGATGTATGTAAACTCTAGGGTTAATGTGGCCAGATGACAAAATTGTTATGAAAAACTAAAGAAATACTGATTTAAAACAGATCTGCTGTAGGTAGACAGACACAAACACAAACACAAACACACACACACACACACACACACGCACACACGTACGTACACACGCACACACACACACATTAAAAATAGAAAAAAGATCCCCAGTGTTCCCTTGTGTATCTAGAAACAACAGAGCAGAGTGAGCATCTACAGGGCCAGATGGCAAAAAAGCAACATCATTATTCAAACCATTACCTCAGCTAATTGAGACACAACATGCACACACATACACACACCACATGTGCATATACACGTGCACATAGCTTCATCATCTTAATGCAATGCTATCTCACACCTGGACACATACATAATGTATATTATATACTGTACATCTGCAGCTACAGATCTATCATGGATTTGTTATATACAGATTATTTACATGCATATTCATGTATGGATGTTCCATCAGAAGTGTATCCCCTCATTCACACACAGTTCCTTACTAAGTCTACCATCAGGACTTCTGAAAAATAGGTATATTTCAAAACTTGTGATTGAAGAGTTGCGGGCCCTTTTGTCAATCATCGATAGTGGTTTTGGGATTGAGATGGAAGTTGGAGCATTTTTCTTCAGTGATGAAGCTCCTCAGTCCCTTCATGCCAACGACAATAAAGCTCATCCTCTAATGGAATAATGTGATCATAGAACGGTTAACAACAAAATAAAAGATATAATTAAAATGTATTCATATCGTCAGGCAATTAGCTCTCAATAAAGCAACAGAAATGATTCCTTGTCCAGGTTGAGTCAGCTAGTCAACTTGAGCTCATGTTAATGCTTTGCTTTGGGTTTTCTAAACTGAATAACTACCACACACATAAACACAAAACTACCTTGCTAACTATATTTTTCCTATGGACAGATTTTGCAATGAATACTTTAACAATGAATAAGACAAATATGCTATATCATTAGAGATTTCTAGCAGTAAGCATATGTTGTACACTGACGCACCTGTCACTCACTCAAGTTTTCCCAAGAATAACTAAGTTTCCCTGGTAACATTTGAGGGTTTGACTAATACCGTGGACAATAATTTCCATCCCTTAATGTTTGTATGCAATGGAAATGTTGTTTACTGCTCCAGTAAATAGCACAGACCTTAGATACAACTTGACAATATGAGATATTTTTAGTCCACACAGCTTTTAGAACCTCAGCTATGAGCCAGAAAGCTTACGCTAGTATTATGCTAGCAAGATTCAAAGTTAATAACATTGCGTACGTTGACAAACACTGAATATAACTTGACAGTATGTTTAACAACCTGACAAGCAAAGCTATTCGGTCATTGTCCCCAAATTAGTATCAAAATATCCGTGAACAAATGATGCACCATTGTAATGTGTAACATTACTGTCATCCACAGCCTGAAGTAGGGAGTTGAACAGTGAATTGGATGTGGAAAAAATCGCTGCGATACAGTTCAGAGGAGCAATGTAACTTACTTCTTGCAGCTTTTATGCTACCATTTCCATCCTGTGGTGTTCAGAGGATGAAGAATTGAGGCCTACACCCAGTGTTGGAAAAAACATGTTATCTTGTTGTGATGCTAATAAATTGTAAACGGAGGTGCATTCATTTTAAACAGTGTACAGACCTACTTGGGTAGGTGTCCATTAATAGTTTTTAAGAAAATCAGAATCCAGTATTCACCCAGACCACAGTATAATATGAGAGTACTTGAGTAAAAGTACTTCATTCCACACATTCACTCTGCTGTGCCATGTGCAACTGAGGGTAAATTCTGCATTTAATAATTGTCTTTTTAAGTCATACGTCTTTAAATCTGACAGTTATGGTCACTGTGTTTGCAGAAGTGACAGTTTTGCTCCACAGGATCTTAATGGACCTATCTGTGAAAACATGCTCCATATTTTAAGACAGTTATGAAAAGCAGTGTTTTTCTTGGGATTTTTATTCCTTATATTTTACTCTTGTCCATATTATTTTGTCTATAGTGGATCAAAATGTTTCCTATGTCGCACTGCCTTATTACACCTTGTGAAGAAAGAAAGAAAACTTTAACGATTTAAGCAACAACAATAAAAAAAAAAAACATCTAATTTCCTCTAGCATGGGTTGCAACAGACTTGGCTATATTGCCCCTACTGGGAAAATAAAGAAGAAAATCAATGTACTGTGCTGAATAATTTCTCACCTTTGGAAGTTGTAGAAAATGTAACTCTCTTCACAGACAACCCTCATTTAAACCCGAGATGCTCTCCCCACTGTGTACTTTCTCTTCTTTAAAGGGCAGGACCAGCATAATTTAACACTTAACCCAATTACGACAGGGTAGAAGAAGCACTTACAAGTTGCAGAGATTCAACAAGGAAATATGCTGCTTGTTCTCTGGTAAACACGGCCTCTGGGAAACATTAAGAACATGGTGCTGAACTCAGTGAACTCTCAATGCTTGTGGTTCACTCAAGTGATTTTGGCTTTTGGAACCCATTTTCAAACTTGACCTTAACTTTAATTTATACTACGCACCTGTACAGTTTTGCCACTGCATCTTGCACAGTTGGAATGCTATCACAGTGACAAAATCTGTCCACAGATGGAATAGACTATAAATATAGCTGATAAGTTTCACCAAAAATAGTTCCTTTTATTACTTATCTCCTTTTGGGTCTGAATCTCCTGGCTGTGTGTTTAACCCTGTTCACCTGTAGTGGCTTGCAAAATACTGTTGGTATTTTTAAATAAAATTTACTCAAAATAATCTTTTTATCACTCCAAGCAAGAAATCTTCACTTCAGCTGCACTTACAAGCCAGACTTTCCAGTTTCATTCCTATCTACAATATATTCTGAATGTTTTTACAGAGGTTTCTTTATATATCATTCATAGCCGGATTTATAAAGAAATTTATAAAGATAGAAAAATAGATTTTTTTTTTAATGTTGGTTGATAGTCTTTTCTGATTTATGAGAGATATCAAAAATTCTAAAACATGGATTGATCAGGTAGTATAAATAATAAACTAATAAGAAGCATGTACATGTTAAACATATTCGTATACCTTGTTTTTCATACATTAAATTTCTATACGTGTAATAAGTTTAAAACCCATATATCATATATGTATAAACAGTTATTTGACATACTGTATATGGCAATAAATGTATAATACAAACATACACATCTTTCCAACTGCTCGTGAACGCAAATTTCTAATCAGCCAATCACATGGCGCCAACTCAATGCCTTTAGGCATTTAGACATGGTGAAGACGATCTGCTGCAGTTCAAACCGAGCTTTAGAATGGGGAAGAAGGGTGATTTAAGTGACTTTGAACTTGGCATGGTTTTTGGTGCCAGACGGGCTGCTCTGAGTATTTCAGAAGCTGATGATCTACTGGGATTTTCACGCACAACCATCTCTAGGGTTTACAGTGAACCAAAAAAAAGAAAAGATCCAGTGGCCGTTCTGTGGGCGCAAATGCCTTGTTTTAGCCAGAGGTCAGAGGAGAAGGGCCAGACTGGTTGGAGCTGATAGAAAGGCAACAGTAACTCAAATATCCACTGGTTCCAACAGAGGAATGCAGGAGAGCATCTGTGAACACACAACACCACCTACTTACAGAGAGGGAACAGCACCAGAAGACCACACTGACACTTTATTAAGCACCAGGTATGCCTAATAAAGTGGCTGGTGAGTGTATTTTTTTTACTTCATATGTACATACATTTGATATATGGAAATTTAACATGCACATATTTTACATTTGTGTATGGGAGTGACACTTATCTGCATTTTATAACACTTTGGTCAACGTTATGGCTACAGAGAGTACTGAGATTCAGATAAATGTATGTGTTTAGAGCACTATTTTGAAGTTGAGATAAAGATGCAATCTGGATGACGAACTGAACACTCCGTGCCTTCACAGCTGCTGAAACCTATTGGTATTCCACCGATGCCTCTGTTGTTGCTGTGGTACTAACTCTGGGACCTGTAACATATACTGCTTGGACTTGAAAGCAAACAATGACCTTGGGACCACACAAAAGTTAATTCACTGTGTTCTACTACCGGATATCATATCTGACATTTTAAAATTCTAGCAGTTAAGCATATTTTATATAAGTTGAACAAATTCTCAGATGAGGATAAACAAGGTAAGGATAAGAATTCGGGATGTTGGGTTTCTCCCCTGTGAGGAACACAGCTCTAGGTACTTCAAACTGACATGTTTTATGCATGAGAGTCTGGATAACAAACAAGAACCAGAGTGGGAGGAAATACACAAAAAAAAGGTATGAGAGAATGAGAGGAGACAGGAGAAACCTACAAGTTGGCAGAAATCAACACCCAGACTGACAGAGAGTGAGAGAACTTCTTTAAGCATGCTCCCAGTAGAGCCATGATCAGAAAGGATCCCTAGAAAGACAGCAGACATGATTCACTCTGCACTCCTCAAACTCCTTCTACCTGTCTCTCCCTCCTCTCTCTCGTTCTCCCTCCTCCCTTCTCTGTTAGGAGTAAACGTGTTGATGTGCCAATAATACCTGATTGTAATTCGTAAACAATGCAAAGTATTCCTGTTGGAGGAATAAGCTTTGAAAAGAAGGAATCTAATCTGCCAAGAAAAAACGAAAGAAGAGAATTTTGACTTTTGTTAGAACAGTGGGAAAGAGAGATAGAATCAGACAACCACGTATTATGAGTTTTTGAACTTCTGGATTGCTTCACAAAGTATATTATGTTATATTTTCAACCCCTGACACATGGGATACCAAATCAAAACATCTGTACCCCTGTTAATCAGTTCTGCCAAAAGTAACAACCATTTATGCTACAATAAAGTTTCTGCATCACAGAAAGGACACTTTTCGCATTTGAATCCAAGTCTGTGTCATGGCAATGTGGGCATTGTGTCCATTCATTCATTTCATTCAACCGCTTATCCCGGGGTCGGGTCGCGGGGGGGCTGGAGCCGATCCCAGCTGACATCGGGCGTGAGGCGGGGTACACCCTGGACAGGACGCAAGTCTATCGCAGGGCACATAGAGACGAACAGAGACAGACAACCATTCACACAATTTTGTAGAGTCATCAATTAACCTAACACGTGCATGTCTTTGGATTGTGGGAGGAAACCAGAGAACCCGTTGGAAACCCACGCTGTGAGGCGACAGTGCTAACCACTACACCACCGTGCAGCCCGCATTGTGTCCAGATATATCCAAATACTGTTCAACAGAACACAATGCCTACATTGCCATAACACAGACCTGTATGAAAATGGGTAAAATATCTCTTTAACTCATATGAAACTGTTTTACCATAGGATGGTACTGGCTCGACTTGACTCAACCTCATTTCAATCACTAACAAGCGTTTACCCATACTTCAGATACTTTTTCTAAACTCTTTACACAGACTCACACCTACAAAACACAATTGGCCAAATGGATAACTTTCTTCTCAAAAACACATTTTGTTAAATATACTTTATACTAAATTCATTTAAAAAAAAGAACACATTTTTCTCTGCACACACTAACTTTACCAAAACACTGGAAATCTGACTCAAAAGGAAATTATTCTGTCAAAAAATAACACTTGTTTTCACTTCACAAGGTGGACTCAATCAAAGTACACCAGATTTCAAAATACTGGCTATTGTTGACATTACCAAAACGGCATAGACTTTTATGTTTCAGTTTTACAGGTATTTACATGCAAAACATGCAAAACACCGTTTTTACACACATTCAAAAGCATTCCAGTAAGAAGCAAATCATTTTTTTTCCTTTACTGTTTACTACAGGAGGTACAGTAGAAATACTGTTTACAATATGATAGGACAGAAAAAGTTTTACAGCATTTGACCGCCTCAGATTGGGCTGCACTCTTTCACCAGCCTCTCTTAGGACGCACTCACACTGTCCATCCATACCGTGCCTCGTGCTTTAGGGTACTTGTCCCCCCCCTCCCTCTCCCCCCGCGGGCCAGGCCCATTTCTACTCACACTGCCTGGGCCTCGCGCAAATGTTTCTTGCCTGTCTATAAGTCATCACGGCATAACACGCCACACGCATTGATTGACGTCATCGCGATGCGTCGCTTTGTTTACAAATCTTTCCATAGACCTCAGAGTTTTTGTGTGTCTTGTCCAACTGTTTTTGAATATTTTCATCTGACCAAATCTGCAGTAAACACTCCACCATCGCATCACACCAACGTGAACCTTTCATCACCATTGTTTTAAATGTCCGCGCATGGTCCCTCCTTCTTTTTTCTATGTCCCAACAGGCGCACATAAAATGACGTCAGAACTGCTGTAGGCCTCGTGCTCGTGCTCGTACACGTGTGCACGCTTGTGCTCGTACATGTGCAAATGTGCTTTATAAAGCCCACCTCTCCCAAACAGTCCGTGGCCGGCAAGCGTGCCACAGCTAGGCGCGATACAGTTACACTCACACTGGTCAAACAAACTAGACTTTACCTGTAAAACCTGTTTGGGCATGGTACGGATGGACAGTGTGAGTGCGCCCTTAGTGAACGACCGGGGTTGATTACATGGTCAATCATATTGAGTCGTCTGCAATTACATCTCACCGCCACAGAGGCCACTAGAAACAAGGTATCTCGATTCTTATAGACATTAGGTTAGTTCTGCAGCTTTTTGATGAAGCATCAGCGTAACCATGAAGAGAACTGTAAAGGGACATATGAGTACTAGTACCAGATACCGAACTGGAAACCTGGGCAGTTTAACATTTTATATTAGATTAAGATGAATGTTATTGTTGTTTTTTAAATGTTTTTACATTCATTTCATTAATTCTTCATTCTGGTTCCTGCCAGTGTCACATAATACACTACTGTATACTGTTCCATTACTTGGAAAGAAATAGGACGTTCACAAGTAAAAAATTTAAACACAATTAAGAAAAGAAAGAGTAAGACGTACTTTATTGAACCCAAAGGGGTAATTCAACTTCATATTACACATTTAATCGAAGACATAAGACAGAAAAAACCCAATGTGCCTGGGTATCGCTGGAAATGATGAGATCTGCCTGGCATACAATTTGCGTTAGTAAGGATGTAGATTGGAAGAATTAAAGAGGTTATAATGTCATGCCTGGAGTATCTATAAAAAGGCAATTAACACTTGGACTTTTACTGTGCATCACCATCTCTTAACTTACATGGTTAAAGTCAGCCTCACAAAGCACTTGCACAATGCAAAGAACCTTATTATCGCAGTTCACTTAGCTTGAGCTCTACTGATATTACATGATTTCCTGTCTTCACTCCGGTGGCTGACAATTATAAGTTACCAAGCTGCAAAGAGAATGTACAGTAGACTTCAACAAACACTTGGTGGTGTGAACAGGAGACATTTACCTACCTTTACCAATTTTAGTGACATTTCATTCAAAATATTTAGTATTTTGGATATTTTGCCAACTTTGACATAATTGATGCTGCTTTGTAGTCAGGCTTTTGTAAAGCAACAAGTGACAATTAATTTACCCTTCCCCAAAGAGTTTGAGGTGGTTCCTGGCTCATAAAAGGAACTAATGGTTCATGTACACGTCAGAGTTTAATAATTCTTATTGAAAGTTTGCTTAAGACTTTCATCAATGGCTCTATAATTAGTGCTCAGCACACATGGTACAAATTCATATGATATTAAAATGATTTCATGCCTCAAGTGTGACAAATTGTGAAAAATTACCCATTTGCCCACACGCCCCCCTCCCACACACACACACACACACACACACACACACACACACACACACACACACACACACACACACACACACACACACACACACACACACACACACACACACACACACACACACACACACACACACACACACACACACACACACACACACACACACACACACACACACACACACACACACACACACACACACACACTTAATTCCAGGTACAAGTCAGAATGAATGCATGTTTATGAATAGTTTAAGAATTTTACTCAAAAGCCTTAGTCTGTAAGTGGATTGAATTAGTGTGTGTGTCTTTACTGTACGTGTGTATAATGTGTGTGTGTGTGTGTGTGTGTGTGGGGGGGGTACTCAGTTGGAATACATCTCTATCAGTGTTTAGCCCCGTAACAAATGGGATTTGGCAAATCTGAAGGTCAAATCGAACAGCAAACAGTGTCTCACAGCGCTGCTCCCTTCTCCCATGAATCCTTAACAAGCCACTCGGTACAAAAACTAAGCTCAGTTTTTGGAAAGCAGCCTGTTTCTCAGCTTGTGGCATCTCTCTAATAACGCAATCTATCCACCATCATAAATAATGTAGGCGTAAGACTGGTTGCATTGTAGTTTTACAGCACCAACCTGCTTTCAATGCCATTCCTCAGCTGAGTAAAAAGCAGATACTATTGAATATCTTTTAATATGTCTGCCATTGTCCAGCAAGAGATGCTACTCTTTGAGAACCACCTCTGCAGATTTAAGGTAATAACAGTTTTTTTTTTCTCCCATGTATTTTTGAAACTCTACAATGTTTTATAAAATAAAAATATATCAAACATATTTTGCATGTGGGCAACAAAGCTTGCATTCTGTGGACAGATGGTAGAACATAAAATTGTAATGGTACCAGAAACACGGCCAAGGTTTTCTATCACATTTTAGTTTGTAGTGTGATGTATCTCATTGTGGTCGCTTAGCAACTTACTATAGAAAACAATGTTACTCAAGGCCACACTTGTTACTGAGAATTTTTACCATATGATACTACACTATGATTCAGTATTAGTTGTATTTTATTTATTTAAAAGGGACCAGGTAAAGTTTTAAATATAAATGTCAACATTTGATGAACTGTACCAGACCATAGATGTATGCTTATTCACAACTTCAGTCCGAAAGCAGGTCAAAACAAAGAAAGAGTGCAATGTTCCATTGGTCTCAGCACATTCCACCTGCTGATGAAGACCATGTGATAAGTTGAAATTGCTTTATCAATTGCTGTTTCCAAGGTCAACAGTGAACTGGCAAGCTCAACTTTTAAGCTAACATGTATGAAAAGCCCTAAAAGTGTTATAATAATGGAAAGTTAATAGATTTCTGCATTGAACACAGAAGCTCTGCAGGTATTGCGCTGCTCATCTCTATTTTAACAGAGACAGTAGGTCAGAGGAAAGATGCCCCACAGCAGGCACTGAGCAGCTCTCATCTTCCCCATGTCTGGCAGTAAGATTATGTGAAGTTTGAAGTAGAATCTGGCCTGTCCACATAACACATACATACATACATACATACATACATACATACATGAGTAATCAAACAGCTAATACTAACATTTGTCGATATCACACAGTGCTAAAACCGATTTCTCATAAATTTGTGAAGTTTTAATGTTTGAGTGGAGGACTCACGCTTTCTAATGAGCACACAATTCTGAGTTATGTTAAACTGCCAAGGCGAGACTGTCTTTCAAAAAATAATGACAGCATCAGTTGTTTCAGCAACTGCTAGACAGCACTCTTTAGGGGCAGCACAAGGTGATGGGTCTACAGAATGTCAGATTTTAACACAGGAGACGACTGTTAACTTTGTCTTTCACACCGACAGTCAACATTGGTTTCTTCTAATCATGACCTACCTTTAACCACGTGTTTATTATTGTCACCACGACATGGTCCCCTAACATTACCAAAGTAGTCATTAGATGTGTTACAATTCACATATTTATTTTAACTCCCTCGACTGATCAGCTGTTTAAGCTGAAACATGAAACATGGTCAATACTTGCTGACATGAGAAAACAATTAAAACAATTTCCCATTTGAACCAAATTACTGAAGACCTCTCTCCATTATTTTCTCGTAGATGAGGTTAGATGACCAAAGTGACTTGTTTTGATTTTGGTTAGCAACCTAGCTATGCATAGTGTATAGCGCTACCTTGCCACCTTCTTTCGAAACTGCACTGTAGCCTACTTGATTTGCTCTATACTCCATCTTTTCAAATCTTTGTGGTTTGAGTTTCAGTAGTCGTGTCTTCATTTAACTGTCAAGTGAATTTTAAGCATTGTTCCTGTAACTTTAAAGTAGCTAGTACTGACATTTCATGTATCAAATCACAATGTGAAAACTATGTGACAATGAGAAAGGGGCTGCATGAAGGAATGAATCTACAGAGGATTCTCATTTGAACTGGCAGCACCCCTTAGTGTCATGGAGCTTAATCGTGACTTTCAGCTCATTAATTAGCTGAAAGTGAGAAATTAGTCAGGCACAATTTTACCAATCTTTTACCACCAATCTTTTCTGGCTTGCTGACTTCATAATTTTGTCTGTGATTGAATATATTTCTGATACTAATTCCTAACGAGATTTGTACCCTGCCATATCATAATGTAATCAATATTCTAGCTTTGTTTGGGTTTATGTTGTATTTGGTCACCCGCTGCACATCATCTTCTGTTAAATGGTTGCTGGCAATGACTCCCTCATATTTATTCAGTAGTAACTAACCACAGAGAGAGGAAAAAAGGAAGAGTACTGTAACCCTTATTCCGATGTAAAAACAGAGCACAGGTAAGTAATAGTCAATGCTAAGAGATGGACCAGTAATAGAAGACTATAAGCTAGTGAGAGCCATTGATATTGAGTAAGTAAAGACACAGGCAGCAATGGAGTTTTTGTGTGGCCACTAGTTATTATTAAGCAATAAAACAATAAAAAATACAGTTTATAACAGTTTTTTACAAGGCATTCAATGAAAAATAAACGAATCATGCTCTCAAAAGGTTCAGTTAAACAACAAAAATCTTCAGTTCAATTATTAGTTTACTGTTGTGAAACCATAAATACATTCAAAGTGCATTTTATAATTATATTCAAGTAAAATGGTAAATGGACTTGTACTTATATTTATATATACATGCCTTTCTAGTCTTCTGACTACTCAAGGCACTTTGACACTACTACTACTTGTCACATTCACTCATTCACACAGATGGCAGTGGACATCTACATACCATCTAATTTAACCATTCACACCACATTTACACACCCCTGCGCAGCACGGGGAGCAATTCGGGGCTCAATGTCTTGCCCAAGGACACTTCGACATGTGGGCCGGGGGAGCTGGGGATCAAACCGCCAATCTCTCAAATGGAGGACGACCCACTGCAGCCAAGTAGTACTGTAACTGTTTCAAGATCTCAAATAGTCCAAGTTATATTAGTAACACAGAAAATATCATTTCACAAAAACAATTTAAAAAAAAGCTAGGATCACTGTTTCAGCATTTACCCTCGCTAGGGCAGTGGAAATTATCCGGTCTCATAGAGCTCTACAAATTTTGAATGTTAACAGTTGGGGCTCAGCCAGTGCTTTACATCATCAACAATTACTACAACTCAGTTTGGAGCATTATTTTCATGTCTCACCCTGTGAATGGCAACGGCTTTACTCTCGGTTTAGATCAGATAGCACTTGAGGCAGTAGAGGTAAACATGACCGCAAAAAAAATCTGCAATCTGAAAGAGGCTCGGATAGGTAGTCAATTATTGCTGATTTAGTTACCTGCTCTATTTATTCAGTCAATTCCAGTGTAATGTAAAATTGTCTAGACTAACATTTTGGTAATGTCTATTTTTACTGCTGCAGCACTCAACGTCCCCATGGGAATCATCAAAGTTTCATCTAAAGCATAGTCTTTATCTTTTACCCTTCAATCTCTCCAGTACCAGATCCTTATTTTTATGATTCCATCTTTCTAAGCAGAGACGAAGAGATGAAACATGTTATGGGAAGCTTCAGAGTAAAGCTGAGGTAGAAAGGATGAGACAAAAGGAGTGAGAGGAACACAGACCATTGGACAATGGAGGGGGACTGGAAAACTGAAGGGAGACAGGTGTGCACTCAGCTGTTGTGTCATAGCTGGAGAAAAGCAAGTGGCTGCTGACAGTCTTAAATATGGTCTTTAAAGATCTATTTGCACAGGACTAGTTTTACCAGGGGACCTTATGTCATTTGGAAATGACCCTTCAACACAAAGCTACTGTGTCTGTCATTCAACTCCAGACAGAGTTGACCCGGACAGCGCTAAGCTAGTTACCAGCTAAACAAGCCTAAAGTAACCTCAATTCATTGGAAGACTTGAGTGAAACAGTTGGAAGCCGTTTTTCATCTAAAAAATGGAAAAATACTATCTTTGAAATAAAAGAAATACAATAATAATTCTAATAATACAATTATACATATATTTTTGTGGTGAGATGGAAATAATGATTTCCTTTGAACGTTAGAATAAAATGACAAAAATTATATATTATTAAAAAAATTCATCACAGCCGCTATCAGGAAGTGTTTCTTCACAGGAACTAGACATAAAATATATCAAGAAAGTCTTTTTCTTAATATTTGTTAGATTTTCTAAAACTTTCCAGACCAAAATTGGACCATAATTAAAAAATGTCTAAGTAAAGGAACATAACTCTGTAAAACTACTAATTGTAATTTTTATTTGTTGTTAAAACAAAGCACCAATGGGCTCCTTCCTTTGGGATTGACTTTGGTAATCTACTTGAATGGACTTTACTATGAGAGGAGCTGGTACCGGGGCCAGAAGGTAAGTCTTTCAAAACACTCTTTTAATAAACTCCTGGTTCACTAACTATGTTGTTGGTGCTTTGTTTTGTGTGTAGGGAATCTTATCATGCTACTACAGAGGTTTGGTGTTATTTTGAGCAGTATTAGTGGTTAAAAAAGACGTTTTAGTGCCACCACCGTACTGCCCCGAGCTAATCAGTGTTAGTCACATCCAACTGTTGGGATGATGTTACGCCAGAATTTCACTTTAAGTGATCTGTCTGCGGTCACTTAGGGCGGGCTCACACTGTCCATCCATACCGTGCCCTGTGCTTTAGGGTACTTGTCCCCCCCTCCCTCTCCCCCCGTGGGCCAGGCCCGTTTGTACTCATACTACCTGGGCCTTGGTGGAATGCTTCTTGCCTGCCTATACGTCATCACGGCGTAACACGTCACACGCATTGATTGACATCATCGCGATGCATCGCTTTGTATATAAATCTTTCCATAGACCTCAGAGTTTTTATGTGTCTTGTCCAACTGTTTAAGATTTTCATCTGACCCAATCGCCAACTCTCCACCTCCGCATCACACCAACGTGAACCTTTCGCCGCCATTGTTTTAAATGTCCGCGCATGGTCCGTCTTTTTTTTTTCTTTCTATGTCCGAACAGGTGCACATAAAATGATGTCAGAACCGCGGTAGGGTGCGCACGCTCGTACATGTGCAAACGTGCTTTACATAAGCCCACCCCTCCCAAACGGGCTGTGGCCGGCAAGCGTACCGCGCCAATTTAAAAAAAAAAAAGTTCTATCTTTATCTGCTGTATCTTGTTTCTAAAATGTAGTGCTTGAAGCAGTTTTGCTTAAGCCTTTTTTCTTCCACTTTTTTACCTTCATCGTGAAGGCATGTACTGTAAGTCGTATGCATCTATTTTCCATGTCCAATTTCCGCTCTTAAAAAAATAAATATAAAAGAAAATTCAGACATTCAATAGGGAATGATTTATCAATGTTATTTTACAATTTATAAACTGTCAAGCAATTTGATGGGTTTATTAACAGGAGCAGGATGCAGATAAATTATAAACATCGGTATTCATATACATCTACAATGTTTGGATATTGTAAAGCACAGAACACAGTGTGGCTTGATTCATATCACTGTTGACAAACAGGATGCTGACAGCTTTGGTCTCGACAACATAGTTTGAATACAGAAGGTGTTGTCTAGTCTGTCTTTACTCCAAGGTGGATTGTCAACACACACACACACGCGTGTGAGAGAATGGTGCATTTAAAACATTAGATGCCAAAGCACACCTGTACCTATTATTATATACTCTTGGCCTCTCAGCCTGTGAGTGAGCAGGTCAGTGTGCATGTGAGATTGACAGCTGAGCTGCAGTCCAGGGACACAAAGTGAATAAACTTGTGCTGAAAACTGAAGCTCACAAGCTAATAATATATGTTTTATTCAAAATGGTACGGAACAAGGAAGATCACACCATTCAGTATCTAAAAGTGCTAAAATTGACTAGCTAATTAGCTGCTGTTTTGGTTCAAGAATGTTTGTGGATGAAAAAGTAATAATTAGTTTTGTAGCCATTGTCTCCTATGTTTCAGGCGAAAGTGAGTTTGTTGGTCTGCCATTCAGTGCTGGGCAAGTAACATACAATGGAATTTTGTAGAGCTTCAATGCTGAAAACAAATGCCATTTTCTGCTGGAAACAATATTTAAGAGAGCGATCCAATAGTGCACAAAACAATGAAAATAAAAATATGCTGAAATGCTCCATAGAACTAGGGGGAACTGCAGATTCTCTCTAGTTAATTACTATAATATAGCACTTTGACATTGTATTTGGTCATTTCATCGATTGTTTGTACATTTCTGGCACACAGGTATGTGGTGAGGGCCGGCAAGTGTGGAGCAAAAATATCCACCATCTGCAGTGCTGGAACTACACTGACTTTCCTTGGCTAGGAAGTATTTTGGAGTGATACGTCTGGCATAAAAAACCTGTGAGAACCCAGAACAGCTTCAGGAGGAGAGAGGGAGAGACTTTATGAAGCTATTACTACCTCTAATGCCAAATAATAGCGAAAAAAGCTCCCAACTTTGTGATGAATTTAGGGCTGTTCGTGGTTTCATAACTGATTAGTCTTTGCTTGGAAAATGATATGGGAGGGTGTGTTGTGTTGCTAACATAAGTGAAGCCTGAGAGGCTTCACTGCACACTCATGAAGAGAGCAGATCCTCAGCCTAAATTACAGACAGAAATGATGAGAGAGGCTGCTGATCTGGATGCAGAGTGAGGCGGTGCACTCCAACAGCCCAGTGTTGAGAATCACTGATCAAACACCAAATCCACACACAATACAGTTATGCAGAATAAGTGCAAAAAAACAACACACACAAGCAGTTAATCTGAGCTGTGATATATAATAAACACAATGCACATGTTCAGACAGTTAAGTCTCCTGACACTGACCCGCAGTCAATACTTGCCGCTGGTGAGAAAAAAATGCAAACATTTCCACTTATACTTTTGTAGTTTTGAGGTTATTTTTTATTATGATGCATATTCAAGAGTAAAAAGCACTTTATGGGGAAATAAATCATTATTCATCACATTATTATTCCATGTAGCGGTAAAAGGATTTAAGTGGGTTGGTAGTTAGTGTTGGCAACGAGCATAAAACATTAGCAAGCTTTAGTCAAAATCACAAACAGCTGTATATGCCTGCAGAGTACAGTTCTAAATAAATGATCACTATCTCAAAATGCTTCCACGGATGGTGCACTGTACATGTAATAGCTTAGATATCAGTTAGGATCAGGATATGCACCATGAAAAGATAAGACTCCTTCCTAACACACACACACACACACACACACCATTAAAGAATATTACACGGTACTATCCTCCCTGAAGTCAAACCCTAAAAAGGTGAAACACTCAAATGGCCAGTTAACCTCTACATTGCTGCGGTGCGTCATTTAGCTATGAAGAGACACATCTTTACTCATCAAACACACACACACACACACACACACACACACACACACTGTATATGCAAGGGTGACCCTAACATTTTAAATGGGCGCACTCTTAACTTCCTCTATTATAGATGGCCGTGGTGAAATATGAATGGCTCTGACTTCCCCAGTGTAGTATGTTGAGCTGCTGTGGCCTGCTGAGTCTCACGGGTCAAAAGGCTGAAAGGCAACATAGATTTAAAGACTAAATTACTTTGACCTGGGTGTTGGGATAGGAAAAGAACCTACACACACACACACACACACACACACACACACACACACACACACACACACACACGAGTATGTTCACACACACAAACACACACACACACACACAAGCTGTAGAAATAGTATCGAAAACGCAGTGGCATAAGCAAAGGTTGAAGAGTTTAATAGCATTGAAACTGAGCAGAAATGACTTTGCTCATGTCTCCAGCTCTGATGTATGTGTGTGTGCAGAAGCAGTGACAGGCAGAGAAAGCAATATCTGAGAAAGGGATTATTGTGTGCCAAAAATACTGTTTAAATCAATGCTTGTACACGGAAAAGTTTGCTTTCATTATTAGGCCTCCCTGTAATGAATTCAGATCTGTTATTTGTTGAGATCATTGTGGTCCATTGCTGTATAAATGCCATTTTTATCTGATTAAATCTAAATCCCCATTGTTTTTAAAAATGACTATGATTGATGTGAGCAGTGTTTCTCTGTAGAAAAGCAACTCAAAGACCCTAATTAAATTGTGGCATCTGTTAGGAACAACACATCCTCATACTAGTGATTTCTGTGAAAAATACTTTTCACATTTGTTGAAATTGATATGAGACCAATGATCTGTGTAAAAGTCATGTCATCTACTTCTGCATTGAGCTGCTTGTGTCTCTCTCTCTCTCTGGCATCTGCTAGATTCCACTGCTCTGAACTCCGATCAAACTTTGAAGCTAGGCAGCACTGATCAAATTTGAATCCAGATTCTTACTGTATTGCATATTTCTTGCATAAAAAGTTCTCATTTACACAACATAATTTAGTGTACCGTTTAACTTTAAGATAAGACATTTGAGGTCATTTTACAGCTAAACAGTACACAGCAAAATTGGAAGTGTCACGGACCAGACAGATGAGGACCACAAGTGCGTCACGTTTTAAGAGTTTTATTGAGGGTTCCAGAGAGGGAAAGGGAGTGCGATGTCGTGAGCCTGTGTGTGTGTTCCCCAGAGACGTCTCGTGCAGGTGGTGGTGGAGCGTCCAAGCTGGCCTGCAGAGGAGCTGGAATTCCGGGGCAGAAGATCATACAGGTCCAGAGGAGAAGGCAGGTCGGGTTTTCCAGGGCAGACGATCAGGCAGGTTCAGGGGCGAAGACAGGTCGGGTTTACCAGGGCAGAAGATCAGGCAGGTTCAGGGGCGAAGGCAGGTCGGGTTTTCCGGGGCAGAAGATCAGGCAGGTTTACAGGCAGGTCCGGGTTGTACAGGAGTCAGGGAGTAAAGCCAGTGAAGCACGATACAGAAGCAACTTCGCAGACGGTCTGACAAGGCCGAGCTGAAAAGCAGGACTCTTTATGCTGGAGGTGGTGAGTGGGAAATGCACTGCAGCTGGCAGGTAAACGGGAGCAGAGCAGAGACAGGTGAAGCTGATGAGTACAATTAGTGAGTTGCCAGGCAGAGAGAGAGAGCTCATGACAGGAAGTGTTAATTCAACTCCCCTAGTGTTAATTTTAACAGTTTTTCTGAACATTTTTGCAACATTTACAAAAGAACATGGCCTGCTAGGAAATCTGTATGCACGTCCAAACTGAATGTTGTGATCAACTCCAGGAGGGAATGTAACTCAGTCACAGAGCTTTTGTTCATCACTACAAGTGTTAAAACAACACCAAAATCAACACCCACCAACTGAAAATGATAAAACTAAAAAAACAACACTACAGATTGTGCTGTGTACACTAAAATGTTTCTGAACACTTTATGCAAGAAATAGTCAATCCAGTAACAGAATCTGGATTCATATTCCACGCAGCCCGGTTTTACAATTTGATCGCTTCACAATCACAGTTTGAGATGGAGTTTATGAACAGTTATTGACAGCGCGTCAGAGTCTCCTCGCCTCTGCGTGGCTGTTGAAGTTCGGCCGTGGTGGAATCTAGCCAATGCTGTTAGGAACAGACAGGTCCCATCACACACTTTGTCCCTTGGTTCATTTGTGTTCACACGGCAATGTTCAACTGCAGCCCAGAGTTGTAAACAAATGCCATGCGAGAGCAAACTGTGTCTCATTGGTCAGAAATCTTGCCGGAAGAGTTTGCCTCAGGTCAGATTTCCCTTTTACTTTATCGCTACTGCAGCTCAGCCCACAACTCATTTTCACTATGTTCTTGGTCTTCCCGCCAAAGGTTTGCCTTCAGAAAACCGCTGTCCACTGTGAACATGTGAAAGCTTCCTGTCATGTACAGCCCAAAGAGGCGAGCCAAGACAAACTTTTCTTGGTGACCTCAGCCAGCTGTGTGTTTTGTCCCACATCCTAGTACGATTGTTTTGTTAATTTATGCTCAAATGAAACAATCTTTGGGGGGGACGCTCTTGGTTTTTTTGAGCTGTTGATGATGTTTTTACAAAGATAATGGTTTGGGTTCAAACAAATACATTTGTTACGTAACCTATGTTACTTACAAACATGTTAAGTGTGCTACGTATGTAACGTAAGTTAAGTACATAAAGTCATGTATTTGACCCATCTATCCACAGTGACTTCCTCACAGTTTTGTACTTTCTCACTCTGACTTCCTCTTTTTCTTTCTTTCCTCTTTCTTCTTTTCCATCAATAATAATTACAGCCACTAGAGGTCACCACAACCTAACATGTATATGAGTCGTAATAAGATGCTATACAGACGTTTTTTGGTGGGCGAGAACCATCTGGATTTAAAAGACATCCTACATTTTCCTCCCTTCTTCCATTGCTTCTACTTTCTATCCTGTCTGTTTTCCTGTGTTGGTGTTAAAATTACTCATCATCTAGGGTAACGTGATATATTCTTAATACAGCATACAGTTTCCCCCACATGATTACAAAGCTGTGGTATTTTTTTCGTCATACATATGCATCGATGATCAGGACAAATGAAGAGAGCCGCGAGAACGGGAGAGTTAATGTGCTTCTAAAATGCTACACAACATAGTATATGATCCGTGATAAGGCTGAATGAGTGTTACACAGAGAAATGTTCACTTGCGCATCACATTCAATTTGGTTTCCAGTCAAGTGAGAATGAGAGTGAGTAATGTGATGGTGACACTGTCAGTAAATGGGTAAAAGTATTCCTTATTTCTTCTCATTTTCACTAAATATAGCACTTCAATGAATGTAGAAAGTTTTCCTAGAACATGAACTACATGTACTAACAAAGTGTTTGCCTTTATTCTTTGTCATCCTAATCTTTGTGGGCTGTTGCACGCATGTGGATATTATTGGTCATATTCTTTTAGCGTAATCCTTGGGAGGACAATGTCAGTCTGTGGGTCACCCATTTTTGTCCACTGAAATATATCAATGACTGGCCAAGAGATAACTGGTCAGATGGTTTGAGAAGCAGTTATTGCAAACTATTTGGAAAAAGGCAGACAATTTCAAAATATACCTGGCAGGTGATTGTATGAACCATCTGTCAATGAAACCCTTTAGCTAACCTCTTTAAGAAATGCCATGTTGTTTTGAACAAGCGGCCACTGCCATTTCTCCTCAACTTCTGTTGGCTCCTTGCAGGACACAGCCATTCTCGCGTAATCTCTTGCTACTGCGAGAATTCAGCTACTGTGCAAGGTAGGCTACAAGTTTGTAGCAATGTTTAAAGGAACTTCCTAACTAGTTTCAAAATCAAGCATTGGTGGTTTCAGCAACAGTTGGCGTCACCATAGAGTCAAATACTCACCTTAACTAAAACCAACCAGCAACAAAATATAAAGAAAAAATACCAAATATTCTGAATCACCCCAATAGGTAACCCTTACCACACAGTTGCACCCCAACAGCTGTACTTGAAAAACCTTTGAACATAATGATGTGTGTGTGTGTGTGTGTGTGTATGTGTGTTTGTGTTTGTGTGAGTACACGGTTAGTTGACTCTACTATTAGAACTTAGAGTGTGTGGTCCAGAGGCCTAATTGTTAAATCGACACAATGGATTCCTGAATTACTAGTTTAAACACCTTTTGTGATACTAAAAAACGCAACCCGTGTGTGTGAATACATACTAAAGAATGTCACAGAGCTACAACACAGTTCATATTCTGCATACATAAGTCCCCACACAAACACACTGTTAATCTTTACAATGATTTGAGCTAACAATTGTCTGAATCACTCACGCTCTGTGTCAATACAACAAATGAACATTTAGGTCAAAAATTTAAACTGACTCCTGCTGAATTAAATGAGACATGCATGTATGATGTACGATGTATGAATTGTGTACCCTTCCCTTCTAATTAAATTAAATGACTGTGAAACTGACAATAGAGGCGCCCAGGAAACACCACACAATTTATAATTGTCCCACTTTGAGTAAATGAGCCATATTTCATCAGTAAACTGATAATAAATGGTTGTGGGTAATTGAATTGCCTTGTTCAGTAATATGAATAATAATTGAATGACTGAATGGACAGATGGACTGGTCCAATTTCACACGAACTAATCATTTTCATTATTAATTATTAGAAGTTAAAAAACAAGCCAGGGTTTGGAGAAAATGTTGACATAAGGACAGCTTTAGATGGACTTTTTCGACAGAAAATGTGTGACATAGAGAGGGATGGAGAGTCAAATGAAAGAAAGGGAGAAAGGAGAAGGAGGGAAGACAGGAAACAAAAGCTTCTTCCACACAGACTGTTCATTTTGGGGCTGTCGCGCCTTTATTACGGCCCACTGTCTGTGTGAAAGGTATGGAGACAGAATGAGGGGACTGATCTGTTGTGCCAGCCGGCAGCTGAGGTAGTCACAGAGCTGCAGCACTGAACCGACATCTGTGTGGATGTGAATGCCAGAAGGGGGAAACTACAAACGGTCGACCTTATGGCCTCCCCATCGTCCATTAATTCCTGATATATATCTCAAATGGCATTAATAGCATGGTCAATTAGCCAAAGAACATTTATTAAAGACTATGGTAATTTTTTATGCAAGCTAACGGAAGCTAACGCTAACGTTATGCTAGCAAGATTCAAAGTGATTAACATTGCATACGGTTGACAAACAGTATATCTTTATATATAACACTGATATATATATATATATATATATATATATATCAGTGTTGTTTTTTATTTTTTATTCCATGATTGCAATTGTGTGGTCAATGAGTAGCTTGAAATTTCAGCAAAAAAATTAACTATGTAGAGATTTCTGCAGCAGGACTGCCAAGCCGGGCCTGCTGCTGCTGCCGAGGCCAGCTGAGTTGAAGAAAGCCGGTCTTGCAAATTAACAGGGACTGGACAGGATATAGGGTGCTCAGGCTGAACACCTGACACATCCCATGTTTTGAGACCAACAGCGAGAGTTGTGGTGCCCGCTACCATAACATGGAGCCAACACCATTTCCTGTCATATTAAAGATTACTATTAAATAAACTTGTCAAACAATTTGCACCAAAATCGGAGTGAAGGGTGAAAGAATACAATCAATAATTTAACAAGCGATTTATTAACCCACATAGGGATTATTAGAACTGTTGTGTGTCTTTGTACATTATATCAACAAACTCACTGTTTCTTCTTAAACCAAGTAATATTTTTACATCAGCGAAAAGTCTGTTTTTTGGTATAGCCCCTCCTGGAATAAATTCCACCAGCCGCTACTGTGTACGTGTGTATATCTATGGCACTAAAAATGAAATGAGAGCTATTCTCAGAAAGAAAGAGAACACATTTGAGTCCAAAGACATCTGTATCGTACTCCAAGGACCTTCTGTCCCACTTCCGATTGTGTATCTGTTGGTTAGGTAGGTAGTCGCAGAGAATAGACTCATACACTGTTGCCCTGCCATTGATATAGTAACGGAAATAGGAAGGGCACTGCTCCAGAGATCTGTGTGGTTTTCCCTCTCTCTCTACCACCTTTCTCTCATTGCCTTGACGATTCTGTCTTAACAAAGTATGGAGGAGTCATATTACTTGCTATTATCTTTCATCCTCCTCTCTTCCTTCCCCAGTTCTTCATCTCTCTCCATTTCTTCTTTTGAATATTAAGTCTGCAATTAGGCTGTAAAATTACTGCTTTATTGTCTCTTTGTGACTACTAACTACACAAGAAAGCAATATAGTTCCTATTTGGCATGGTGTATTACTTTAAATCAGATGTGCATCTTCTTCGGCTGTTGCATTCGAAAACATGCGTTTCTATAGGTTTCCATTAAAACCTAAATTCAAGGTCCATTTACTTTCTTTTATTTTAGGATTTTCTATTGCATCTGGGGCTCTTCATCAGCAGATAGTGTTTACTCAGTTGTAACAGAGTTGGCTCAATTGCTAATTGTGTATATTTTTGTTCTGGTGTTCAGCCAGCTGATGTTGTTTGTTTGTTTGTTTATTCAGTCTTGTGTCCAGACAACATAAAACCTTAAAAGCTGCACACATTTTTATTTTTATCTAGAATTTAAAAAGAAATTACTCTGCAAGGTGTCCCTTTGTAGTGATGGACCCGCATATGATTATTGTCCAACTTTACGTTTCGCCTCAGCGTTAAAGAAAGCTTTAGCTACTGAATTGCCAATGCAAAAAGCATTGCCATTTGAATAAAGAGGTTAAAAAACATATTAAACCCTAAACACTTGGCCAGTTATATTTTTCGCCAACCAACCTATAAACTGCATTCTATTCAGAGAAATGTTCCTCTATTCCTGAATTTTTCTGCTTGCAGTGATGCTAAATTTCATGTGTGTTTATTCAGCAAGAGGGGGCTTTTATCATTAATTCACAGCCTGTACAACTTCAAACACATGTAACATCTACTGAAGATCATTGTGAGGTTAAGACGTAGCCTTAAGGTTTGTCGCCTCCAATGTACATTACATGTTCATTTTTTGCCCATTTTTCAATCTTAATTAGTGGAATGTTATCAGATGTTGATTAAATTATTATGCTGCCAGACAAACACACACATGAGCTGCTGCTTTTCTGTCTGTTCAGTTTTCCAAAGAGTCGGCACACAGACTTAAAGATGGCCCAGCATTAAACTCCAGAATATAGTGGACTGTTTTTTTTTTTTTTCATCATTAAATATTAAATGCCATGTAAAAAGCAACATTTTTAAATAAACTGGTGTATTTTAATCTATATTCAAACACATTCTAAATGATTATGCATTTTTCTATACATACAATGAGTGAGCGCCATTTACAATAGGGTAAATTATATCTTTTAATAGAGAATTTGAAGATGAAATCCCTAGCTTTACATTTGTGTTTTTTTCTAAAGGTAGATGTGTGGGTCTCATCTAAATGTCCTCAAATATTTACCATGCATTTAAGGAAAGACAGACAGTTATTAAAAAAGCATGGTGTATATTTTAAAAAATAAATATAAGAAGAAAAAGTGTAAAAATGGAAACCAGACCACTTCCGCGACCCAAATCCTTTCCCGTTGCCTACAGATTCTATATTCCTATGCAGAATCTGTCTATAGAGATTATTACAATGGTATAACAGTCAAAATAAAACCAAACAAGGGTTAAAAAGTTGAACACGATTACATTGCTCTTATTTCTCCACAAAGTCAACTTGATCATCTTCATGGAAGGTCAGGAGCTGTGTGAAAGCTATCACATACATTTTTTTTTAACAAAAACTATAAACAGCTTGCTTAATGAACTTATGCAATATGACAGTGTTTCATAAACCTGACATAATTTGTGAGTACTGCTGTTGGGTCCTCACATGCTCTTTGTAATAATAGGTTTTAATGAGCAGGGCTCCCAGGGCAGATGAGACGTAGGACGATTTCTCACAACTGGGTCAAGGTCTGACAATATTAACCCCAGAATAATTCCAGCATGATGTATCGTTGTTATGTGTCTGTATTTAAAACAATTTGCTATTATGTGTGTTGATTCAAATGGTATATTATAGGGGATCTTTGGTATTTTTCTACCTGAACCCTGTTTCCCAATGTATTTGTGTCTAAATGACTAATGAGATTAACAATTTCTAAAATTGGTCCAGTATTGCCCTGCAGCCTGGCTGCCATGAACAGGGCTGCAATGTAAACAATCAGGGCAAGTGTAAACCGTAAATTTACATCCTCTAAAATTGCTTGTTTTTGCCACTAATGCACTGATCAGGAGCAGCATTCCCGGACTGCCCAGTCCGTCCTGTAGCAATACTGAAACCGCTAGCTCCTGCAAGATTTGTGTTGGGACCTGTGGGATCCCAATCTCGATAAAGTACCAATATCTTTAGGCTGATTCATTCACTTTCTCTACTTTCTTAGTCTTCTTCTGCATTTTTGAAAGTTATCAGCCCATTAAATGGCCGTTATCAGTTGTTACTATAGATATAAGGTGGTATAGCCCTACTCTACCTCCTAGTTAGCCGATATCACATATCACATATCATTTATCAGATATCCTAGTTTTGTTGCCTAAACCTAACCAGGTAGCTATTTTTGTTTCTATTCTCAACATTAAAATGTAACGTGTTTAAAACTGCGATTGTTTCACAACGTGCTGGGATCTTGGACTAAAACTGCAAATGTTTCACAATGTGTGGGACTTTTTTTGTATTCATATCGATGATCACACATGTGAATAGAGGATAATGAACTTCTGAACCTGGTTAGTGTAGCAGGCCCTTTCTAACCCATATCTATGAAGCTGATGACATCCATTCAATTGTGATCAGATTGAGCTAAACCCCATAAAATCTCTCTTGTGAATACTGAACCAAATATGCACTGAAGAGGCAACTACATATGGCGTTCCGAGACACATTTGGCCACATTAACAACACATAAATGAAAAGTATACATATTAAAGTGTTACAGCAACAGCATGTATATATATATATATATATATATATATATAGTGAGTACTGTGAACATGCAGATCCCAATTAGTGACAGCTTTCTTTATTGATTTAAAAATGTTGGAACTTTATCTTGATAAGTGAAATGTGTCAAAATGAACATACAAAAGTATCTCATGTTACAAATACGGCTTACATGTGCATTTGGTGAAACAGGCCCCTGGTAACCTATTAGCTACTCCAGTAAACAGTTGTCTATTTAGACATTCAGCAACAGCTTTGATTTAGATTACCTTTCTGCCAACCTGGTGATTGTCAAATGAGACATATTAGACTTCTTTATTTTCTGTTATTTATAATGTTACACTGTCGTATGTTCATATTTTCCTAAAATTCCATTGCCAAAAGTTCCAAGTGACGCCAATTTGTGACGTATGGTTACCTGCTCCAGTTACACTACTATAGTATTTAAATTACATACACTGCTTCATGTGGCTACATTGCTAACGCAAGGGGAAGCAGCGATCCTGGTTACAGATGTTGTTCATTTTTCCCCAACTTTGGATCATATTCCTGCCCGAACATTTTTTCGTTGTGCAATTTTTGGTTTAGAAGTTTTTATTGGTGATAAGGCAATACATAAGGCTGTGGGAACATAGGGCTGTGGAAACATAGGGCTGCGGGAATATAAGGACGTGGGTGTAGGTGCTACAAAAGAGCGGCTCAGACAGAGGGCGAATACAGGTGCAGCAGCCAGTATAGGAGCACAAATATTAGAGCACAAATTACTAGTCTGAACCTGAAAAATTAGTAATATTGGTCACCTTTAAGGCATGCTTTACTATAATACAGCTGTCTACACAGGCTATAAAATGGCCTGTGCTTCACTAACACAACAACCACGTTATCTATAACGATAATGTGGTGGTGTCACAAATTAAAGTAGCTAAAGTAAATGGTGCCACTACTATTTAGCAGTTTAAAAATTGATATGAGGTTGGGTGGCTTAACTACAGAATGTATTATGCACAATATGCTGCCATCTTAAAACATCGCGTGTGCATATTGAATTGTCCACCATGTGAGACCTTGTGATTAGCTACTAATTAGTCTGACTTGTTTAAGCGATCAAATAGCTTTACGTCCACATAAATGCACTTGTACCATCTGTGTTGGCTTCCCCAGACAATACAACAAGCTGTGATGTGTTTCAGTGTGGGTGTATTTTGATGCCAGTGTCCCTATCCGTATCTGTCCCTGAGGTATTCCACTGTTGTGTGCTAATTGGCTTAATTACAAGCAGTCTAATGCGGACACTTTCAAGACTTCTAGCTGCTTGTTCTGTCTGGCCTGTCCATATTATATTGAGTTTGTCTGTATACAATTGCTGTCTGGCTACTTCAGAAAAATACTAATGTTTGAACAAATTTCATCCTACACTCAGTTAAATGTTGTCTTACTCCTTCCCTCTGCCTCAGAACGATGTATTCAGTACCGTAAGATGATGATCATGTGCCATTGCAATTTAAAACCACACCAAAACATCACACATTAATATTATTATCATCTTTATTAATTTTAGCCATGGTGGCAGGGGTAGCAATATATTTATGTCTGTCTGTTGGTAGATCACTTTAGTTCATAAATCAACAACTATTGGATTGGTTGCTATACATTTTTGAACATGGATTCAATTCAGTTATTTTCATAATTATGTCCCCCCTGAGGATGAAGTGTTACATCTCCTTCGTTCCAATTTGTTCACATGTTTCACATCAAAACAGTATACCAAAAGACATCATCAAAAACACAACACAGGGTGGCCGATGGCTGAATGGTTAGAGCAACAGTGGCCGAAATCGACTCTGACCTGCGACCCTTTGCTGCATGTCTCCCCCTCTCTCTCCCCATTTCCTATCTGTCCTATACGATAAAGGCTTGAAAAACTGCCAAAATGATAGTAGAAAAAACACAACACAATAAATCAGAGCTAGAGCAACGAAATGGACATTTAGAAAAGTATACATGTATCTGAGTGCAAATATGCAGTTTCGCAAGAGGGAAGTGCAAGGAATCTAGCCAGTGTGTGAACTGCTATTAAACATATGTAGGAGAGTAAGCCTACTTTTGTTATGGCTAGAATATAGTAGTCGCTGAATTAATTATGAATTAACTCAACTTGTTAAAATTTAGGATTTATTTTACCTCGAAGTAAGGGCACAACACCAAATTCAGACAGGATGTTTATTAAATTTTGGTGAAGGTTTAATACCTGTTAGTTATTTAAGTAATTGATAGTTAAATTTTATCAGTCTCGTCTTGAACGCGTTAATTCGTACCACAGCCTTACAGAACGGAAGACTCTCACAACGACGTAAGGTTATAAACATTTATTTGACTACATCGAGGGGGGCTTGTTTATGATATCACTGGCGGATACAAAAACTTGCTCTAATTAGCCTGCCAACAGAACTCGGATCAGAATCTAACTGTCACCAACGTTTAACCAAGAGTTGCATTAAAAGGCCAACCTTACTTTGCCGTTGATGTTACAGTCACCCTGGCGTCTTACAGTACCGGTGCAGGTTTCCGTGGGTCCGCGTCCCGGTGCTTTGGCGGACCTTGGCTCGGTTTGTAGACTGGGTCAGCTGCACGGTTGGACTGGCGGCTCTCGTCGAGTCCCGTCGTGGCCTGGATTCGGTACTTCAGGTGGCTTGCCTCTGGAAATGGTTTGTGGGTTGACAAAAGTTCTGACCGGTTCTGTGGGGCTGGAGTCGCGAGTTCGATGCAATTTGCCGGCCGGACAAAAAGGCAAAGACAGCACGAGGGGTTTAACTATACTTATAAAAGATTAAAAAACGTGTTGTAGAAAACTTAGAAAAAGGTCACGCGATTAAAATAGATTAACAAACGAAAATACTTTCGTAAGAAACAAAATATAAAGTACGGCTCTTGCTAACTTTGGGTTAACAAAGGAACAAACAGCAGGAGGGGTGGTCAGAGGTGCGAAAAGGTAGAGATGCAGGAGAGGAGGTCAAGAGAGGTGAAGAGTAGAAGATATGCAGAAGAGTAGAGAGAGAGCAAGAGGGTACAAGAGAGTTTTTTAAGAGAGTGTTTGGACCCCTCTGTTTGTTCCTTTATCTCACAGTTGAAAGAAGAGGTGGGGTCTGACTTAACCCATCCCTTTGGCTCTGAGCGAATCAACTGCTTTTTACGCCGGAATTCTAATTCTGAGATTAAACTATCTTTGGTTGATTTTCCATTATTAAGCTTTCTGATATCCAATTTAACCAAAATCTTTAGGCAGACAGTTTTAACAGATACAGATACTACACATCATCACACTCTCCTGGATATAGTGACAGGCCTATTATTAAAACACAAATTATTTCAGGAATTAGACAGAGACTTTGCACTTCTGAAACCACATAAACATAATCACAACAAGATACAAATAATGCATATACTGTTACACACTTGCGAGAATGTCTTTGAACAGCCAGTTGCGATGAAACATCAAACTTTAACTGTTTTTCTGTTGCTTAGATTTTATTAATGAAAGTTCATCTGTCTCACAGAGACAGCCCCTCCAGTTCGAAGTGCGGTCAGATTTGACGTTGATTTAGGTTAAAAGGGGGTCCTGAGACCTGGAGTTCTAGGTATTATTACCCCAGGAGGGTCCGAGGTTGTTAACCAAACCTTATCTCTTATCGAAACAAGCATACAAATGTCTTATCTACATTGTCTTCCTGCGACGCTGAGCAGACAGCCAGACTCAAATAATTCCAAACATCACTTCCCCTAGAGGTCCTACACATATCAAGCAGTTTGTAGAGAACACGTTTAAGTCTCATGCACATCAGTAACCTGAAAATGGCCTTACCCCGGTTAACGGAAAAAGCGGATTATTGAAATTCCCCACGTATACATGAGGGGGGGTTGAATGGGAAAAGGACGGAGTAACTCGCCCTCCAGTACAGTAGGTGGTGCACCGCCAACATACAGCTGGTCGGAATAGAGCTTTTTTCCCTGGTTCACCTTTGTCAAACAGCCGACTTTTGGACAGAATTACAACAGAAACGGGTCTTTTTGGTAGTAATGTTACTTGCCGTTGCAAAGTCCTTCCTCGGCTTAAAGGTAACGCTCTATTGTTGTTGTTTTTCACGTTGTATTTTCGTCACCGTTGCTTCCTGGTTTATTCTATTTCCGGGTCAAAAGCAACCGTCGTGGATGGGGAGGGGGAGTTATAACCAGGCACATGCATAGAAGAGAAACAGGATATTACTCCGGATGAGATGTTTACATGCATGAGAACTCTGGTTACTGAAGGAGTTCTCTAGGTCTGTTAACCGGGGTATGACAACTCAGATGATTATTATTGTTATTATTATTATGGTGTTTACATGGTGTTTGAGAAACCGGAGTATGCCCTTTAAACTGCATGTAAACGCAATGGGCCTCATTTATCAATCTTGCGTGAAAACGGGCGCAGATCTGAGTGCAGAATTGGTCGTAGGAAAGGACCCACGTGTGATTTATCAAACATTCGTATCGGACCAATCTCAGCATACGAATGAGCGGGCCTTGATAAATGCGGCGGCTGAATTGGATTGTCATTAACATGTTACGCCCTTAAATATTCCTGGTTCGGAGGCCTCGCCCACTGAGGTCAAACATGGAGAGGAAGAATGCTGGAATAAAAGGGGCCCATAAAAACGCTGTATGGAAAAGAATAACAGAGGCAGTCAACCCGAAGCAGCGCTCCGCTGAGACCCTGTGTGCGCACTGTTGGACAGGTGTTGTGCCGTATTCAGCACCCCTGCCGTGAAATGCACCCCCTCGCATTATAGGTGATTTGATTTAGCGTTTCCTAAATATATTCCCAGTTTTCTTGCAATTAATAGGTTCAAAAGTGTGTGCTTTTAATTGGGTTACGTGTATATAAAGTACACCTATAGGTCGAAACAACTGCCTTCTGATCCAGAATATCACCTATAATGCGAGGGGGTGCATTTCACGGCAGTGGTGCTGAATACGGCAAAACACTGACGCTCTTGCTCTGTAGCGGGATTTGCCAGCGGGGTTATTAGGTATACCCTTAGAGCATACCTTTGTCACCTAGAAGAACCATACCAAGATGTTAATCATCTGATACCTTGTGTGATTTAATGCAATTTATCGAGGGTAGCCACTTACCGAGGAGATGACTTTGGCTCTGCAGTGCGTCTTGCTGCAGCCATGCAACACATTCCTTCATATATTCATGTTCAACCACTTGTCCCTGTCGGGGTCGCGGGGGCTGGAGCCGAGCTGTTTTGAAATATAAAAGAATCGTGTGTCCCCCCTGGCCACCACGTTTAAAAGTGATAGCTTGGCTTCACAAATCACCTGTACATTTATCGAGTGGTAGTTTTTGCGATTGATGAATGCGTAATCATTCACGGATGGTGCCTTCAGACGCACATGAATACAATCAATTGCTCCAACCACAATTTTTTTTCTTTTAAATCGTTTTAAGAATCCATTTTGATCTGTTCTTAATATGTGACTGCTTATGCTTAATGACAACTGAGGTTTGTTTATTATTTCCAGACAGATTTTGCGGTATAATTTGCGTACACGACCTCAGACCAGACGTGAGATTTGATCGTAGCACCCGCTCACGTCCAAATTGATAAATGCCGAAGTTTGCCAGGAAATGGTCGTACGCACGTTTTTCGTACGTTCGTTTGATAAATGAGGGCCAATGACTGTGACCTATAAACTCTACAACTCTAAGATGGTGAACATGATAAACATATCTGCTCAACATCAGAATAGCACAGTATGCATGAGCATGCTGTCATGCTACCATTTAGCACAACAAATTGCTGTACCTATTTATGGACCCCATTAAGCATGATTTGTGTTGTTTAAGAACATAATTTAGTAAGAAGCCTTGATAATGTCCACACGGTAGGACTTATGTATAGCACAATATCCATTGGTTGAGTGCGACTTATAAGCAGCTGAACGTGTTGCCTAATTAACAGCTCCCTGGTAATTTTTCCTTCAGTTCACTGCCTGATTAACCTTTTTTTAGCCCACACTGCTGCTTTTGTCGTTTCTTTTGTTTTGTGCTCTTGTCTCAGTTTAGTGCAGATGGTGCAGTGTAATAGGAAGCAGTAATTGAATATAATTAGTGCTTTGACATATTTCTGTAAGGTCCAGAATCAATACTGGCACATTAGCAGTGCTGTTTTGTGCAGACTTGGCAGCTCTGGTTTGGGGATTTATTTGAGCCGATATACAAAGCAAGGGTTTATCAAACATTTCATTATTTAATTGCATTGCATTTATCATGACAGAAAAATGTCTTCATCTTACTCATAGTAAAGTTTCCTACCTCTTGCCAATGTTTTCCTTTGACAAACAAGGCAAAAGTTCAAGCATTCTGTCCCCACATTATCCAATTTTAGTTTTATGGGATACTTTAGTGATTTCATTTTTTTTCCACTTAAAATTGTTGCATAATTCCCAATACCTATTGTTTGCTATTTATGCTCATTATTCTGCATTTTGAGATTTTGTCGACATTTCTGACATTCACAATCCCCACCGACTGCAATTTGATTACTTAAAGGACAGTGTGTAGGATTCAGTGGCTTCTAGCTGTGAGTTTGCAGACTGCAACCAACGAAATACCCCTTCTTAACCCAAAGGTTTCTGAAGAGCCAAAATGAAGCTCAGAGTGGGTGGCTCCAGCCGACGCCATCTTGGCAGTGCCTGATGTTGGCTAACTCCCAGCTAATCCAAAAATGGGCAAAGAGGTGGAGCGTGGTGGGCCTAATGAACGACAGTCTTTGCTAGCCCCCCGTGAAGGCTTGCACCTATCAATGATAATTATGCAGACGTTTAAGCTTTAATATGATTTAAACAGGTTTGTTTCGTTGAAAAAAATTCACCCCTGTACAGTAATCTTAAATAATGAAATTAGCTTAAGAGACCAAAAGTTATTTGTACCAGGCTTTAAACCCATTTATTCTTGCTCTAAAGTTGGCAGTAGGCAATGATCCTCAGTTACAGGTTATTATACAGTAATGAAAACAATTATAAATATTATCTTCAGTTCCTACCAATAGATCCCCCTAAATCCTACACACTGGTCCTTTGAAGGTTAGTGAAATAAGAATTGTGTTTTCCTAAATGATTTTACCCTCTATAGATCAAAAAGGTTCAACTTGACAGCATGGTAAAGCAGTCATTGATGTATTTTATAGCTATTGAAGTATTTATGGGTTAATTATGTTTATGTTATGTCATCAAAGTCGTAGGTGTTTAATTCAAATGTTGTTTATGTGTATGTGTAATTTTATGCACAACGTAAATCATCTGTTTATGTAATGTGTGCTGCACAATGTGTGTGCATGTGTGGTTTCATGAATACTGAGAATATGCATGTATGAATAAACAGCTAAGTTGCACTGATGAGACTTCACACTCCACTACACAATGGTGATAAGGTCATTAACTCCCCCTCCCAACCAGTAAACGAGCACCTGTTACCCTGACACATAAACACACACCTTAGATTCATTCAAACAACTGTCTTTAGCAGAAACTATTTTTTTTCTCTGTCAAAAAGAGAAGTGTCAGGTGGCACATCACACCACATAGAAACTTCTGCTTGAAAGAACAGCAAACCACAACTGCTGTTTTCACCCCAGAAACATGTTAATGAGAAACATCTTATAAGGCCAGAAAAGTATTTGAAAATTAACTAAGCATGTAATCACTGACACTGATTTAATAAATGTTTTAATATGAATATATATCTAATTCCATTCAATTCAATTACATTTTATTTATAGTGCCAAATCATAACAAAAGTTATCGCAGGACACTTTACAGAGTAGGTAAAGACCACACTCTATGACTTATATTATAACATAGACCCAACAATTCCCCCTTATAGTACAGTGGCAACGAAAACCTTCCCTATAACAGGCAGGAACGTCGGACAGACCTAGCTCTGTGGAGGACGGCCATCTGTCTTGACCGATTGGGGAGGAAGAAAAGAAGAGAGAAAGATAGAAAGACAAAGACAGACAAAAGACAGAGAGACAGACACACTTCCAGACATGCAAGCAACCAAAGAGTAACAGTAACTATAATAATATCGATAGTAATGTGAATATGACTCATATGTTATGGCAGTTAATACAGCAGAATGGTAGGAACAAGCACATCTAAGGTGATAGAATATGAAAATGATAATAATTATGGCAAACATGATCAATGATGAATAGCGGCAATAGCAGCTATGGTACAGCGAGACATACCACTGATGGTGTTTTTATGGCTACAAATTTTATAATTTATAGGTTTAGTGACAGTATATATGTTGCGGATCGTCAAGGAGTAGGACCCAAAAGCGGGAGACTGAGAGAATGAACAAAGGAGTTTATTTAACAAAGTCCAAAAATTAACAGAAAGTTTCCAAAAGAGATTAACACAAGGTGTCCGCGTAGGCAGGCGGCTGGAGACGGGTGCGTGGCAGGCAGGGCGGCGAGGCACCGAGCTGACGAGGAGGACAAAAACAGAGTTAGTGCCAGAACAATCTTCAAATGTTAACGAGTTACCAAGACGCTGAGAACGCTGGCGACAAGCTCTACCGATGAGACGGAATTATCTGGCACAGGAGTGGAGTCAGGGCTGGCTTCTTATGTAGCAGGTGATTAAGTGGAGATGGGAACTAGGTGTGCCTCATTGCGCTTGCCTGAGTGGATCAGCCCCGCCTCCTGGCGCTCTCCACACTGAAAGTAAGAAAACTCAGAAAAGAGCAGAGTGAACACAAACATACGTCCCCAAATAAATCGGGGCAGCCCGAGCCATGACAGTACCTCCCCCCTAACGGACGCCAGGCTTGTTAGCGAACCTCACATAAAAATCAGACAACAACTGGGGGTCCAGAAGCAGCGACTTGGAGACCCAAGAGCGCTCCTCGGGACCGTACCCCTCCCAGTCATCGAGGTACTGGTAACCCCGATCCCGCCTGCGGACATCCAGAATGCACTCCACCGTGTACGCTGGTTGACCGTCGATGAGACGGGGGGGGGGGGGGGGGGGGGGGGGGTTCCGGTTGGGGGTGCAGAGGGCTATCAAACACAGGTTTCAGAAGTGACACGTGAAAAACTGGGTGTACCTTGAGTGCTGCGGGGAGCTTCAGGCGGACGGCCCTGGGATTGATGGTGCGGTCAATGCTGTATGGGCCGATATATATGGGAGCCATCTTCCGGGAGTCTGTCTGGAGGGGAAGGTCCCATGAGGACAACCAGACTCGTTGACCCACCTTATAGTCCGCTGCCGGTGTGCGATGACGATCTGTTGGTTCCTGGGGGCTGTCCTTTCCAGGGTGGCTCGGGTTTCCCGCCAGACTCGAAACTGGGCTCGGACAGAAGGAACCGCTGTCTCTGCCTCCTGGCTGGGGAACAGGGGGGGTTGGAAACTGTGTGTAACCATGAATGGAGACAGTCCGGTGGCAGAGCAGTGTTGTTGCCCTCCGATGGGGGGAGTCCAGTGGCGAAGTCAACCGCAATGTGGGACCCGGGGGCGGGGAGGGATGGGCAGGGGATGCAGGAGACCAGCAGGAGGGCGGTGAGAGGGTTTATTCCGGGCGCAGAAAGAGCAGGCCGCGATGAACTTTCTGGTGTCTGTTGCCATTTACGGCCACCAGAAGCGCTGTCGGATGAGGGAGAGGGTCCGGTGAATGCCTGGATGACAGGCTAGCTTCGACGAGTGACCCCACTGCAACACCGGAGCCCTGGCGGGCGGCGGAACGAACAGCCGCTCAGGAGGACAGCCATCTGGGGCTGGGTGAGCCTGGAAGGCTTCCTCCACCACCCGCTCCACCTCCCACCTTACTGCCCCCACCACACAGGACGGAGGAAGGATGGTCTCCATCTCAGGCTTCTCATCTGCGGGGGCGAACTGGCGTGAGAGGGCGTCGGGCTTTAGGTTTTTCGAGCCCGGTCTGTAGGTGAGCTCGAAATTAAAACGGCGGAGGAAGAGTGCCCAGCGAGCCTGACGGGAGTTCAGCCTGCGTGCCGAGCGAAGGTAGGACAGGTTCTTGTGGTCGAACCAGACGATGAACGGGTGGACTGCTCCCTCCAACCAGTGCCGCCATTTCTGTAGAGCCAGGACCACCGCCAGCAACTCTCGGTTCCCCACGTTGTAATTTCTCTCTGCAGGGGTGAGGCGACGAGAGAAGAATGCACAAGGGTGCAGCTTCTGGTCCGCAGGCGAGCGCTGGGAGAGGACGGCCCCTGCCCCTGAATCAGAGGCATCCACCTCCACCACAAACTGAAGGTCCGGATCTGGGTGAACCAACACAGGAGCATTAGTAAACATGTTTTTTAATTCATTGAAAGAAGTTTGAGCAGCGGGTGACCACTCGTAGGGTTGTGTTAGTGAGGTTAGCTGAGTGAGCGGGGCGGCTTTGCGGCTATAATTCCTGATGAACCTCCTGTAGTAGTTGGCGAAGCCCAGGAACCTCTGCAGCTGTTTGCGGGTGGTCGGGATGGGCCAATTCGCCATCGCTTTCACCTTGGCCGGGTCTGGTCTGAGCTGCCCCTTCTCCACTATGTAAGCTGTGTAGTCGATGCAGGGGCGCAGGGTGTTGTTCTTTTTCTCCACAAAGAAAAAACGGCTCCCACCGGGGATGAGGATGGGCGGATGAGACCTGCCGCTAGGGAGTTGTTGATGTAGGTTTCCATTGCATCTTTTTCTGGTTTGCTGAGGTTGTAGAGTCTTCTGGTGGGAAAAGGGGAGCCTGGGAATAGGTCTTTGGCGCAGTCGTAAGGCCTGTGTGGCGGAAGTGAGAGGGCGAGGTCTTTACTAAAGACTTCACGTAAGTCATGGTACTCACCGGGGATGTTAGTCAGGTCGATTTCCTCTGGCCGTACTGGACCGCTGGGGCTTCTCTCTGGAGTGGCAGAGTGAAGACAGCACGCGTGGCAGAGGTTGCTCCAGCTCCGAATGGTGGCCGTCGTCCAATCTATGTGGGGGTTATGTTTCTTTAACCAGGGCAACCCGAGGACTATGGGGGTCAAGGGAGCTGTGATTACATATAGTTCAATGTATTCTTGGTGGTTGCCCGACAAAGTTAGCTTCAGTGGTTCAGTTCTGTGGGTGACGACGTTCAATCGTCGGCTATCTAGGGCTAAAACCTCTTTTGGGCCTTCTAGTTCGGTCACCAGGAGGCCGTGTCGCTCCACCAGGCTAGAGTCAATGAAGTTGTCATCCGCCCCACTGTCTAATAAGGCTTGGACTGGAATTGTCTGTTGTGACTGATGTAACATACCTTTTACCTGAACCCGGGCGGAGGAGGAGGAGGATCGGCTCATCAGTGCCCCCCTTTTCACTGACGAGCCCGGTGTTTTGGCACCTCCGGGCATCGGGTGAGAAAATGTCCCTCCTGGGCACAATAGATGCAGAGCTGGTTGCGCAGGCGCCGCTGTCTCTCCGCAGGAGCAAGCCGGACTCGCCCCAGCTGCATGGGCTCCTCAGGAGATGCCGAGCAGGCTCCTCCGGGAAAGTCTCCGGTAGGGCAGGACAAGGGAAAGGCGGTGGTGAACGGGCCGCTGTGGCGGAGTAGACAGGCACGCGCCTGGGAGAAAGAGCAGAACCTCTGCCTGCCCGTCCTTTCTCTACGCCTCTCTCTCAGCCGGTTATCTAGACGGGTGGCCAATTCCATCAGCTCCCTCAACGACGAGGTCTGGTCCCTCACCGCTAACTCCTCCTTTATATCCCCTGACAAACCTTTTAAAAACATGGCTTGGAGAGCGGACTCGTCCCAACCGCTTTCCACAGCCAAATCTGGAAAGTAACAGCATACTGGGCGACTGATTGCCCCTCCTGTTTTCAGCTCAGTAGCTGTCCCTCAGCCTCTCTCCCTTTAATGGGATGGTCAAAAACCCTCTTCATCTTGTAAAAAAAACGCCTATAGTCTGTGCACAAATCGGGTCGCTGACTCGAGACCGCCAAAGCCCAGGCCGCAGCTTGCCCGGACAGCAGACTCATAACAAAGGCAACTTTAGATTGAGACGTGGAATAATTATTCGGCTGCTGATTAAAAACCAAAGAGCACTGATGTAGGAAAAGCGCACATGTCCCTAAGTCACCTGGGTACCTGGCTGGGATAGGGATGTACGGCTCTCGTGGCAGGGATGTAGACGCGCCGGGTAAACTCGCTGCTGGCGGCCCATTGGGCGTGCCACATGCGCTCGGTCTCCGCTGGGTCCATTTTTGGCCAGATAATTCTGTTGCGGATTGTCAAGGAGTAGGACCCAAAAGCGGGACTGAGAGAGTGAAGTAGCAGGAAGATATTCTGTAATTCCTGTGACAGGTATGAATATAAGGTCCGATGAGTCCCTTTTGGAGGTCGTGACCGTCTTCATATATTCTGTTTAATTTTATTTTGTAGACTAGTTTAAAAAATATATATATATATGCACTTAAAGGTATATAAGTGATGTCTTAAAATAGACATAAATTAATATAATGAGTTGTGAGAGGTTGGTGCAACCAAAAAAATGAGAGGTGTTTTGGAAAATACATAAGCATTTAGGGAGAAAATTAATGATTTCTGAATCAATTATTTAAAGGAGTAGAAATTTTTGAAATGCAAATATAATTTGCATGAGTGTAGGGATTCCCAACTACAATAAAATGGGCATATGAATGTGGTAAGAAAAATAAACTTTGTGGTAACTCATTTCAGTGTCTAAATATCCAGTTTGGATATTAAAGGGTGCGTTGCTCGGAACGAATGTGTCGTACAAACCACCTGGCTGAAAGATTATCCAAAGTTAGTGTATGTGTGATAAGATCTAACCATGTTCGTATGGAAAGATCAGCATGAGTGAACAATAAGCCCATTGAAAGTAAAAGCACATCCCAGTGAGTCAATAGAAAAATGGGAAAGTTAAAAATTTTACAAATCCTGCTAAATTTATAGCAGATAAATGGGTTAATGTGGTTGAGAGGTTCCATTTTGGCATTACTAGACTAAGGGAGTTTTTTTTTCAATTTTTCCGTTTTTTATTAGTCACGTATTTAGGTACATATATAGTGAAGAGGGTAAAGTGATGAGAGAGAAAGGGACAGCGAGTAGGGAAAGAGAAGGACGGAGGAAAGCAAACCCAGTTAAAGAAAGACAAGAAATTGAAGAAATAAGTATGTGTTACAGAAAAAGAAGTGAATGAATGATGAGGAGCAGAGATTAGGGATAAAAGACAGCGGCCTCCTTCTAATGTCTCCAAGCTTGCAGCCCCTCCATCAAGTCCATATGCATATTCCCAGAAGGACTCTGACAATGAGGGGGAAGGGAGACTGAACCTGCATCTGATGTGTCAGTTTTCACAAAACCAATGAAAGAGAGGATGTCCACCGCACCAGATGTTCAGATGAATTGAACACTGAAGAGCTTGTGTTCAGGACATGGCAGCCAGAGGAACTAAAAGATTGCAAGGAGGTGGGAGCTGGAGAGGTGTGAACTCTGATGGGCAACATTCGACCGGCCATTTGATTCACTATACCAGCAGAATGGGGCACAGAATCCTGGACAGGATGGCCTCATCAAGACAACAGCAGAAGGAGAGAAAGAAGGAGACTGGGACAAGATCCAGAGAAGTCCTGGTTGCGTGTTTCTGCTTGGGGTTTTTTCATGGTTCCCCCATGAACAGGCCATACAGACAGCGGAGGAAGGTCAGAGCATTTGAAAATCACAAATTAGAAATAAAACACTGTTGAACACGAATGAACAGGATGTTAATGTTCAACACATACATGCACTTGCATATACATATAGGAACATTTATTAAGAATAGGTATTGGTGTCAATAGGGAAGGTTAGGGTTTTGCAGTGAGAGTTGATCATTAGACACAGAAAGTTAAGGTTTTGATTACTATGCCCAGACAAAATCTTTTTTAGCTCACGCATCACACACAAAATTCAAGTTATTGAAAACAACACTAATTATTTCTTATAAAACAAACATGCCATTGTGGAATGTCTCAAATATACCTCCCATTTTACCTGAAGAGGCATCATAGATGTCACAGGTTTGAGTTTCTGGCGATTGATTATAGAAAATGCAATATTGATGCATCACTGTAAATCCTGACTGATTATTCTGTTTTTTTTTTGCTTTCACTCTCAATGGTATTTCAATTTTTGGAATTTAAATGTATAGTTTTCTGGGAAAACCTGGTTTAAAAAACTGCCATAGTGATGGTGAAGCTTTCAGAAACGTACATTGAAGCCTTAGATATAACAATAATAATAAGGATAATATTATTAATAATGATAATAAGTGGGTCCTGACTGCATCCAGAGAAACAAAGAAATAAAAAAATAGATTAAATTCTATTGCCACTTATGGATTATTTTATGTTTCTGTGGAGATCTCCCCCTGTATAAAGAAACTTGGCCAATGACTGACTTTTTAGATTGTGACTGCTGAGGCAAACAGCCTGTACCGACTTAACCTGACGTACCTGATCGAGCTCTGATTGTTTCTTTTTAATTTTTGCATGATAGTTGTATGTCAGTAGTTTTATGTTGATTAACAAACACTAACATCTGACCCTATTGTATTTTCGAAGTGTGCACGTTCTGCATGCTACTCATTGTCACACTAATGTTTAATGTCAGCCTGAAGCGCTATACTGTCTTAATTTTTGAGCTTTTGATTCAACAGCTGAAGATGGAGAACCATTCTTGGATGGAAATGTTTAACAGTGGATCAAAACCATGGGATGCATTGTTTGATACATAGTGTCTAACGATGATTCTGTTTTTCTTTATAGATGGTTCTGCGAGGAATCCATCTAACTGCTCTTTCTGTGTTTGCCTTTGAACTAAACTGCCAAATAACTCGTCTGCTAAGGCGACAGAGTTATTTGTATTAATCTGTGGTTTTCTTTCTAGGCGCAACAGATGATACAGTGTCAGAGTCACAATATGCTCTAATATTGTCCATAGCTTTCACACTCTGGGAACAACTGTGGCATTCTCACTCCTACAGGAAAACCTTTTCCTTAACCTTTTGTCTCTAACACTTTTACCTGTTTACAGTTAAAAGAGTTCACGCTGACTGTAAAAACTCAGTTTTCACAGGGCAATGCCATAGCAGATGATGGTGCTAAATAGGAAAATAAATGAGACAGTGGTAAAGACTTGTTTCCAACAGTGTGTTAAGTGCTGGAAACCTCTGACACCAGGACATGGAAGAGAGAAGAAAATGGCATCCATGGCATCGAATGAGGCAAAATAAAGCCAAGAAACCTATATAGTGGCTCAGATGAAGAAACGGTGTAAATAGAATTGTGTTTGTTTTAATGTTTTTCGTTGTTTTTATTTTTCCTTGTTATATTCGCAGAGTGAAAAGTGAACCTCTACTAATGTTTGCAGTGTGTAGTCAAAGAAAGAGTTAGTTAATGATATTGTGTAATTTCCAAAAAATTATTGGACACTTTGAGTCAAAAGGGGGGAATGTGAGAAATAACCAGAGTTTTTCCTACCTTCTTTGTAACTCTTTATTTATCTATGATGTAAATCCCTGTATGTTGATTAACATAACATTACAGCTGTGAATGAGTGCTGGGGGGATTGTCGATAGGAGTCACATGGGTTGAAAATGGTGACATTTGGGGGTCGTAAAAAACACTGATAACATCCAATGGGGTCATAAACATTGGGTAGTGTGTTTTGGTTACTTTGATGTCCTTGTGTCTGTAAGGAGCTTTGATGTTACTGTATAAAGGTTGAAGTGACTTGGAGACAGACAGAGATTGTTGGAGACCTGGCTGTGGTAGACTTCTCTCCTGTATGCATGCAGTATTTAGTAAAGACATGATTTGAGAAACACTGAGGACTCCAGAGAATTTCTTTCACAAAGCGTCATGCAGGACCACGGCAGCAGGCACCACCATGATCAGCAGAGACCTGCGAGACGACATAGCACAAACAACTCCGGGGAAGAAGTTGAATTAGTAACATGCATTGATGAAACATGAATGATAGACAGAGAGGAGAGAAGGTCAGAGTATTAGGAAAAGTATTATGCCCCGGCAGACTAGGCCTATAGCAGCATCATTAAGCAGGAAAAATATCAGCTTTAAAAATAACAACATAGCTAAGGGCTTGTAAGCCCTAGCTGTAAGCTTTATCAAAGAGGAATGTTTTAAGTTTACTCTTAAATATGGGGACAGTGTCTGCCTCCCGAATAACACTTGGGAGTTGGTTCCACAAAAGAGGAGCTTGGTAGCTGAAGGCTCTGCCTCCCCTTCTATTTTTGGAGACTCTAAGAAAGACAAGTAGCCCTGCATTCTCAGAGCGCAGCGATCTAGTTGGGTGATACAGTTCTATGAGCTCTTTAAGATATGACGGAGCCTGACCAATAAGAGCTTTGTAGGTAAGGAGAAAGGTTTTTAAATTATATTCTCGATTTTACAGGTAGTCAGTGCAAAGAGGCTAATACAGGAGAAACATGTTCTCTTCAATTTGTTTTAGATAGTACTTGAGCTGCAGCATTTTGGACTAACTGGAGACTCTTAACAGACTTATTGTAGTAGCCTGATAATAAGGAGTTGCAGTAGTCCAGCCTAAGAGTAACAAATGCATTGACTAGTTTTTCTGCATCTTTCTGAGACACAATGTTCCTAATTTTCGCAATATTACGCAGGTTAAAATATGCAGTTCTTGTCGTTAGCTTAATGTGAGAATCGAAGGACATATCCTGATCAAAAATAACACCCAGATTCCTTACTGTCGTGCTGGAGGACAACATAACATCATCCAGAGTAACAATATCTTTAGCTATTGAGTTCCGGAGGCCTTTGGGGCCAAGTGCAATAACTTCAGTTTTATCTGAGTTTAACATCAGAATATTGCAGGTCATCCAGCTATTTATTTCCTTAATGCACCTTTGAAGTTTAACTGATCGGTTTCTTCTGGTTTGATCGACAAATATAATTGTGTATCATCAGCATAACAATGAGAATTTATGGAGTGCTTCCTTATAATATTTTCTAAGGGAAGCATATATAAGGTGAATAGAATCGGTCCAAAGACAGAACCCTGTGTGACTGAATTTAGTGTGCATGGAGGATTTGACGTTAACATGTACAAACATGATCTATCTGATGAATAAGACTCAAACCAACTCAGTGCGGTTCCTTTAATGCCAATTAGATGCTCTAGTCTCTGTAGCAGGATTTGATGGTCAATAGTGTTGAAGGCAGCACTAAGATCTAGCAAAACAAGAACAGAGACAAGTCCTTTGTCCTCTAGCTATTAGAATTAATTCATTCATCATTCATCTTCAACCGCTTATCCCAGGGTCGGGGTCGCGGGGGGGGGGGCTGGAGCCGATCCAGCTATTAGAATGTCGTTAGTAATTTTTACCAGTGCTGTCTCAGTGCTATGATTCGCTCTAAAACCTCTAAGTCCTCAAGTAACTCATTATTATGTAAAAAGTTGCACAGCTGATTGGCGACTAATTTCTCAAGGATCTTAGAGAGAAAAGGAAGGTTTTCTAACATGTATCTGTAGTTAGCTAGTACCTCAGGATCAAGACTGGGCTTTTTAAGAAGGTTTAATTACAGCTACTTTAAAAGACTGTGGTACATAACCTGCTGATAAAGACATGTTAATCATATCTAATACAGGAGGGCTAACTAAAGGTAACACTTCTTTAAGTAACCTAGTTGGAATAGAGTCTAGGAGACAAGTAGAGGGCTTTGATGCTGAAATAGTAGAGGTTAATTTGTTAAGGTCGACTGTAGAAAAGCAGTCCAAGAATATATCAGGCCGTAGAGTTTCTAAGGTTCCTGGGTTTGAAGAAAAGTTGGTGCTAAGCGAGTTGATTTTGTCTCTAATAGTTATAATTTTGTCATTAAAAAAGGTCATGAAGTCGTTACTACTGAGGGTTATAGGAATACATGGCTCAATAGAACTGAGGCTCTCTGTCAGCCTGGCTACAGTGCTGAAAAGAAATCTAGGATTGTTCTTATTCTCCTCTATTAAAGATGAGTAATAGGCTGCTCTGGCATTACAGAGGGCCTTCCTATATGTCTTTGACAGAAACTCTGAGTTCAGATAGAAATTCAGAGTACAGACCAGGAGCCCAGTACACTATAACAAGTATAATTGGCTGCACAGTTCTCCAGGTGGAATGTGAAAGATAAAGAACAAGACTTTCAAATGAATTATAATTTAGTTTAGGTTTAGGGTTGATTATTAGGCCTGAGTCATAAATAGCTGCAATGCCTCCTCCTCGACCACTGCCTCGAGGAATATGAGTATTAATATGACTGGGAGGAGTGGATTCATTTAGGCTAACATATTCTTCAGGACACAGCCAGGTTTCAGTCAGACAGAGAACATCAATATGGTTATCTGATATCAAATCATTTATTAATACAGCTTTAGATGACAGAGATCTGGGGCCTCATGTATCAATGTTGCGTACACACAAAAACGTGGCATACGTCATTTTCCACGCCAACGTTCAGATGTATCAAAAGTGAAATGACCGTGGAAATGTGCGGTGCGCCACTACAGCTTTCTACAGCTATTGTTTCTTTGGCGACACTTAGAGGTGATGCTGGGAAACTGTTAATTATGTGAAAACAATTCATCCTCAGTACAATGTGCACATCAGAGACACATTAATGGACAATTTACACACACATGTTTGCAATCATATGGATGGATATAAAAGCACGGCAAAGTGATGAAAAAATGGCATTAAACATGGCAGCCTTGGCCTTGTTAGAAGACATCACAAATGGTTATATCAGACGAGAGAGGGGGTTTAGAGAATGGGAAGATATGTTGAAAAATGACGACAACTGGCTCATGAGTCGTTTCAGGTTGCAGAGGCCAGTGTTACCGGAGCTGTGCGCGGAGCTGTGCGCGGAGCTGTGCGCGGAGCTGTGCGCGGAGCTGTGCGCGGAGCTGCGGTCAGCCCTAGAACAACACACAACCAGGAGCTGTCAATAAATGTTCAAATAATATGTGATGCGAAAATGCAGCTCACCAACATAGTGACAAGGTTGCCTGGTTCAACACATGACTCTTTCATTCTAACCAATAGCATGGTTGGTAACAGGTTGGCACGGTGCGCGATGGGTGGCTTCTCGGTGAGTGAATAATTTATCCATTTAATTGCGCCCCGAAATTAAGCAAGCACAATGCCCGTTTGGGCACGTGCATTCAAATATGTGTATTTGTTTTTTCCCTGGTGAAAATAGAGTGGCAAAGCTATCTGGTAAGCCTTTTTGTGTTCAGTATTTGTCTCAATGAACGCGTGCGCAAAGTTGGAAATGTCACACTGCAGTAGCCACAGCGCACCTCTGCAGTCATTAATATAAGTGTGATCAGTCTTGTCAATCCTTGTAATGAAGTTGTTTTGTCCTGTTTGTTTTCCCACGAACAGTAGTGTGATTATATATATATATATATATATAGGGTATATATATATACAGGGTGCGAGGTGCTGGTGGAGGTGCAGAGGAAGGAGCCCTCTTCTGGTTCAACTTCCATTGAGTCAATGTGTTTATATCCTGGCAACTCGTGTAATGTGAGCAGCCTATTGTATGACCAGTATAATGACATTTCTAAGTTTAACACATTTATCTTGAGGATGATCTGTGTCACCTTCATGGGCCCCACAACTCTGCTTAGAGTTGTGTCACTCTCTGATCAAAGGGGGTCAGTTCCTCGCCTCCTGCCCCCCCGCCCGTTGAGCTGATACTTCGGCGGTGGGCCGGAATCCTCCGCTTCACCTCCACCTTCACGTCGGACCTTTTTTTTTATTTCAGTGGGTGTGCGCTGCTCCGACCCCACAGCGTTCACTGCCTCACACACACACTCCCACTCAAATGTCTTTTTCTTCTTCTTCGAAGAGAGGCTACCAAATAAAACAGCTCTCCGGTCTCCACTTCATTTAATAAAATTTCGACAGACTCGTTGAAGTTGCGCTTCTTATCTTTACTCATAGTTTAAATCTGATGGTACAGAGAGGGAATCCCCGGTGCAGGCCCTATTTAAATTGATTTGCATATTTAAATGGGCGGTGGACAGGGAGGTGTTTAGCACTTCTACATGTGCGCTCAATTCCACATTGATTGGGATGTACAAAGGAAAAATACTTGGATCCATGCGTACGCACACTTTGATACATCAGATTTTTTTGTGCGTACGACAGTTTCTGGATTCTAGCGTACGCCATGTTTCAGTAAGAAATCCACGCAAGTCTTAGTACATGAGGCCCCTGATGTTTAAAAGTCCACATTTTATTTTCTGATTTTTTTGCATTATCGCAGATTTGGTGTTGATTTGTATCAAGTTTTTCTGTGTAGCTCCTCTTCTGTTCATTTTTGAATTAATTAATGTAGATGATCGTGGGGCACACAGCGTTTGTATGGGATACTGAGCTGTAAAGTGATCCACAGAGCGCGCAGAGAGTTGTGTAAGACTGCAGCTATGCTTGCTGTGCGCTTGTGGTAAGGGCAGCGCAGAGAGGTGTATTAAACTTTGACTCTGCATCCTGATCCCAACACTGGGTTGTTGTCAGGAGGTGGTTGTGGTGCAGGACTTGAGAGTCGGTTGGTTTGGGCGAGCGGACCCCGGCTCCTGGAGACGAGCTGGAGCGCTCACCCAGCGCTGGGAAATCCTGCAGGCTTAGGACGTCAAACCTGTTGTCCAATGGTAGATCCGGAGGCGGAGGAGGGAGAGATGGGCGATCCCCAGTGCCCCTGTTCACCACTGACCAGGGTTCCCTCGGCTTGAGTGGAGTTGAGCTCACGAGACCCGGAGCCACCACTCCGTTCTCCCTGGTGGAGCATGTAGGAATTTTACACAATACTTTTCAGAATTTCACACCAATCAAAAGGACCTAACAGAGTTATATATTGCGTAATTCAAATTCTACAGGAGGCTTTCTGGAGTCAGCAGAGTCGTTGGTAGTTTAGTGCGCCAGCAGGCATTTATTAGCAGAAGAACATCGGATTCTACAGACGTCTGGAGAAATGTTCTATTCTCTATCTAGAGTAACTGTGAGCACACAGTACCCGTGATCAGAGTCAAGAAGTTCTGATATCTATTCTAACTACTCCAGCATATAAACTTGTTACAAAGGCGTGGTTATGTGTCTGCTTGTGCGTGCATATGTGTATTTCAGAAGTAGCAGTTGCTCCAGCCTCCATCTTCCTCCCTGTGCGTAGGAGTAGGCTCTGTATAGCAGGAGTCTTCTTCTTTATCTGTGAAGAAAGCACAACACGTACAGCAATTTCCCTAATCTCAACTAACTTTGCCAGGTGCATATTTGCAACATGGCTAGTTCATTGTCTTTGTGACCTTGACCGACTTACTGCTCCTGTGCTTTTGGAGAAAGCAGAAAAGCTTGAGTCAAAAGTTTGTGTGCTTTTGGAAACAGAAAAGTTTGAGCTTGGACTAATAATCACTATCACACTTTAAATGATCATACCTAATAATCACACTTATCACATTCTTATTAATCATTACTAATACACACGTTAACATATGATTATTAATTGAATCATTGATTATCACACTTCTTATTAATCATTACTAATACACATGCTAACACATGATTACTATACTTCACACGTTGATTTTTAATTCTTCAAGCACTGCCACTCTGCGGGGAGAAGGCAGGAGGTGAGGGTGCCGATGACTTGGGCCTGGCACCCTGTTGCTGCCAGCGGGACTCGGTGAGTGTTGGTGCCAAAGATCCAGTGGTGATGGAGCCAGTCCATGGCAGGGTGGTGTTGTCGGCAGCCGTCATGGTACGGTCACCAGCGCCGGAAGCCTTAAGATGGGTGAGGAACTTCGCCTGAGTTGAGGCAACGTTGGAAAGTTCCAGGAGGATTTTTGTTCTTCTCCTTGAGGTTAGCCTTCAGGCCAGAAACGTTCTCCCTCAGCTTTGAGAGCGTGGGGAGACAGGACTCGCACACAGCCATCATGTCGGAGCCTGTGCTGGGGATCCGTCACCCCGGGGCACAGAACCGTCAGAGGGAGGTGGGTTAAATTAAATTACGGCCCTGGAGCCAAAAGTTCAGGGAGATCCTTCTTCACTCCTGGGCAGGCAGTCCACTTCACCAGTTGTTTTTAGATCCCGCTGAGTTGATGAAATGCTTTTAAATTGGCGCCTCGCTATTGCGATTCGGCGTCACGACTTCCGTGTTTTACTTCTCCGGTGTGATCAGGGGGAACCACAGGCCCGATCGTTAAATGCTTCGGTCAATTGGTTGAAGAAATTAATACAATAAAAGCTGGGCACGAGTGATTGCAAATATGAAATAGATAAATTAAGTTAAAAACAATATTTTCCGGAGCCGAGGTGGCGGGACCCTGGTGAATTCAAACGACGCTGCGCATGCGTATGCGTAGATGACGTAGACAGTACAATGCAATGCAATACAATGCGATACAGACCAATAACAGCACAGACCAATACAGATTTCTAGGTGGCGGATCTCCTGTTTTACTAAAGATGCTATTAATAAAACCAACATGTTTCATGAAAGCTTTGTTCTCCATACTACTACTCCCGCAGAGCTGAGAATCAGGAGGAGAAAATAGAAGAGGTGCATAGAGGAGTTGAGAGGAAAACACCTGATGCTCCGGTGCTTTCCATTTGATACTGCATAAGAACCTGGAGCAAAAAAAGATTGCACTTGAGAAATCAGTTAGGTTGCCAAGTTTTGTCTGGAAGATTGTAGGAGAGGTCGAAGTACGAAGAAAAGGTGATAGCAAAGGAAAAAAGATGAGGGTTAAAAGTAAAGCATTTAAACTTTTGTTTTTGAAAATTAAACAAATCCGGAAGGCCAGTTATTTTTTTTAATTCAGACAATATAGTAATTAGTTCATCAATTAACCCTTGTTTTGTGGTTGTCTTTACTTCCTCATTGATTGAGGCCCCAGTGATCCCACTGCTTTTTGTGTAAAATTTTAACCATTCGTATACACATGTTATTATTTTCTTTTGACCCTCTTCTAATCTAATGAAAGCGTGGAAGGCCTCTGTTTGCAACAAACTTGGCTTGCACATTGATGAAGTTCAGAAATGATCATAAAGCATTGCTGATACATAAAATAAAGGAATATTGCTAATTTTATGTGTAATAGTATATGCATAAACTGTATTTGTGTGTATTTAAAGGCAAACTTTCTTTTCTGGGTTTTTCAAATGGAAACGCCTTAAACCTGCATTCTTTCTGATGTCCAAGTAGGGGCAACTCCACTGCTTGCCAAACTAAGTCAATTTGTATAGAAGTCAATGGGAAAATTAGCCTACTTCCCACTTATTACCTCAGTAAATATCAGTGGTGGCTGCTGGTCTTTCCAGGACGGGGTGCTAATTTTGCCGGCCTACATCATAAATGTGTTTGTTTATTTATATGTAAATTCTACCCTTCGTACCTTTTCAAGAAAATGATCTGTGACCTTGTCGTACCAACTCGGCGTCTTTTCCAGGGACTTGACCAGTTTCCTCTCAATGGCCAGCAGAGCTATGTTGCATAAATGGCCTTGGCCCAGCTGGAGCTGCTGTGCCAGGCTACTGTGAAGTGTGACCGTCTGTGAGTGTGAGTGATCGTGACTGGGGAAGAAGCTCCGCAGCTGCCGCTGCTCATTGGGGAAAGAAACTGCAGAGTGACAGAACAGAGTCGCCAAACACAACGATAGTTGTTTTTAACAAAAACATAGTCGCTGGGGATCGGTAAAGTCTCCGGATCAGTATAGAACAACGGAATGAAAAACTTGGAAAATGTTCCGGTGGATGTTTATTCTTCAAGATCACTGATTCGCTCATTTAGCTGTCAATCAAACAAAAATTCCACCTCAGACAGCTCATCCAATCAAAATGCAGAAGCCAAGCGTCCGGGCCAGCCCACTGTCCCATAGACCCCCAGAGACGCTGAGCCTCCGATGAGCGGGACAAAGCCCAGCATTTATCCAATGAGCGTCTAGTTTGGCTACAGTGGAACAACCCGCTCTACGCTTCCCCATTGAAGTCAGTAGAAGCTGAGCGTCCAACTGTGTAAAGTGCTGTGGGGATGAATGAGAAGAAAGTATCGCCAGTTACCTGTGATAACACCCTTATTCTGAACAAAAGATGAAGGCTTTCTAGCACATATTTAGTCAATGAAATGTACACACAGCTGTACATACTGTATTTCATCACTTTTTTGTTTTTTTTTAGTGACAATCAGAGCAATCGCCACTGGTAAATATTTTTCCAATGAGTTTATGGTCTCAATCACTAGTTTCAAGTCTTCTTCAACAAAGCACAATGTTTATTTTGTGAATCATGGTCCCATTTAGTGTAAAATAGAGGATAAAGCAGGGGATGCTTTAAGGCGTAGCAACATTGTGATTGACAGGTTACCATGCTAGCGACAAGATAGAGGCTTAGCGATACACGGCACTGTTTAAATTAAAATAACTGTGAACTTGTTTTGGGGTTTTTGAAAAGTTAGTTTTCCCCCAACTCGCCTGACATCCCCTGTGACATTTATACTGACTACCTTCTCCTACACGCACACACACACACACACACACACACGCTTACACTCACACACACTTAGTTTCAGATGGTTTGTAATTACGCGCGGTGCCGGCAACCGCGACGTAATTCATTCATGCGCACTCGCTATTTTCATCCATATTTCAGTTACTCACCAAACTTCTGCAACCATCATAGCGAACGACGCGGTACCCGTCGATTCTGCTCCATAACCCATTTTATTCTGTTAGTCCATACATTGTGCACCCAAACACTGACAATACACTGATACACTCATAGACATATAAAGAGTAGATGCCGCATCGAACGTTGGGCCGCGAGAAATGCGGCCGCCATCTTGGACCGGTCCTTCTCCCAGATAAGTTCTATGAGTGACTCGTTGAGCCTATGAGTTGAACAGCAGAAGGAACAAGATGCCAGAGCACTGTGCAGCGTATTCCTGCTCTAATCTAATATTGCAATATTACAATTCATAATCAGTACGGTACAGTACAATTTTAAACAATTATACATAAATCCATGCATTTCTGAATGTTATGGTGAGTCCCTCAGGCTGTGGCAGGTAGATACATATTTAGCTGCCAGAGGAGCTGCTGTCCCTTATTATATTATTATTATCTTGTCACAGTAGAGGCGTGGAGATTAGCCTCTGTGGGAATGTTAGTTAATTTACCCCCCGGCCAGATGTGTGTGTGCATGCCTGTGTGTGTGTGTGTGTGTGTGTGTGTGTGTGTGTGTGTGTGTGTGTGTGCATGCCTGTGTAGATATGAAAGGAGAAGCAGGGAGGAGAGGGGTTGTCGTACATGTGGTCTAGTGTAAATGGATTGCACATTTCCAGCAGTAGGTCAGCGGAGGATGTGCTGTGGTTTCATGAGAGGAAGACACTTCAGAGACAGTTCATCTCAGGTCACCTCAGATATTCTCAGTTTTGTTTTTTTAAATATTGAACATGACATTGACATGAATTATGAGATCATTTTTCATGTCATGTCACTTTTTTTTAAAAGTTTAGTCTATCAAAGGAGAAGTGGCAGAATCTGATCAATATCCTTTGCTGTTAAACTGTTTCATCAAACAGGAGCAACATGATGTGGGCTTTATTATAAAGAATGAATTAGAGATTTACGAGGCAAGCGTAAACATGTATTTCCACTCTGTGCCCGATATTCTCACAGCTGAACAAAATGTTCCACACATTTTTACTTGGTTCTCCACATCTCCACTTAAAGCAGGACGAACGTCACATGTTTGTAAAGCAGAACTGATGAGTCCAGGCTTTTTTAGTTCAGTTGTACCAGAGAAGTTGAAACAGTCTGAAAAGAAAAAATCATACATTTATTTAACTAAGGAAAAATCTTAAATGGTTTGTATAATTTAAAATGGATATTACTGAACTATGCCCCGTGTTTTTGTTTGCACATTAAATACAATTACTAAATCATTAAAATATGTAATAAAGAAGACATTCACATAATTAGACCTTGCCTAAAAACAAAGGACACAGTCATTTTAGATACTATACAAAGTACTCCTACAACATCACTTTCTTTACCAATTAGAGCTACACTCAAATTGGTAACTGTGCAAGAACAAAACAGTGTGAAAATGATCGATTTAACAAAATGTTATATATATTTTTATACCACACACACTCGCTCCCTCTCCTCTCCACTACCACGACTATGCGACTGGCAGAGCATGGATCATTTCTGAATATTTATAAACATATAGGGTTCGGCTCTTGTTTTTTTTAGTGCTTTAAATGGAAGTGTGTCTGTTTGACTTGTATTTAGATGTGTCCAAAATGTCATCTCTCTCTCTCTGACCTAATTGTATTGATACCCTTGATTTATATGTATTTTAATTTTCTCTGAGTGTGTGTGTGTGTGTGTGTGTGCGTGCGTGTGTTTGTGTGTGTGTGTGTGTGTGTGTGTGAGAGAGAGAGAGAAAGAGAGAGAGAGAGTGAGAGAGAGATGTATGTATTATGTATGAAATATAGCCTATTAATACTCTATAAATGATTTCTATTGTTGTGTTTATATTTATAGTGTTTGCAAAACACCTATCGTACATCACATATATCATATATCAGAATATTCTATTACTGTTAATCCCACTGTGAATATTAAAATACGCTGAACCGTGTCCTGTCCTTACACTGAGTGGAGCGGGCGACCGGCCTAGATGGCGGCTCCGCCGCTCGTCAGCGCCAATAGGCCCAACGTTCGATGAGGCGTCTACTCTTTATGTCTATGGATACACTCACTTTCACTTCCTGGTCCCGCATTATTTGTTTTCCCCAAGGAACACGAGCCTTGTCAACAGGCTATTTTATTTCCTGTTTGGGATAGGGGAAAGTTTGGATTTGAGCGGGGGAAGCTATTTTGGACAACACAAAATGATTGTTGTATTGATGTGTTTTCACTTCAAATTAAATTGTAATATTGGTCCCCTTAAAATGTCTTGATCAGCTTGTCGGATTACTCAAGGAAAGCCAGAGTGCTTCTTAAAGTTTAACAAATTTATTATAAAAACAACAGCAAAGAATTTTCACCCTGGCCAAAGGCTCTCTGGTGTCAGAAGTCAGTCTTCTTGGCTTTCAGCCAAGTTGTTGCTGCCACCCCTGAGACAGAAAGCCTCCTAGCCTCTCCTTCACAAAGCATTTATAAAGCAATAAAGTAATTGAGTTGTTGTGATTGGTTCAGAATGTTGCTGAGGCAGTCCCTGATTCAAGCTTTGGAATGTCAATCACTCCCAGACTGGCAATCATTCGCTCACGAGTTGAATCCTCCGCCCCCTGATCACACGGTTCTTCCAATGATCCACCAGCTCCTGTGGAAAGAACACTCCCTACTGTAGCTTTACTGTGGCTGACCCCCCCTCTCATCTTAATGCACCTAGTTTTAAACTGGATCTTATCTGCAACATCCTTTGATTATGTCATCTTTTTTAAATTGATAATAATGTGATAGCATGCTTAATCATTTTAATTTAACTTGTATATGTGCACAGTCAGTAATAACAAAACTTCAATTATATTGTGACAAAAAACCTCAAAAAATAAAATGTGACAAAATGTTAAAAAAATCGCCACAAGCGCTTATTTGCACCTTGCTAACAAAGCTAAACAACTGTTTTAGTCAAAGGAGTCTGGTGGCGATCTAATAGCTTTGGTTTACGTTTGGAAAGGACCGTCTGACAACAAGGTAATGCAGTGAAAATGGCAGGAGAAAGATGGGGGACAGCACCTCCACCTGCAGGTTACAACCCAGAAAGTAGGGTGTTCTCAGTGGACCAGGAGGTCAACTTGGTGGAGCACCTGAAGGCGGCATCAGACCTTTATTGTGGAACTGTCATAGAGTAGAATATGTCTACATACAACCAAAGGCCACACAATGCATTTTATAAGCTATTTATTATTTTTGCTGTTTGTCTGTTGAGGAATTCAACAAACTTGCTGTGGCATATAAACTTAAACCCACTGTTTCATGGAGTGCCAATGAAATGGCAGGGCCAGACTGGTTTACTGGTTTTCTGAGGCACCCTACCCTCTATCCACAGCCTTGCCAGAGCCACAAGCTTCAACCAGACCAATGTCGCAAAGTTCTTTAGTAATCTGGAAGAAGTCGTGGAGAGATATGGTTTCACAGCATAAGACGTATCAAATGCCGATGAAACCTGTATACAGTTGAGAACCCTGGCAGGGTTCTGGCAAGAAAAGGTGCCAAACTGGTTGGAGCTGTGACCTCTGGGGAACATGGTACTCTGGTGACCATGATGGTAGCTATTAATGCCTTGAGTAACACCATTCCTCCCCACTTTATCATCCCAAGGAAGAACTTATTCAGTTCATCAGTGACCACCTGGATCTATAATTTGATAGCAAATGGTTCTGGCTGGATGCAAGAAGATTTCCTTGTCTTCCTGCACCACTTTCAATATTACACACACAAAAGACTTCAGCCACTGGACAGTATTTATGGCCCACTTAAGAAACACGTCAACCATTTCAAGGAGAAATGGATGAAGACCCATCATGGGAATGCCATGAGCATTTATGACCTCCCAGAAATAGTGAGGGATGCCTTGCTACTGGGTGCAACCACCACATATGCCCAGGCGTGACTGACCGTCACCATTCACACCCCAGCCCTCAACCTCTGCCTCTGAGTCTGCTCCTCTTCCTCGGGCTTCTCCATCTCAGGCTGCCCTGCCCCAGGCTCTTTTTATTTTGTGAGCTTACATCTTCATTTGTAGGCATTTGTGATCCTTCTACTTCAGCACTAGGGCAAACATCTGAGGTTTTCTTCTCACCTGTCACCATCAGACCTCATCCCGAAGCTTCTCCATGCAAAGCAAATGTCACGAAAAGGAGAAGAACCACAGCAGTCCTGACTGATACATCTGTTGGAAACTCTCTGCAGCTGGAGAGGGACAGAGCCATTAGGTCAAAGTGCAAGAGAAAGGGAGATAAAGTCTGTGCATGCTCCGTGGGTTATAACTCCTCCTCTCCATTCCGTGGCAGTGGCTTTTGACTCGGAAACAGAATAAACCAGGAAGCAACAGTCCTGAAAACAACGACAACACAAGCTTTATCTTTAAACAGAGGGAGGACTTCACCATGGCAAGTAAAAGCACTACCAACAAGACCCGTTTCTGTCGTACTTTTGTCCAAAACTCGTCCACCCCCCCCCCCCCACCCCCCCGCTTGTGATTTTGACAAAGGTGAACCACAAGAAAAAGCTGTATTCCGACCAGCTGTATTTTGGAATCTGATTAGTCCCTTAACCAGAGAAAGACTGTTTTCAGGTTACTGATGTGCATGTAAATGCACTCTGTGAAAGTGACTGAGACATGCCATGCCAACCCCACTAAAGAAAATGAAAAGAGAAGTTGCTCAAACAGTTTTAATTCCAATGCGATTTTGGCATTTCATTGGCATTTATATGGATTATCAAGTTTAGATTTTTGGTCAAATGGTTTGTGACTCACATTTTATTCATTAATTTTGGGGGAACCCCCTTTTTGTGTAATTATGTTGTCTTGTCTACCGCTACCTCAAATATATTAGTTTGTGACTCACATTTTAATCATTAATTTTGGGGGAAACCCCTTTTTTGTGTAATCATGTTGTTTTGTCTACAGCTACCTCAAATATATTAGTTTATGTTATTGTGTGACTGTCGTGAATCAAAGTTTGTGTTATTGTGTGACTTTTAGATCCAATCTAACATGGTATCCACAGCAGTATAAATTTCTGGAATTTGACCTCCCTATTGGTCATGCTGCTACACACAGGCTCAAACTGTAAGCTCTAAGTTTGGCCACTTTTATGGTGTTTTGGTGTTTATTTTGGAAGTCAACCTGTTAAAGTTAACGTTAGCATGTTGCGCAGCTAACGTGGCTAGCTTCCATAAAGACAGTGTTTTCAGCTCCTGAGGCAACTGATTCCGTATATCGGAAGGGGCATAACATTTCCTGGTACGCAGCATTAATAGTTGACCAATCACAGCAGAGCAGAGCAGCCGACCAAGCAGAGCCTGCCACACAGAGGTGCTGCATGGGTGCTGCAACAATGAGAATTATAATATAGTTTTCTAAAGATTAAAGCATTTAAACCTATTGTAGCTGACCCGAAAAATACAAATATGACCCTGAAAACTAGCATAATAGGGCCTCTTTAACAACATATGTTATTTCATTATTAGAATTATTTGCAATAATAATCTGAATCTGTGAAGTAACTAGTAACTGAAGTTACCAAATGAATGTGGTGGAGGAAAAAGTAATATATTTCTTCTGAAATGTTGTGGACTAGAAGTAATAAAGAAGCATAAAATGGAATTACTCAAGTAAAGTACAAGTACCTCAAAACTGTAAGTACAGTACTTGAGTTAATGTACCTAGTTACATTCCACCACTGGTTGTGATCTAAGGTATATCTTAGTAAACATTGCCTTTGGTTTAATTTATTCTATGGAGCTTTGTTCCTTTCCAGCTTATTAGTTCTGTTGTATGGTTGTGCTCTACGGATTGAATTGAAAACTACAACTGTTTTGCAAGTTAAAGATGTGTTGCTGATTACATGAAGTGGTGATGAGGTCTTAAAATATTTGGAGCTGGTCTTTAGAAAGTCTTAAAAAAGGTACTGAAATTAACTCCAGAATTCCTGCATATAACCTCTGTAGGTAATACTGACTAATGACTATGGATAAGGGTATATAAAACAACGTCATCATACAGATACCTTAGTCCGGTCACATGAGAAACCGTATTTTAAAAGGACTTAGGAAAACCGCATTTTTACACTGGAACATGTGACTTAAATGTGAATGTTTGAATTTGAATACATAAATCACAGAGAAGCTACAGAATATTATAAAAAAAAACACTCTTTGAAAAATAAAGGTAATTTGTTCAGGTTGCTTTGGTTGCAGTCATATGGCAGAAAGTGGGGAAAAATTTGAAGATATTTGTGTGAGTAAGCCAGTCTGTCTGTGTGTGTGTGTGTGTGTGTGTGTGTGTGTGTGTGTGTGTGTGTGTGTGTTGACAGCTGAACAAAAGGTGTATTGCTCCATGACAAGTTGTTGAAGGTTTCATATCCACTCTGGGGCAACAGACTCTACTGGAGAAAGAAAAAAAGAAGGGAGATGAAAAGATGAGCGGAAGGCGAGTGGAAAAACACATTATGGCATCTCCCTGAAGAGTCACAAATGCCACTGACTTGTTATTGTCTCGTCTGCATCTGTGTGTGAGTGGGTGTCTTTTGCCTTTTATCTGCCACCCTTTCAGTCTATCATTGTCTCACCTCGTCTTATTCGACTACTCATAGTCAATGCATGCACACAATACTGTGCTACTGCTGTGCTGCACATCCATTCACAGGCACTTCGGCAACTCGCTCACATAAGTTACGGAGACACGCAAACTGCACGATGTTGGGGTTGATTGTTAAGACGCACAGGTAAAGTTGTGTACTCTATGTCTTTACCATAGAGTAGCTTTTTAAAAAAATGTTTTGGATGTACTTGCAATGACAATCAATTCGATTCTGATTCTGACGTTGTCCAACATCAACAAACAACAGTAATTTTTAGGGGACCCAGCTGACAAAAAGATGCGAGAAATTGAAAATGAATGGGCGGCAGACAGAGGGACATTAAAGAGAAAAATAAACCATAAACAAGATACAGAAGCAGAGCAGGGAGGGGAGAGGAAGATGGAGAGAAGTGAATATCAAGAGACAGAGAGAGGATAGGGGGAGGTGGGGAGGTCCACACAGTCAAATAGATGAGAAGGGGCTCCAAGTTTCTATTTCTCTTCTCCTACCCCTGTGGCGCTCAGATAAACAGGCCCTAAAAAGACATCAGAACCGCTCAGAAAGTTGTTGGTGGTGGATGTCCTTGAAGAATCCATCTTTGCACGACTGTACCCTGTAGTTCTGCCTGTCTTTTGTTAAGAAAGGTGGAAGTTTGTCAATAAAAGTTTGTGTTTCGGTGAAAAATGCCCTTGCACTCACTCTGTGGTGAAAAAGAAAAGTTCTGGCGTACAAACTCTCCAGCAAGATTTTGGTAGATTTTTCATGTTAGTCCCTCCATCTGTTATTCTGCCCCTTTATTTGCATCTCATTTTGTTCTCCCTTATATTTCTGTCTTCTGAATGCTGAAGACTTACTGACTTTACCTCCTTTTTTTACTTTATCACTCCACTTGAATGTCTGTCCCTTTTTTCTCCTAAATTCATGCATCTTTTTAACCATTATTTCAATGACTGATATCACTCCAGCTGCTCTCACCTGATAGCTCATCTTTTTAAGAAGTACATATAATCCTTTCTGAATCATACAATCTCCTCTTCTATTTGTACTTACTCTCTAAGAATATACAGTCTCACGCTGACTTTGATTTCTGGAACTTCTCTTTTACTGGAAAATCAGAAGGTCACATTGAAACCTTTGTATCGTTTGTTGTCAAACTTAAACCATAAACCTTAAAGCCGCTCTAATCAATATTTCTAATTGAACAATGAGTCAAATGACTGATGTGGAGGGAGTCACTTGCAGAGACAGCAAAGATAATTATTACCCAATTGTGCTGTTCCCCTCAGCTTTACAGAGATGTTGTGCTCTTTTCAGCTCATTCTATGGCCCACAGTTTTACTTAATTCACAGGAGACATTTTTGCCTTTCTGTTTTATTTTTTTCCCTGGTTTGAAGTGGGAAAAGTTGAGCTACATTTGAATCAATATGCGATGAGAGTTTGCTTACGTTGCCAGTTGTAGGTCAAATGTGATAAAATCACTGCGTCTCAATAAAGCAGATGAGCTGTGTCAATGTTCAATTCTTATTACCTAATTAAATAATAAGTAAGGGTGTTTTTTTATTCAAACTTCAGATTTATGGCTTATTTTGTTGAGTTTAATAATAAAAATATACTTTATTGATCCCATGGGGAAAATTCCTTTTTTTATTCAGTTTTTTTATTATCAATAACATAATATATAGACATATGTGTGTGTGTGTGTGTGTGTGTGTGTGTGTGTATGTATGTATATATATATAACAGGCACATGCATTAATGTGGAGAGATATCAGAATGAGGTGTGTGCATGTGTGTGCTTGAACAAGTGTCTACTGCATGGTGTGCTTGTCCTGCATGTGCCATGAGATGATTGTATCAAAGCCTTTCCTGATCTGTGCTATTTCTGTTTTCCCAATCCGGTTTACTGGCATGGTCATCAAACACAATGCAGCCAAGACACTCAATATTGGAAAGACATTCACACACGTCCATATTGTGTTGTTCCCACATGGACAAGATGGCTGCCTCTTGTTTCTTGATTGTATGAACAAACACAGATCTACGCCCACTGTCCCTTCCAACTCGGCTCCACTGTTGGATGCCGTCACTGTCGTCTTTAAGCGTCTGTATTCATAAACAGTCGGCCCGTCAGTTGGTTTTCTGAATGCAAATGACTGTCATTCCGCAGAACTGTTGCTTAGAGATAGGGTGACTTTAACATGGACACAGTCAAGTCTCATGGATGTGAAGAAACTAACCAAAAGTATCTGTGTTATATACTGCTGGTGGTAAGTGACGAAATATGTTAAATGTTGTCATCTGGATAATCCTAGACAGTCTTAGAACCTCATGCTGTGAAACTAAAAAAATTCTATTTTGTAAAAAATATTTATAAATTTAGTTTAAATATATTGTATATTTTAAATATGAATACAATATTTACAATTAAAAGTTGATTTTAATCATTGTTGTCTAATACTTTCCCCTACTAATACTTGATCATTTTTCACATTAAACACCTTTTACAATTCAAGATGAGGAGACAGCTTTGTTTTGAACCTTTATTCCAAAATCTGGAGATTCTGTAAAACAGAAAACAACCTTAGATTTCAGAAGTAAAAGCCTTCAGCCTTCATGTTCAGTGTTGTGTGGGGATTTAAGATGAAGTGTTTATTTTTGTCAAAATAAAATTGAAGTTCTGTTATTACTCACTGTGTATGTATAGAAGTTAAATAAAAATGATTTAGCATGCTTTCACATTATTATCAATTTAAAACCGATGGCATAATTAAAGGATGTTGCAGATAAGCTCCAGGTCAAAACTAGGAGCAGTAAGATGAGAGGGGGTCAGCCCACCAGGAGGCAGGATGCTACAGAGTAGGGAGTGTTCTTTCTACAGGAGCTGGTGGATACTTGGAGGAACCGTGTGTCCAGGGGCTGGAGGTTTCAACTCATGAATGAATGAGAGCCAGTGACTGACATTCTAAAGCCTGAATCACGGGCTGCCTCAGCAAAATTATGAACCAATCACAACAACCCAATAAACTTTTTTTGGCGTATAAATTCCTCGTGAAGGGAGGGCTCTCTGCACTCTTTTTGGTCACTGGTGGCGATAACAGCTTGACTGAAAGTCAGGATGATTGTGATTTACGACTGCAGAGAGAGCCCTTGGCCAAGCTGAAAATTAGCTGTTTTTATAATAAACTTTTCAAACTTTAAGAAGTACTCTGGCTTTCCTTGAGTAAGAATATGACAGTTGATATTACTTAAATTAAATATGTCAACATCTCATCACTTGAAGATGAGTGATGAGTGAACATGTCTTCTAAGGTAAAAGGAGGTAAAATGCTTCTTAGTGCTACAACCATAGGCTGTATATAAAGACGGATGACACATCTCCACTTCCTCTACTGTACAAAAGTGAAGCCAGATATCCCAGATATGTGCGCCACCATGTTGTAACTTTACAATCAGAATCTGCGGTGGAGCACCGTCATCGAAGTGACGTCCATATGTCACCCCCCTGAAAAGTGGGAAGAAATAATCACAAGAGTGATACTGTACGTTTTTTCTCAGCAAGAACTTTACTCGAATGAGGAAAATAGCGTGACTTCCCCTTGTACTTGGGTATGTGGGCGGAGACAGAAGCAATTGATCTCAGAAACGGGACCACCTTACAGATCCTAGAGACAACACTTTTACATCCTAAATAAAACAATTACGATTAAGGATTTCAACAATATAACAGGAGGGACCTTTGAAGGATTTTAACCCTTTTTAAGCTGTGACAGTTTTTGTATTTTACCCATTTTTATGGTAGTTAGTCATGATGAATTGTATATGATCTTTTTTAAATCTCATTACAGCATTTTGAATATTGCAGCTCAAGAACTTCATGTTTCTTTTTAACTCTCTCTTTCTAATGATTTATAACATTTCAACTTGTCACACATATACCCATCTGAGTTGAACTCACACATTCCGCCCTGTTTAAATAGCATCAAAAATTAATTAAAACCAAACGTGTCAGACAAATGAACACTTGAACAAACATTTGAGTGATAAAACCACGTCCCATGTCCCATCTGCTACATGGAGCGGGTTTATGACCTATACTGCATCCAGATACTTTGGCTTCCCTTTTGGAGAACTGTAAAGTTATCCATCTTTATATAAAGTCTGTGGCTACAACTGACAAAGTCAACAACACCATAAAAAAAACCATCAATAATCTATTCCAGGAATGTACACTCTGCATCTACCTTAGATTGAGGAACAGGGGTAGAGCCAGTGTAGGAACAATGAGTTATCCTCACTGGTGCATTTAATTTCTCAAGATTTGTCCTTTTCTTGATATACCCACTGCATCCAACTCCAATATCACCTTCTGGATAAAAGGTGTTGTGGAGCTTCAATGGTACATCTTGTCCAGGGCAGATGCAACGGCCAAATTCTCCAAATTGTGAAGCCCCACCACACCCTCAAGGATTATTCAAACACTTGAATTGTCACTGCTGGGCTTCAATTATGTTCTGGTGAAAGCAAAACAATTTCTTTAATATCAAATGTATTTATTTTTATTTAGACCTCATTAAGACATGGCATTTTTAAACTACACAGAGATATTATTTCATATTATCTAACAAATGCAGTGCTTTGCAGCATCTTAATTTTAACCCATTTTTTTCAACAATATTTTTATTGGATTTTGACATAACAATCCTAGAGCTGAATGAAAGGATGATGTGCAACAATATAACAAGTAGGGACCTGGGGCCTGTTTCACAAAGCAGGTTTAGTGAAAACTCTGAGTCTGTTAACCCTGAAATGAGGGAAACTCTGAGTTTTCCGTTTCACAAAGGGAGGTAACTCAAACCAGAGAGAGAGGGGTAACTCTAGCCTGTTTCACAAAGAGAGGTAACTTAACCTCTCGGTCAGTTACCATGGTAACATGCTCTCTGAAACTAACCTGGTCGGTACCAGGTTTTTCTCAGAAAACCTTGAGTTTCTCTCTGTCTCCGCCCTCTTTCAGCCACACACGGTATTTGATTTCCTCATTCATTCAGTCAGCGGGCGAGTTTTGGCGTAGTATAGTTCTGTCGTCTGTTTTTTCAGAAAATCATTGCAAAAATCAGACATTATAAGTTTTATTAGGTGGCAACCATTTCACTACCATGGCGTGTCCTTTTGATAATGATCCCGTGGATGAAGGTGCAGAATTACTGCACAGAGAATGAAATATTCGTTGGCAGATGATTATCAAACTATTCATTATAGATGTTATTGCATTTCCAGGCAATTCTCTTTTTGAGCGGTACCGTTTCATATCACAGCAGATATTCTGTGTTGCGCTGCGTTTTTTGCAAAAGGGAATTTTTTTATACAAGGTATGAAAATCTTTCAGTAGGCCTATATTAGAAGTCATATTAGGTGGTGACTATTTTACTACCATGGCATGTCCTTTTGATAACGTGGAGGAAGGTGACGCTAATGTGGATGAAGGTGACGCATTACTGCGCAGAGAATTACATATTCGTCGGGAGATGATTATCATAGACGTCCTTAATATACTGCAGCCATAATTACAAAATTAATGAAATGGATCTTTTAAGCAAGTTCAATGTATTTGACTCAGCGTTTCCTAAATATAATCCCAGCTTTTCTTGCAATTCATAGGTTCAAAAGTGTGTGCTTTTAGTTGGGTTACCGGTATATAAACTACTCCTATAGGTGGAAGCAACAGCCTTCTGATCCAGAATATCACCTATAATGCGAGGGGGTCCATTTCACGGCAGGGAAACACCGTTTCTTGTCACAGTCCATATCATCCCTCCTTACATTTCCAACATTAACAACCAGTCATGCTCTTATATCACAGCAGATATTGTGTGTTGCGCTGCGTTTTTTGCAAATGGGAGATTTTTTTGCAACATATAAAATAGCCACTTACCGTAATATTTACTTTACAATGTAAAACATGCTCAAAATGAGGCGTCACCATGAGACAGTGCTGAGGTTTTACCTGTTTGAACAATGTTTTTATGTTTCATCTTAAGCTGCTGCCAAGTGCGCTTCTCCCCCGTGGGAATGCACCTAAATGAAATAAATTAATAGGCTCCCACTCAAGCAGTTTCCCCTGAGATATTACTGTGATTGCAACAGGACTACATTTAAACTTAAATTGCCTGATGCAAAGGCTGAATTGTTTAAAGAATTGTTTCAAGTCAGGCAATTGGTCATATCTGGAAAGGATGAGCCTGTGAATGTTCTCATTCGTCCAGGTCATCGTTATCCTCAAAGCAATTTCAGTCAAAATCAACTGGACTGGTTGTTTGTCTAGGAAGACGTTTCACCTCTCATCCAAGAGGCTTCATCAGTTCATGTACGCATCTGACCAGGCTGGGACTGGTCCAACTAACTGGTGTGGAGATCCAGGTATTTAACCTCTCACAAGGCCGATGATGTCACTGACACCCTTTGTGCTCCAAGTGCCCACGCCCGTCGTTAGAGTGACAGTCGTTGGTGGGCAGTTGGTTTCAACTTCGTTAGTGCTCTATTGAGTCTGAACGACAGTCGTTGGGGTCACCCGGGCCATGTGTGAACAGTTGGAGCCATCTATGTAAAAGTGGAGAAACCATCGCTAAACAGAGGAGGGGGTCTGAGACACCACTTATCTCCAATTTACAATGCCGCCCTTTCATCCCTTCCCAGGAGATTCAACAATCTAACCTCAAAGGACAACTGTTCACACATGGCCCGGGTGACCCCAACGACTGTCGTTCAGACTCAATAGAGCACTAACGAAGTCGAAACCAACTGCCCACCAACGACTGTCACTCTAACGACGGGCGTGGGCACTTGGAGCACAAAGGGTGTCAGTGACATCATCGGCCTTGTGAGAGGTTAAATACCTGGATCTCCACACCAGTTAGTTGGACCAGTCCCAGCCTGGTCAGATGCGTACATGAACTGATGAAGCCTCTTGGATGAGAGGTGAAACGTCTTCCTAGACAAACAACCAGTCCAGTTGATTTTGACTGAAATTGCTTTGAGGATCTGGAAAGGATACAAGTATTTTGGTAATTTAGTCATTTTATGCAATTAATACACCCAATCAAAGAGAACGGTAAATCACTCCATCTCTTAAAGTCATCTTTTGTATTTTTTTAGTAATGGTGTATAGTTAAGGGAGAATAAATTATACTCCTCGTTTGGAATTTTAAGTCCAAGATAGGTAATGTTCCATTAAAATATAGTATCAGGAGAGTTACCCTTACCTTTGTTGTTCAGGGGTATCACAACACTTTTAGTTAAATAGATCTTTTAGCCAGATATTTTACCATATTCTGGCAGTGTGTCCATAAGAGCTGGGATAGATCCATCTGGACTTAAGAGGTATACCAATATATGGTCCGCATATAGCGACAACATATAAATACAGTCACCCATTTGTATACCATGAATGGCTGGGTTAGACCTTATAGCTGTAGCTAGCGGTTCAATCACAATAGCAAATAATAGAGGCGAAAGGCAACAGCCTTGTCTAGTGCTATGTATGTCTTTGTTAGTTGTGTTTATGCGGGTGTAAAACAGTTTGACCAAGTTAGTGAATTTGGAACCTATGTTCATTCTTTCCATTGTCTCAAACGAGTACTACCACTCTACACAGTCCACCTTTTCTGCAATAATCGTGCATTGTCAATTGATGATCTGTTCTGAATAAATCCTGTTTGGTCCATGTTGATAATGACAGGAAGTCGTAGAGCAAGGACTTTGAAAAAATGTGCGTAATCCTTTTGGATTGTATATACTGTCATGATTGTTTCCTCTTTCTTTATCTATCAAGCTAAAAGCTTCCCTGCCTTGTCTCCCTGTTTATAATATTTATGTTTCATTCTTTTTATAGCATTTTCTGTCTTTTGTCTATTACGCATGGTATATTTCAGCTGTTTTGCTTTCAGTTGTTGGAGAATGATACTGCCACATGACTGTACAATTTTTACCCATTTTACTCATTGTGTTTGGCCTGTCCCCATGACACAAGCCCCCGATGAACAGAACATTGGAGATGTTCTCAATCCGCCGTATGACGGAATAGTGCGTCAGAGCCAGACGCCAAGGGCCGTGACTAAACGGCAAATTTGACGTGCTAGGAATGAGAACAGCCAGGTAGATTCTACACAATATTCAGTATTTACTTCAGAACATGAGGCAATTTTATAAAATGCACAAAAGATGCTTATTTAAATACAATAGATGGCCAGTATCCTTATTTCAGTGTCGGCAGTTAACCACATTAATTTACAAACCTTTACGATTCATCAGTCAACCAACAGCCAGTCTGAGGGGGGGTTAACACTGACTGACAAATCCATCCACCCAACTATTCACCGTCCACCCAACCATTTACACCATCAGCCACCACCAAACCAAATGGACTGTCAGTCTACAAACTTTCTAGAGGGCTGCAGATTAAAAAATAACTCCAGTTATCTCTGATCCCTTTCTGTGTGTGTGTGTGTGTGTGTGTGTGTGTGTGTGTGTGTGTGTGTGTGTGTGTGTGTGTGTGTGTGTGTGTGATCCTTGGGTTTGGTATCATTTAACAGGCAGCCAATGATCCTAGAGAGAGAGCCAAAGAACATGTGGATGCAGAGATAACAGCTGATGAGATACTGCAAAGAGGCAAGAACTCCTATTGGAATTACAAGGGTGCACATGTGTGTTTGTGGAAACAATCCGGTTTGTTTGTGTGTATGCGTGTGTGGTACAGAAGTAGGGTGTAAGGACAGTGACTATAGGCCCAGTTTTCTCTGACACTGTTTTGTTGTTACAGTAAACCGGATCTAAATTCTCAGCATAATGGAGGACATTTGAGCTGATTTGTCATCTCCATCAAGTGAAATACAGCAGAATACTTTTCATCAGAAGCATGTTGAAAAAGTAATTTAATAACAAAGGCAGGTCATTCTTTTCATAGAGCAGCACGACACACACTGTGATTTGTTCCATAGAAATTTTTTCTGTTAACAAATTAGCATCATTGTTGTCAACAACCTTACTGCAACTGTGCGGTTACTCAGGGAGCAATATAATTGTTGTACAACAGAGCTTGAAATTGACACAGCACACCAACCACCTTTACATGCCAAGAAAGAGATGGAAAAAAGAAGACCACCAGACCCTGAACTGTATACCATAAACAACGATGACCTGGACAATTGAGAATATTCACACCATAAACTGTTGTTCAGATGGCCTAGTGAGTTGCATTCCTGGAATTTTAAACACTACTAGAGAGTAATCAAGAAATAGCCAATTTCATTTTTACTACGGAAGAATGTAAGTCAGTTTTTTTTTTTTTCTTCGGTTATAATCATTGTTATTATTGAAGAACTCAGGTCCCGTTACAGGTAATGACAGCACACAATAAAACACAATAAAAAAATATGAACTTATAAAAATACAAAAAATATATACATATACACATAAAACACTGTAAGGACTAGGATAACAAGATGGCCAAGTGAGCCCAAAGTGCAGAAATGAGTGTGACAATAGCAGTTGGTTCAGTAAAGAACCCATGAAAAATTGACCATTTGGGGGCAGCACAACAACCTAGCAACACAACTTTGACATATTATCACCTTCTTGCATATTGAAAATATGGTTGCTATTATTAGTCATCTTATATTTTAATGAATATACTATTAGTGTTGCACGGTATACCGATACTAGAAAGGTACCGCACTACCCAGCGGTTAGAAACAATACTATTTTACGTTTTATTAGTATTGGTACTTATGGTGTTTGTGCGACAGCGGGGCAGCTTGTCTGTGTGCAGCTTCTCCCTGTTTCATCACTGCCTGCAGCCAGTGTGGGCGTGGTTTCATAGTGACAGACAGTCACAGAGTGAGACAGACATGGTTGAAAGTGGCATGAGTGCTACTGCTGACCATCCTAGGCTTGTTTATAAGTTTATTCCCAGCTCATAGGAGGCAGATGCGGCTCTAGGATTTTCTGCTAGAGTGGGGGAAGTTTACCTCTGTTACTGTCTCCTCCCATTTTCTTTGCTGAGCTGAAGAAAGTGATTTGATGAGATGTTCTGCTATCTCAGGGTCCCCTGATGTTTTGTAGGTAAATAGGAGGGATTCCTCCATCCAGGCATTGACTGTAGAGGGGACGGTAGCCTTTTGGTATTGTTTTGTGGGCGGCTCTATTGATGGTGCTGCATAAACAGTTGTATGCCTCATCTACAGTGATGAAGGGGTTTCACTGTATTTCTGAAAGTGCCTCCCCATCATGATCCACTGCTAGGTAACCCCAGTCAGGGTGGTGGCTGTTAAAGACTCCTACATAGATGGCAGGGTGGGGTAGGGTTGGTAGGACTTGCAGATCCCAGTTGGCACTTGTTGGCTTGCACACATTGGCAATGTGGAAACCACCAATAGTTATGGTATCCGAGAAACTTGCTATGGTCAGGTGACTTGCTTCAGCTATCTCGAAGTGCACATAGGTGGCGTGTCCATGTTTGGCATGGGGAGCGTAGCAAAGATCTAAGCCATTGATGGTGTAACGGCCTACTTACTATCAAATTGGCTTTAAAGCCTGACACACTTCTTAGGGGCCTAGGTGGTCTCTGGATGGTTACCCAATATTTTCAAAAGTCTCACAAGATGGTCAAGTATAGGCATTAACCTTGAATGGTTAAAGTTAGAAGGTTATGATAAGGCATCAAAATCGAATGGTTAAGGTTACTATAGTTCTGCGTTTTTGCAAATCTAGGTTTATCATCTACACACAACTGAGAGCCTGAGGCGGACCCATTGAGGCATGGTATCTAGTGTTGACTTTGTTAAGATACCTGCCTAAAATATCTCAACACCAATACTGACACGATACCACGGCAGAAAAAAAAACATCATCAAAGTAATGGAATAAAATATTAGATGACAGCATGTGGAACTTAAAATTATTAATTTATTGTATTAATTAAAACACTTCAAATTACAAAGTCAAAATCAAAATATATTTTTGTAAAAGCTGCTGAGCTTTATAGCTACTCAAAGTACAACACAAATGACCCAGGCCTGGTGGAGGTCTCTAATCAGACCATTTTCTAATAATATAAATTACAATTTAGTTGTTAAAGAGTTCAACTTTCCTGAATAAATCAGGGTTAAAAGAACAAAAAAACAAACACTAACAGCTCTTTTATTTATCTGTCACTTTGGACAACATTTTTCAGATACTGTATTTAAAGTTAACAGGCAGTGAAAAAGCAGAGTGATCTGAGGCCTGAGAACGCTTGTGTTGACCTTTGTGTTTCATCACATTCAGCACATTATACAGCTAATGTATGTGTATGTGTATGTGTAATGTATGTGTGTGTGTGTGTGTGTGTGCGTGCGTGCGTGCGTGCGTGTGTGTGTGTGTCCTGAGCAGAGGTATTAAATCTTGCTGCCCTGACAATCCAGTTAGTTAACATGACCTGTCCTGTCCTGCCTTAATTACACAAAGCTGACTTGTGGAGTGAGAAGGGCATTTCCTCTTCTATTCTAAAGCCAGTTCATATTCGGGTCGGACGGAATGTGTGTTTCCAGAGGCCTCTAATAACAGGTACTTATTTTCTACTCTACACTGAAAAAAGGAGACTGGCCAACTCATGGATTTATGTAAGCATCTTGGGTGCGTTTAACACAATTGCCTCATGTTTTAAAGTTAAACATAACTATATAGTGTAGAAACTACATAATATGCAGAGTGGGTACACGAATGTGTTCGGAACGTGTTGAGATAAAATAAATCAATAAAGTTGCAATGTTAATTATCGCGATGCCTCACGCGATCTGGGATGGCGGGCTTCGCAGGTAGAAGAAAGCAACGCAACGTCATATTCAAGTGCTACTCCACGCCATTATTCGGTCGGTAAGTTTTGATTTTCTAATTAAATATTGTCAAAATCTCAGCCAAATGTAGTTTAATGTCTTGAGAGTCACTACCTAACGTTAACGTTAAATATGTGCCGTGAGCTTATTTGCTCGCGCTTATTTATCACCATGTTTCATTTGAATTAGTTTTTCGAGCAGAGCCGTTCATGTTACAGTCAACTTAACTTTGCGACGCTACTTTATTCTTAAGTTTGAATTGGTTTGCCAACTGACTGTTCAGCTACATTGTGTGTTAACTGTACCGTGACTGTAACGTTAGCATCAGTGAGATTAGGGCATCGAGCAGCCTCTGCTAATGTCATCAGCGGCATTAAGCTAGCGAGCAGAAGTAGAGGAAATTCAAACTAAAAAGGACACATTAACTGGTGTTCGTCGGCTCTGCCTGAATAGTGGTGGCAATAATCATGTAGGGATGGCCTGCCGCTGCCTAACTTGCATAATGAAAACTCTGTTCTCATCAGAGAAGTCAATATTCACATTCATTATTTGATATACCGTATTGACCCGAATATAGGACGATGAAAATTATGTGAAAAAGTGGGGTCGTCTTATAATCGAGGATGTCCTATATTCGGGTCAATACGGTATTACCATGGTTTATGCAGTGTACCTAAATACAGTTGCCTATGAGTGTACATCTAATGTGTGTTTATTGAAATACAGTTTTGTCATGCCTAGATTATTTGTTTCCTGTTTTGCTGCAGAGTGACAGACAAACTCAAGAGCGCATATCATCCTGAGTCAGCTGATGGATCATGGGCTCAAGTTTTTGTGGTGAGACAAGGATGTTGTATTTGCTCTTGTAGTTAGTGCAATTATTATTATTGTTATTCATTCTTAGTATAACTATCATTTGTCTAACCTTTTGCAATCAGTTGATGTGAACACAACACTGAACAAGCAGTGCGTGTTCTTGCGCTCTCTAGGAGAGAAGTCTGAGGAAAACAACTTGGACTTTTGTCTGTGTATATTCAAAATGTGACCTGCTTGAACTGGTTTTCCAGGATCTCCAACTCTACCTTAAATCCGTCTTTGTTTCCATTTCCACAGTGAATGGTGCTATGTTCCAGTGATGGAGTAAATGTGGCAATGCAAGACCTGCCCTTCAGTTTTTCCAAGTAGGTCCCATATTCTGAAGCACTATCGAGTCAGTCATAGACATTATGGTAATAACAATCGTATTCCATGTGTGCATGCAAGCTGCCCATGCACTTTTAGAACGTGGAATGCATTATTAATTCATTTGAATAGGTGTCATGATATTAAAACTAGTAGTCATCAGTCAGAGAAATTAACATTTAGTTGCCATTTGTGTCCTTGTAAGGATCTCGTGGCTGAGAGGGAATACTGGACTCACATTAAGGCACATTTAAAGAAAAATGAGGTTGTGACGTGTATGCTCTTGGATTGCAAATTTCAGACAAACATACTAGGATCTTTTAAGTCCCACAAGAGCAGAAAACACAGGTCCTTTTCCTCAAAAGAGTTTAAACCAGGAATTGTAGCATCAGCAACCCTTGCTCCTCCAGAATCTGCTTCAAATACATCTGATGATGACATTGGTGAGGATGCTCAACCCGGTAGCTGTACAGGTGCTCTAAATGACCTCCCAGATGTAATCGAGCACAGTTTGGCAGCAGCTTTGTTAAAATTAGAACATTTTTCCCATGTACCAAGCAGAGCAATCAATGATTTTTTAGTGGAACTTCACCACGTGACTGGCTGTCTCTCAAAATCTCATGCTGAAGGTATTGTAGTTGACATTATTCAGAAGCACAAGCTCCAGGTTGACAGAGCTATCATAGATGAAATAATCTCCTCTCTGTGCTCAGCAAATCCTCTAAATAAGGCCATAGAGAAGAATGGACCTTTGAGTTCTGCATATCAACGTAAGCAATATTACAAGGCAAAATTTAATGTTGTTGAACCACTTGAATATATTTTGGATGCAAAATCTGTGGACTGTGCCGTTTATATAAAAATAATTTTATGTTCCAGATAAACACAGAATTTAAGCGCATCACAACCATGCCTCTACAATCAAGGTTTCTGTCGCAGCTTGACCTGCTTTCTGAGCGTCTACTGAGAGTGTTTGCCAAGCAATCGGGGGAGTGTGGCAAAAAGCTGAAAGACGTAGCTGCCATGATGACAGTAAGATTTTTTAACTCTAGATTGTTTAGCTCTAAAGTGTTTATGCATTGCATTAGTCAGAAAATATTTATATGCATCAATTTCCAAGCTCAACTCCCTTTACCTGTGAGTGCTGTCTATCTATCATCTCTGGAGATGATATAAAGGTCAGGTCCAAAAGGCTGGTTCTAATGTTTTGTAGATATTTGTGTCACATGCTGTTTAAAAAAGTCAAAGAGTTTTTGTCTTTGATTACTTTCTTCTGTGTTTTTTAGTTCAAATATCTCTATTTTCTTTGTTATAATTCTTAAGGATGACGTTGATGCTGGAAGGGAGTCCCTCATTAAAGGACTCTGCATCTATCTGAATGAGAATCCCGACGTCTTGGTGCAGGAGTACATGGTGAGTGTTTTGTGAGTAGATTGTGGCTTTGCTACATTTTAAAGTTAACCCTATGATCCTACTTGGACTGTTTAGGTCCATTTGCCTTCTTTCGCAGAATTGGGACCAGGATACAACCCTGGACTAAGTCCAGGTTAATAAGTCATCCAGGAACATGAAAAAAACTTCCAGAAAAATTCCAGAGAACTTCTTTCTCTTAGAAATTGAATATGAATTGCAGCATAGCAAGACAATCTGTAGTAATCTGCTATGCTGTTTACATGGGTTTGAATAAACTATAGCATTAGAATTGCTGCATTCACAAGCGATCATGTATTTATTTGTTTTTTAAAAAGAAATGTTTTATCTGTAACCAGGACATGACTGAGGCCACTGCACTGAGTGCCATCGAGAAAACGACAGTGGGAATCTACGTCACCAGAGAAACGCCAGGCGATGGCTTTTCTGATGTTGGCATCATCATCGAGGGTGTGGTGGTTCTTCAAGATCTGGATAATGTGGCCCTCGCAACAGCCTTGCTGTTTGGACTTTTTTACTCATTGAATCTGAGGTATCCGCCACAGCTCCGCTACACTTTCGAAGTGATTCAAAAGGTGGTAATGCCTCTACAATCAAGGTTTAGGTTGGATGGGTTTTAGCCTAATGTGTAATGTAAGAAACTTTAACATTGTGTTGATTATTTCAAGGTCAACTGCTGTTCCAATTGCTACAACAGTATTACATTAGATACTGACAGTTCTTTAATCTTATGTAGAGGGTGAATTCATTGCCGGACTGAAGGCAGTACAACAGTTTTTGAAATATTTACCTAATTGTTAATTGTATAAGTGTCACTTAAACCTTAAGTCTTGATTGATAACCATATTTTTATTTTATTTTTTCATACATGGCATCTTTCAGATTATTGAAGACAAAACATGGGGGTTTATTTTATTCCACTCTTTGTACTCGGTTCTGTAGATTACAGTTACATATTTTAAAGGCAGTTGTTTCAAAATTAATGTATATTTGCTGTACACTTGTTGTATATTTCATAGCTGCAGTTATAAAACATTTTATTCATAAAACCTTAACTGCCATGTGGATGGGACAAATTTTTTTCCCATCTTACTCTCTACTTAAAGTTCTCTGATTGGCAGCGTTCTTCAATTTTAATTCCGAGTTCTCTTTACTAGTTAAGAGATGGAGAACTGCACACAGTCTAAATCCCACCAGGTCCGTGTGAAATGGGATATTTCAAGAATTTTAAGTACTGTTTTGAACCAAGATGTCACAATGAGGTCTGTTTTATCCTATGACTCTTGAATAAAGGTTTTGACATGCAACTGTACATTTTTTATTTTACTTGGGGTAAAAATGGGCAATTGTAATGATTAAGAGAGATAATAGAAAGGTATCAGACATTAAAATAAATTATTGCTGGAATGGCAAAGGTAACTAACATTTTTGCATTTCAAATTGTTTAATTACAATTGTTATTTAATTTTGTATTATTTAATTACTTGTTCACTGTTGATTTGTATTACAGTGGAATAGTAATACCAGTTCAATTCTTTACCTACGCACTGCAGTGAAATTAAACATTTTATTTTGAAAGGTTACTAGTGGTTACAGGCAACCATCTTCAGAGAACAATGCAAACAATCTGTTTTAAGGCCTCCATTGTAAAAATGTGTAATTGACAATAGAATATAATACTAACATGTAATATGAAAATAACGTGTAGTATTTAAGTGACCAAATAGTATTGGGTTAATGTTTATTGAATAGTGCTGAAATAATGTGATAAAATTATGAAGGATTAAAATGTTCCAAGAGCTCAAATTACTTTATCAAAACATGTTTCAATCACACTATATCAACACAAAATACACAGGTTTATTGGACATAAATAACTTGTGTTAATTTAACGCAATTGTTTAAATTGCTGCCAAAGCAAAACATCTGTGTGCAACCAATGTCCACTATTTAATTAAGTTAATCCAACATGTTCTTTTTTTCAGTGTACTCTGAAATAGTTAAAATAATTATGGAACACATTTACTTTACTGACCTCAGAACTCTCGAGTTGATTGGATACATCAAAGAAATCAATAGACAAGAGCTTGACGTGTTGTATTTCATCAAAATATCTATGGGCTGGTACACTCTGAATGAATCACACCTGTAGCTTTATCCAAGTATTCACCCACCAGCGTCTCTGTTTGTGATATTTGATTTGCATGCATTTGTGTCCAGGGGAGTAGCCCAATTTTAAACCTGTCCAAATATTTTTGTGTGATAAACACCTGAACATAAACTAGGTTATAGTCTCTGATTTGTGCAACCTTCTGCAAATGTTCACAGAACACGCGTGAAGGTAGGACAGGTGGGAAAATATATAAATAAAAATAAATAATGGTGTGCGTGTGTATGTGAGATACTGGAATGTACAATTACATGGGCGTCTTTCACATGGAGGTGAAAATAACATCTGCAGACACCAGAGAGAATGTTTACAATATGATAATGAGGTTTGTGTGTGGTGGGATGAAGATATGAAAGGGTAAGGGGGCTCTGTATGTATGAGTTTGTCACGTGTGTGTGTGTGTGTGGGGGGGGGGGGTTGGCTTGTCACAGATGTATGCTAATAAAGCAAAGTGAAACTTATTGCTCTACTTTGGCAGCATAGAGTGGAAAAGTCCCACCTTTGTATTTCCAGTAGAGGGGACCTCAATATGAATTTGATGCATGTATTCCTATGGCTAGATCAAAATTATTTAATTAATTAATTCAATCATTCATCTTCAGCCAGATATATTTATCTCCCATCCCCCAACGTCCCATCAATGCCCTTTTTTGGTAAGAGGAAATGAGCCGAAGTCAAAGTCTGACAAGATGGCGACTCCCATAGGCGAGTATGATTGGATGAAGGTGCCAAACTGATGTCTGGGACAGGAACAGCCAACAGGGTGGAACTCCATGCAGTGGGGATGCGTGACTCGACCCACAGTTGTGACAAAGCAGCATACAGAGTAAACTGAGTTATTGGTTTTCCCCGCTGTTAAAAATGGACAAATCGCCTACTCTGTATATCTCTTCACAAAATGAACTTTGGGAGGCGCCATGATTATTTTCTCTTGTTAAGGTTTTATGGACTTAATTTTGCACCTTTGACTTTATCAAGGAATCAAATATTTGATCATACTAAACTGTATCTACTCATACCTGTTACCCACATCACATTCTATAGAAAATGAATGTGACATTTATTTCTGAAACAATGGATTCCCAAAAAAGACAAAATATTGCTCATGGATGCAGAGGTCTTTCACCGAGAGGTCAGAGGTCAGGATCAGATACACAACAGCCTAAACGTACCCTAAAACTGCACGTGAGCAAGTTAATGTACAATTTGTACAGCTCCTGTCATCTTTAGGCCACCCTGTCAGGGGGTGTTTGAAAATGCCTACCACTTTCATACTAATGTCGGATCAACACAGGATGGGGCACTGCTGGCATTGTTAGAAGCCCTGATCAAATGTAGGGAAGATTAAGAGTGTAAGACTTCAACTGTAGAGGAGCCAAGGCATCAGGGAGTGATGCTAAGTTTAAGAGAGGCTTAAACTCATTGTCTCGCTCCCATTGGAAATACAGGGGGTAGAGTGAGTGGCCCATGTCCAATCCACACGTTGATGGACTGCTGCAGCAGAATTTAAATTGTGCCCATTTTCCATTTCTGTCCCTCCATTTTTAACTTTCTCCCCTTGCTCTTTTTCCTTCCGTTTTTTAATTTATTTATTTTCCTCTGTCCATCTTTCCCTGCCTCCTGCGGCGCTTTGTGTAAATTTCAGAATATTCCGGAGAGTAGGATTGAGCTGGCATGAAATGGGATTAGCAAAAGAGACAATTTTCACTACAAAACCTCTCCCTCTCCGCCGCCCAGTTCTGTCAAAGCCAACATTTCCCTTCGAAAAAGCATGTTATGTTTCACTGTGTCTTCCCTCAGCATTTCTTCATTTCTCAGCTAGCCATGCTGTCTCCTACTTTAATGATTGGCTGCCTGCTCCCTTTTCCTTGTACTTCCAACATGAAAACCACAGGTTTAATCACTAGATTACATACATTAATAAGTCACATTGTGTGCAGGCACTGCTGATGTAAAGACACTTAATGACCAGTTTTCTAAATTGTGTCTCTCTTTTCTCTAACCTTTTCTCCTACCCTTCGGTCCTATCAAGCAAGTCCTTCTATCACCTCAGCTCATTCACCGTGCTCATCAATTAGCAGATATTAAGTCTTAATGATTTCTAATGCTGGATGAAAGATTACAACCTGATTGTGGAATCTAATGAGGAAATGCATGTTGTGGTGACATGCAGAGCAGTATGGCAGCTGGTGTTTAGATTAGTTTGTTCTGGAAATTTAATGTACATTTCCTTACAATTTACTTTTTATGTTTTGCAGACAAAATGCTGTCACAGGAGCAGAGACATGACACTGTAATTATTTGTTGGCTGTAAAAATGGAGTATGACACAGAAACGCAGCCAAGGGTTGACTGTGTCCTGGTGTTTTACTGCAATGTGCATCATTAAATATTCTAAAAGCCTTTGGTATAGATGGTAGTGAGTAGTTCCATTATATTTTAAAAAAAACATTGTAATGATGTAAGGGCTGAAACGGGAGGCAGAGATTTTTCTTCGATGCATTTTTGTAATCGAGTAACTCGATTGTTTCAGACCTTGTTCATACACGAAAAAAAGTGTCTCGATGGCTTATTTTTTGACCGAATTTGCCGAAAAAGACCCTGGGGTGATTTTACACCAGAATTTCACTTTAAGGCCCTAAAGTAGTGAAGACGTGTGCTTGAAGCTTGATGTCTATAAGGAAGATTACTTTGTAATCCCAGGAAATTCCTGTGGAATGATGTTCACACAATATTGCATTTCTTTACTTTCTACCTCTACCTCAAAAATGTTCGTTGAGAAAATAATAATTGGACTGAATTGCTTTAGTCAGCATTTATTTCATTCAACCTAACACTGTGCTTATGTTGGCTGATTTTTTTCTTGGGAAGGGAGGTGATTGTTTTACTATAACCGATCACCAGCAAGTGACGTATTTGTCCCACCAACGTCATTTTCAGATGACACGAATGATGTTGGCTGCTGCTAAAGGGTTAATGTTTTTTACTTTGTGTGAAAATATTGTCATGAATTTGGCTCAAGGTCATGACCACCTTATACTCCTGACTAAAAAGGAGTATAAGGTGTAAAAATGAGTAGTGTGCATGTGAATGTGTGTAAAATGTACAGTGGCCCTTAAGAGCAAATCACAACAGCAAATAGGAAAAACAAAACAGCAAATCATAAAACACAACAGCAAATGGGAAAAGATAATAAAATACAACTGACAATAGAAAAACAGACCAGCAAATCATAAAACACAACACTATCTTCTACCGGAAAAGGTGGCGTATCTATCAGAGGATAGGCCCTCCTGATTGGACAACGGACTGTCTGTCTTTAAACAGGAATGAGAGGTGAAAAATAAGGAAAAGCGCCTATTTCGAAAACATGAGTACCTCCTAAGATACTTTAGCTATTATTAAGAATTATTTTGATAGGCAGACATAAGTCGTGATAGTTGATATGTTGTCAACCAATAACAACATCAGGATGAGTATATGCACTTTGAAGTCATGTTTGAGAGAAGAAGGATTGTCCAGAAAAAAAAACTATTCACAACTGGATGAGGTGAGACGTGCCATCCTTACAGAGCTCCGTGGATCAGGGTAACTGTTCGGCTATCCGACTATGTGGCAAGCAAAAGGTTGCATTTAATACGTAGCTAGTGTTTTTGCTGAAGTATTTGCCACGTAGTCTGATATACTCATCTATCATGTCGTACATAGCTGCTGCTGCACTGTTGCTATGATCGGTCCTCCCTTCCGGCCCCTCATCTCATCTTCATCCGCTTATCCAGGGTCGGGTCGCGGGGGCAGCAGCTTTAGCAAGGGACCCCAAACTTCCCTTTCCCGGGCCACATTAACCAGCTCTAACTGGGGGATCCCAAGGCGTTCCCAGGCCAGCGTGGAGATATAATCTCTCCACCTAGTCCTGGGTCTTCCCCGAGGCCTCCTCCCAGCTGGACGTGCCTGGAACACCTCCCTAGGGAGGCGCCCAGGGGGCATCCTTACTAGATGTCCGAACCACCTCAACTGGCTCCTTTCAACGCAAAGGAGCAGCGGCTCTACTCCGAGTTCCTCACGGATGGCTGAACTTCTCACCCTATCTCTAAGGGAGACTCCAGCCACCCTCCTGAGAAAACCCATTTCGGCCACTTATACCCGCGACCTCGTTCTTTCGGTCATGACCCAGCTTTCATGACCATAGGTGAGGGTAGGAACGAAGATTGACCGGTAGATCGAGAGCTTTGCCTTCCGGCTTAGCTCTCTTTTCGTCACAACGGTGCGGTAGAGCGACTGCAACACCACCCAGCTGCTCTGATTCTCCGCCAAACCCACGCTCCATCGTCCCCCAACTCGTGAACATGATCCCGAGGTACTTGAACCCCTTCACTTGGGGTAAGGACTCATTCCCTACCTGGAGTAAGCAATCCACTGGTTTCCTGCTGAGAGCCATGGCCTCAGATTTAGAGGTGCTGATCCTCATCCCAGCCGTTTCACACTCTGCTGCGAACCGATCCAGTGAGTGCTGAAGGTCACTGACTGACGATGCCATCAGGACCACATCATCTGCAAAAAGCAGCGAGCACCGAACTGCAACCCCTCCCCACCACGACTACGCCTCGATATCCTGTCCATAAAAATCACGAACAGGATTGGTGACAAAGCGCACCCCTGGCGGAGGCCAACCCCCACCGGGAACGAATCCGACTTACTGCCGAGGATCCGGACACAGCTGTCGCTTTGGGTGTACAGAGATTAGATGGCCCACAAAAGTGACCCCCTCACCCCATACTCCCGCAGCACCTCCCACAGTATCTCCCCAGGGACCTGGTCATATGCCTTCTCCAAATCCACAAAACACATCAGAATCAGAATCAGAATCAGGTTTATTGCCAGGCAATTTTCATTGGAAGGAATTTGACTTGATTTGACAGTGCCTACATAAATATAAACCTGAACACAAGCGAACTAAACATATGGCATTGAATTATATACATGAAATATAAGTGAGTGTATTTGTATGACCAGTGCAGGTGGTAGTGTGCAAGTTAAGTGTCCAGTGAAAAAGGGGGGGTGTTAATATAACACCTGTGATTTGGGTACGTTAATATAACGTATGAGTTCCAGATGTCGTTAATATAACGAGTGACCGTTAAGTGTCTTTAACAGAATTCCAAAGCCTGATGGCAGGGGGAAGAAACTGTTCTTGTGGCGGGAGGTTTTGGTCCTGATGGACCGCAGCCTCCGGCCAGAGGGGAGAGGTTCAAACAGATAGTGTCCAGGGTGGGAGGGATCAGCAGCTATCTTCCTTGCTCTCCTCAGGGTCCTTGAAGAGTAGAGTTCTGGGAGAGAAGGGAGGTTGCAGCCAATCACCTTTTCTGCAGAACTTATGATACGCTGAAGTCTGCACCTGTCCTTGGCAGAGGCGGCAGCGTACCAGACGGTGATGGAGGAGGTGAGGATGGACTCGATGATGGCGGTGTAGAAGTGGACCAGCATTGTCCGCGGTAGATTGAACTTCTTCAGCTGCCTCAGCAAGTACATCCTCTGCTGAGCCTTCTTGATGAGGGAGCTGATGTTTGGCTCCCACCTGAGGTCCTGGGAGATGATGGTTCCCAGGAAGGGGTGGGACTCCACAGTATCCACTGGAGAGTCAAACAGGATGATGGGGGAGGGTGGGGCTGTGCTCTTTCTGAAGTCTATAGTCATCTCCACTGTTTTTGAAGCATTTAGCTCCAGGTTGTTCTACCTGCACCAAATCACCAGATGGTCGATCTCCCATCTGTAGGCAGACTCATCCCCACCAGAGATGAGTCCAATGAGGGTGGTGTCATCCGCGAACTTAAGGAGCTTGACGGACTGGTGACTGGAGGTGCAGTTGTTAGTGTACAGGGAGAAGAGCAGGGGAGAAAGAACACAGCCCTGCGGAGAGCCGGTGCTGATCGTCCTGGAGACCAAGGTGAGGCTTCATAGAAGGCCGAATACTCTGAACTGCTGTTCGGTGCATATGCACAAACAACAGTCAGAGTTTTCCCCCCTACCACCCGCAGGCGTAAGGAGGCGACCCTCTCGTCCACCGGGGTGAACTCCAACACCGCGGCGCTCAGCCGGGGGTTTGTGAGTATCCCCACACCCGCCCAGCGCCTCACACCCTGGGCAACTCCAGAGAAGAACAGGGTCCAACCCCTATCCAAGAGTACGGTTCCAGAACCGAGACTGTGTGTGGAGGTAAGCCCCACCAGATCTAACTGGTAGCGCTCCACCTCCCGCACGAGCTCTGGCTCCTTCCCCGACAGAGAGGTGACATTCCACGTCCCAAGAGCCAGCTTCTGCAGCCCGTGTCTGGTCCGTCGAGGCCCCTCACCTTCACTGCCACCCGTGCAGCAGCACACCCGACCCAAGTGGTTCCTCCTGCGAGTGGTGGGCCCACAGGATGGAGAGGGAGGAGGTGCTCGCCGGCAAGCCCTCCGTCTGGGCCTGGCTCTAGACGGGGGCCCCGGGCTTCCTCCGGGCAGGGTCTCTCTTCCTCTTCCTTGCTTGTCCATTGAGTCTGTGTGACTTTAGATTATGCCATAGAAAAGTGCTTATGCAGTGGCAAAATCTACTCTACACTCTGGCTGGTGTCCCATTATAAGAAGCCGACATAATTATAAATCACTGAAATCAGTACAATAAAAGCAATGTGTTCCTTAATTGTAATGATAAGATACACACAGCAGTGCTGCTGATGTTTCAGATCAGAGTGTAAAACTGTTATTGTGAAATATGCCACAGAGAGAGGCTTTTATCATATTAAATTAGATTTTAGATAGCACTTGACATTCACCAAAATATTCTTTTACCAGGACACACTGGCTTTACAGCACCATTTGTCTCTGAGAGTTGAAATGCTATTCAGTATGTTGATGTATGGGACTGCAAGCACTTCCGCTGGAGTTCATTACTATGACTTATACTGTGAAAAGATCCGTTCTCTGCTCTAATGGACATTCCACTTGAATTACACTGGCAGGCTGCTCTACAGTAAACACTTCCTAATACCTAAACGTGTTTGTGTGTGGTTGCTTCTCCAGTTTCTGCACTAAAGTCTGGCTAACAGGTCTATGGCTTCATGAAATATAAGCTGCCATAGTGACAAATGGGTTTGCATGCTTGTGTGTGTGTATTGATGCAGCTGTGTGTATAAGTACATGTGTGGGTTATTGTTGGTACGCATGTCTGACAGGAATAAATTCTGCGCGCTATATATTCAAGCCATGTTCGTACGGTGTGTGGTTGTGTGTCACTCCTGTCAGACGTGGAGTGTAAAGGTTCCTTTAATCAGCAGTAATACAAAAGCATTTGCATTTTCATGCTACAAGACTGAAATGTACAAATCATTTGGGGCTGAAACATGATTTATGAATAGTACCAATAAAACCAAAAATAGAAAAAAATATTTGTGTGCAATATTACAAACCTTTTAGATTTTGTTATGTACTGTAACACATTTGTGGCATAATTAGCATCTAGTGTGGCAGTGCCAGATAAATATTATGACATGAGGATGTGAATATTAATGTCAATGTGCTCTGATTATGATAATCAACTACTGTTGTAAGTAATGTTAAAACACTCAGTCGGGTAGGATGAAGCTCGGCCTTGCTTGAGACATAATATATACCTAATATGTACATAATAATGAATAATGATGAGTATGTCACCCATCGTCCATTACCTTGTCTTGTTCAGCAGTTGTTTGGTAGCGTATTTGACATCAGTGTTGTTGTCGACCTTCAGAAAAGACATTTTCTGATCAGCTACCTGTATGGCTAATGATATGGAGCCAAGTCTAAAAAAAAAAGTGGGCACAACAGTCTCCGATCTCCTGTTGCTGGTCACACCGCCTTCGGTGGCACTTGGCTGACTGTGTGTGGGCAGTGATATTCTCATTGTCCATTGAAATTAATCCCGTCCCCACGCTTCCTTCTCCGATGTCCTTGACTTTATCTCTGTTATAAGCATTGTTGGGGATTAACTAGATACATGTATGGCGTTACGTAAATTACAGTTACTTATGGAATTATTCATGATTACAATTTAAGTTACACCTGAACACTTTCAACAAAAACCTAAGGCTGTTTCATTTTTCTTGCTTCACATAGTTTTCTTGTGCACTTACACCATCTGTTTCCCTTCACAAACCAATGTTTGATACTATTATGATGCTTCTGATTGGTTCTCCTGTCATGTTCAAAACTTCAGCACAGGCGCCACCTGTTTCCCATTTCTAGTTTGAAGTTTATTTCAGGCTGACTTTCAACAACATAACATATTGTAGCGTGTTGGGGAGGATAGATGTAGGGGTCTCCCAGCATGCTTTGTGTCTGTGAGTGTAAGCTAACGTTAATTCTGTTTTAAACCACCATGTTATATTCTGCAAAACTTTCAGTGCTCCTTTCTTATCGATTTAAGTTCTTATTCATTGATTTATTGAGTTTATAATTATTGTTAGGAAAAACATGTTGACACCATAAGTGAGGATATGTGTGCTGTTAGGTATGTCCCTTCATTCGTGTGTTTTTCCGGCTCTAAACAATAAAGTGGCATGCCTCCTGGAGTTGTGTGATGTATGTGGCACAGGAGCTGCAGATAAAACTGGGAGTGGTCCCTGTTTGAGCTTGCTGTGACTTAGAACCCTATATTTCCATAATATTAACAAATCACATCAACAACCTGAAACAGATGTAGGCTGAAGCTCTTGCTTATAATGCCTACCCTTACTGAAATTTAATGTTAAGGGATGGCAGCACAACATGGTCTTTAGGTACTGTACTTTGGGTATTTTTTGGTACTGCTGGCAGGGCCATCCCTGTACATCTGGGGGCTCTAAGCAGGATAGCTATAAGATGATAAATTATGACGTTAGCAAACATTAGTGCTAAACCGGTGATTTGTTGTGTGTCGCACTGAAGTAGCTCCCCTGACGTCACTGCTGTAGAAAATAGTTCCCCTCAGAAGCAACGTTGTTTATGCGTCAACGCTCTTTAAAAGTTTGGTGTAGTGATTGTGATTCGAGCGCAGCAAAATGGCGGCACATTCCCGGTGTCACTGAACTCAAGAGAAAAAACACAGAGGAGATAGGTGGAAAGGACGGTGAAAAAAAAGGCGAAACATCGATGAAAAAAGCAAATGTGAGGAAGTTCAGTGAGAAGTGGAAGACTGACAGTGAATGGCTTCAATACGACAACTTGACGGGTGTCATGTTTTGCTCCTGTGTGTCTGTAGGACACACGCCAAAGAAAAGCAGCACGCAAATTTATTTGTGGTGGGCAACAAAATGATGAAACTCTAGATCATCCGGGAGCACGAGGGAAGTAGATGTTACAGTATCTGTAAATCAGTGTCTCTGTCTTAGTCCGAGCCTCTCTTTTTCTCAACCCACTGTTGCTACTTTGACGTGTTTATTAGAAGAGACGAGAGCTAAACACAAAGCCATGTTTAGAACAGCTAATGCCCTTGCGAAGAAGGGGAGACCATTCATTGACTACGAGTGGATGTGACTATGAGTATGTGAACCATGTTATTTGTCAATGAAATTATTCTGATTCCGGTCCTCTCTATATATTGTTTACATTAATGTTAATATAGTGTTGAGATCAACCTGCAGTTATCTCCCCGGGTCCGTTGATCGGAGGATAGAAGAAGAGATCTTGAGACGATGGCTTGAGATCACACCAATATCTTTATTGGCGCACTTTGCAAAGCGGAGACAAGTTCTGATACAACACCAACCAGGTCATACATCAGACGAGTCTGTTGTGGTCTAAGAGTAGCGGCTTTAAATACACTGGTGGGCTGATGGTAACACCCCCTAGGTAAAAAAGGTGGCAACAGACGTTAATCTGCCTAGCAACATCTTATAACACTAAATGCTGAGAGAAGGAATTTAGTGCATGTCCCTATATGGCTATCTAGAGAGACAGATGTGTCTGTGTTTGCAACACACAAACTTGTTAGTTAAGGAATATGTGTGTGTGTGCCTAAAATGAGGAAATGAGCATTTCCTCTGTTTGTTAGAATCTTTACGAGGTGATGGGAGAATGGGCCGAGATATCTTACCTTGCACATTCTAGGCTCTGTGATGCAAGTTTATTATCTGCTCAATCAGCAAGGAATAGTCTCCTTCCAGGGGTACTGTGTACCAACTTCAGTTTAAAGCCACATGAAGAGAGCAGCTCATTTCTCTTACTTCCACAATAGCCAAGGCCAAGGCTTGCTGAATTAGCTACCTACCTAGCTCTAAGAAAATGTAGCCCCACAATGTTATGGCATTATTTTTTACAATTGTTTGATGATGTTAGCCACGTTTTGACCTCAGATATAACGTTACATCTGAAGTGAACTGGGCTAGTTGTCCTCATTGGTGGTGAAGACAAATTTAAGATATCTACAAATAGCAAAACTAGATGTCTTCAATAACATTACTGTATCTGTGTTATTAGTTATAATTGGATTAGTGTTAATGTTTGCCATGATTTTTTTTGCAGTTTGTGCTGCACAATCCCCATGTGTCCTTCCACAGTGTGACCTTGACCTGCTCCATCAGATACCACCACCAATAGCTGCATCAACCATGACTCCTTGTGTACTTTGTGGGTTACATAGGAGGTAAAGCTGTCGGTAAATTAAGCATGGATGGTCCCTGTTGTGAGTGTAACTTCTTGACCACAGCTGTCCCTGATTATTCACGTTACACATTTCTAAGGGACAAGCAATACATGAATCTCGTCCTGGAAGAAAAGGGTCTTAAAGTACCAAGCCTGACACTGGTTGGTCTGACCACAGCCCTGGAAGGTAACTTTAGGCAAAACTTTGCATCTGATATCCAAACCGATGGCCAATGTCAATGGTGTCAGTCAATGGAGTGTCACCTCTTATTATTCTAATCTCTTTGTCAGTATTTAAGGTTATTATACCGTATTAATTTGTAAAATGCCACACATTTAAAATGTAAAAGCTTTTGTCATGGAAAAGTAAACAAAATATCAGTGCAATAAAATGCTTAGTTCATGGTGGCTTCACCTTATTGCTGTTAAATCCACTGATGATTTTGTCTATAAGGACGTGATCATGACTTTAAATGTCAGGTCATCTTCATTTAACAATCTGATGCAATACTTTTGTTTTTAACTGAATGAATCAGCTGTTGAGCTTCCATTGCTTCCAACAGGAATAAATATAAACAGACCAAACTTTGCTGGTTATAGAGCATAAGGGTTTGATTGCCGTTGAAGTACAATCAAAGCTAATGGTGTCATATTGCCATTTGGATTTTAGGTACAGCACACTTACAGAAATATGTAGGCCTAATTCATAAGATTTATGTATTTCAATTGCATATAAAATGTCCATCCATTTGAATTACTTAGATTTAACATAAACAGGCCACTAAACTTTATGTACTGCATATTTGTTAGTCAAATGTAAATGCAACAATTAAGAATAAGATTTATGTAATAATACTAATAAATCCAATGTGTTTTGAATAAACAATGACAGACTTATGTATTCATTATTAATAAATCCAATTTGTTTCAAATACTTAAGAACAAGTGTATGTATCCAATATGAATTACTCCAATCCATTTGAAATGCTTAGAAACAAGTTTATGCAATTTAAATGAAATGCATAAAGTTTATGTACTTGAAATAATAAACCCAATGCATTATATATATATATATATATATATATATATATATATATATATATATATATATATATGTTTTTTATTTTTATTTTATTATTTCCCCTGTATTTAGCCTGTACCTCAGTTTTATCTACAATAATAATACTATGAACAGTAGATCAGCTTGTTTAACATTTTATTAGGCTTCTCAAGGCATGTGGCAAGTTAGGGCACTGAAAAAACACAAAGGAAGCAACATTTCTGCATCAAGAATCTGCTTAACTGTATAAAACTTCAGGACAGGAAAAATCAAGCAAGATAACAGTATGCTTACAGTACACCAACATTTCAAGGATACCCAGACGTTATTTTTTTTTTTATAATTTGAGTCATTACCTGTTTAATCAAAGACACTGCCATAAAGCTAAGTGGTTGAGTGGCTTTGCACTACCCCACTGACATGTTTAATTATAAGTGCATAGAGACATTCTGCAGCAATAACAACCAAGAACTGTAAACACATTGCAAAATTTGCAAACACTCCAACAAGCACAATGTATAGCAAAGCGACTGCAATTTTCAGAAGGAATCAGGTATCAGGCCCATCACTGGAACATCTTCATTTTCAGTGCTTGGACCTTTGGTGAAAGCATAGTTGTGTCCAGTTCCATCAGGATTTTCTGGAACACTTCAAATGTGCTCTTGAGGTCGTTAGGGTAGCTTAAGTTAAGGATATAAATCAGTCCAAAAAGCATCACGCATCCAAGGGAGACACTTGGTAGGTTTTGCAGAACTTCAACACCTTCAAGTACAACACCAACATCTGCATACATCTCATCTCCAGGATCAGCACCATCCACCCGAATGACGTAGATGCCCATTGTTGTCTGTGCAATACCCAACTCAGCCTCTGCGCACTCGCTGTCCTGGATAATAAACGAAGAAAATGAGTTGAATTGTGCATTCAGTTTGAAAAAAGGCATGTGGTTTTAAAAACTTTTAAAATGATATGGGCTTGAAAACTGCCCCCCCCGAAAAAAATAATAAAAAAAAAATAATAATAATAATATATATATATATATATATAGCTTCGAGTCAATTCTCAAAACTACTATTTGGAGGTCTAGATCCACTTCATTTATTTTAGAGGAACACGCGGAAGTCTTTGCGTCTTTGCTCTGAAACGTTCAAACTGAAATGTCGTGTCGATATTAGTTTTATTTTGTCAGGAAAATGACCCCTGACTGTACCAGATCTGGAATGTTATGATTCTGATCTATACTTTTACTGTCAACTGTTTTATACTTTAACAGGGTCATTTACAGCTGACAAGTTTCTCATTTGGCATATAAATTCCATCATGCTCCACACTAACAACATAAGTTAATCTCTACAGTGCACACTACACACACGGATTGTGATGAATATGTGAAAATGAACGCAACTACCAATGTAAATATATCTGTAACTATTTTAATATAAAGAAAGCATGTTGACATACACTTACTTGGTACTCTTTGATGAGTGTCTCCATGTCTTCATTGAGGTAGACACTAATGCTCTTCAGGATACAGTCACGCTTGACATTGATGTCTTCACTCTGAAACAAATATACCAACAAGATCACAAAGCAAATTACATTAGCTACTGCAATGATTTACAGTATAAGTAAAGTTGAAAAGCTGCTGTGCTTGAATTACTTTTGGAGTCACTAGAAAAATAAATATAAAAAATTAGAATCTGCGCTTTCTGATTGTATAATAAATGTTTTACCTGAGAGAGAAAAACGTGATTGTGTGTACTAAGCTTCATTAATACATCTCATCTCATCTCATCTTCATCCGCTTATCCGGAGTCGGGTCGCGGGGGCAGCAGCTTTAGCAGGGGACCCCAAACTTCCCTTTCCCAAGCCACATTAACCAGCTCTAACTGGGGGATCCCGAGGCGTTCCCAGGCCAGTGTGGAGATATAATCTCTCCACCTAGTCCTGGGTCTTCCCCGAGGCCTCCCCCAGCTATACGTGCCTGGAACACCTCCCTAGGGAGGCGCCCAGGGGACATCCTTACTAGATGCCCCAACCACCTCAACTGGCTCCTTTCAACGCTAAGGAGCAGCGGCTCTACTCCGAGTTCCTCACGGATGGCTGAACTTCTCACCCTATCTCTAAGGGAGACTCCAGCCACCCTCCTGAGAAACCCATTCCGGCCGCTTGTACCCGCGACCTCGTTCTTTCGGTCATGACCCAGCTTTCATGACCATAGGTGAGGGTAGGAACGAAGATTGACCGGTAGATCGAGAGCTTTGCCTTCCGGCTCTCTTAAGTGACTTCCGCCAGGGATATTGACAATGATATCCCATCAGCCTCCAGCTCTGCCTCTACAAAAGAGGGCGTGTTAGTCGGATTAAGGAGTTCCTCAAAGTGCTCCTTCCACCGCCCGATTCCCTCATCGGCTGAGGTCACCAGCATCCCGTCCTTACTGTAAACAGCTTGGACCCCGTTTCCCCCTCCTGAGATGCCCGAAAGTCCTTCTCCATGGCTTCTCCGAACTCCTCCCACACCCGCTGCTTTGCCTCTGACACAGCAGAGGCTGCAGCCCTTCTGGCCTGTCGTTACCTTGCAACTGCCTCCAGAGTCTTCTGGGATAGCATATCCCGGAAGGCCTCCTTCTTCAGTCGGACAGCTTCCCTGACCACCGGTGTTCGAGGGTTACTGCCCCTTGAGGCACCTAAGACCTTGAGGCCACAGCTCACCGCTGCAGCTTCCGCAATGGAAGCTTTATACATTGCCCACTCCGGTTCAATGCCCCCAACCTCCACAGGGAAGCCAGAAAAGCTCCGCCGGAGGTGTGAGTTGAAGATCTCTCGGACAGGGGCCTCCTCCAGACGTTCCCAGTTCACCCGCACTACTCGTTTTGGTTTACCTGGTCTGTCCAGAATCTTCCCCCATCCTCTGATCCAACTCATCACCAGATGGTGATCAGTTGACAGCTCTGCCCCTCTCTTCACCCGAGTGTCCAAAACATACGGCCTCAGATCAGATGATACGTTCACAAAATCGATCATCGACCTTTGGCCTAGGATACTCTGGTACCACGTACACTTATGAGCATCCTTATGTTCGAACATGGTGTCAGTTATAGATAATCCGTGAGTAGCACAGAAGTCTAATAACTGACGACCACTCAGGTTTAGATCAGGGAGGCCGTTTCTCCCAATCAAGCCTCTCCAGGTGTCTCCATCATTGCCCACGTGGGCGTTGAAGTCGCCCAGCAGAACTATGGAGTCCCCTACCGGAGCCCCATGCAGGACTCCATTCAGGGTCTCCAAGAAGGCTGAATACTCTGAACTGCTGTTCGGTGCATATGCACAAACAACAGTCAGAGTTTTCCCCTTACCACCCGCAGGCGTAAGGAGGCGACCCTCTCGTCCACCGGGGTGAACTCCAACACCGCGGCGCTCAGCCGGGGGTTTGTGAGTATCCCCACACCCGCCCGGCGCCTCACACCCTGGGCAACTCCAGTCCAATGAATTTTTATATCAGAGGGACAGTTGTTATACGCATGGACTCCAAATTGACCTGGAAGAGAGGTGAAAAGACAGGATATACCTCATATGTAATAAACACTGAATGCAAGTTACATCAATATTCGTGATGAGTGAAATTTTAACATGATTAAGTTCTTATCCCCCACAATTGTTATAAAATAAAGATGTTCCATAGAAGACTAAGCAAAAATGTGATTTTGATTCGGCCTGCTGGTAGTGCTAAACATCAAATTCAAGGATTGTAATAACTTTCCAGGGCCAATTTCCTCAAATTCATACAGCTATCAACTTCTAGGTTTTTGTTTATGAAAAATTCAGAAAGACTGTTACAAGTTACAGGCACAGTACTTAACAGGTAGTGTAGTTCATCAAGTAATCCATCTATTGCTGTAGATGGAACATGATAAATGTTTCCTAACTTCAATAAAATTAAAGCTATTTTTTGATCTACTACTTTTGGATGGTCCTCTGAAGTATCAACATCACTGTCTGCATCTGTATTGAAATCTATGTCAGCAGAACATGACGGACCATCATCTACAAGGCTACCAGATTTGTTAAACTGAGGAGTGAGTTTAACAATACTTGCTTTAAAATCTTTCAGAGTGTAGGGATTATGTTTACGATTTTTATTAGAGTTAAACGTACCATATATGTTAGTCTGAAATGAACATTCTTCAAACATGCAAGTTATATTTTCATACTGCTTAAGATGATGGTTTATATGAATAAAGTATTCCTTCCAGTTGATAGTTCTTCACATCCACACCTCTGACATAAGAAGGTAGTTACCTGACCGTGTGCTGTTGACTTCCTGTGTGTTTGATATGTGTGACTCAAAAGGTTCTTCTAACTTGTGAATGTACATGGACAATCTGGATATATACATGGATACCGGCGGCCATGGTGGTTGTGTTTCAACCTAAAATGTTTTAACAATTCATACCTGGTAGATAATGAAATGTTACACACTTTACATGGCCAAATTCACATATCTGTGAACAAAGACAAAAAAACATTGTATAAGTTGTGGAGTCCTTAACAACAGTCTTTCAGCTGGATGGTTAAACACAGCCAGCACACCCTTTAGACAAAGGGTCATGTAACTCAGCTATGAATTGTTATGCTTTTTATATAGATTCATCCGAACATCAAAATGAGTTTCACTGGAATGTTGAGTTTTCTATTATCAATATCTTTGTAGCCTCCATACTTACAAAATCAAAGAGGCATAAACTTGATGTAAGAGGATGGTTCTTAGAATTATGTAGCTGTAAAAGGCAAAAAGTACTAATTAGAAACAAAATGCATTTAATAAATTTCTACAACTCCTTCCTTGCTAATGAAATTCAACGATAAGTTTTTACATATTTTTAGTAACAGTAGTCATCCATTAGACCAAAATTGTGTGTTTTTGATCATGTAAAGTTTTTAATAGTATAGTAGTATTTTAATTGTTTTTATAGTCTCAGTTGCCCATATTTGTTTTACATCATTCAAAATGGATTATGTTAAACTGCTCTAAAATTGTGAGACCACACAATACATTTCACAATCAATAACATACGTTTATTAACACTGACTAATTTACACATGTAGTTTTTAATATCTTGAAAGTAAGACTTTGTGATGACAAAACAGTGTGAATGCTCTAATCCGTTAGCGCAAAATTAATAAAAACAACATACTCCGCCATGCACAGTCACACGCGTTGCAACATTCCCACCGACAGACCACCGGCACCGTTAAAGTTTGACCGAACGTGTTGCGCTAGTGAGTGGAGCAACATGTCTGAACATGAAACAGGCGGCCAAGTCTACTGTGGCTGCCTGAGCCATCTTTAGCTTAGACTCCTGAAGTCTGCGAAGGGCTAATTAACTGCCCTCATGCTTGTGACAATATCTCTTTAAGCACAAAAGTCAGTTGCTCATTTTAAATTAACTAAAGAGTAATTTTAATTACTGAAATTAGCCGTGTTGGCTAAACAAAAATGTCATACTAGCTAGGTTGAAGTTAGCAAGCTACTAGGCTACACGGAAATGTTTACAATGATTTAGGCTATATTTGATAGTCGATATATTTAAAGTAGTGTGATATGATGTGAGTTGCACTAATACCGTACAAACACTGATAACTGGCAGGTTATACTGAGCAAGATGGCGGCGCGTGCACACGCAGCGGCTCCTCTCTCTCCCGTCGATTCGGCAATTTTGTGTTTTTTGTGTTATGCACACGCGTGCATATGTTCGTCCCAGTCGTCCTCGTCCTCGCTACACCCGAGACGCATCTACTCCCGTGAGGTTCTGCTCAACATCAGCAGAACCATCTCTACAAAACTCAAACCAGCTGACGCAGAAGAGCTACGCGACTGCGGCCTGCTCCAGGAGCCGGCTCATCCACCGACCCCCACTCCTGTATCCAGCCCACAGCGGAGGCGCCACAGGCGGTGCATGATGAGGCAGAAGAGGGGGAAGCGCGGAGGTATCCGAGCTAGGCTAGCGGCTAGCCCTCATCGGCCGACCATCCCTACCATCACGCTGGCCAACGTACGCTCACTGGACAATAAACTGGATTACATCAGACTTCTCTGCACAACTTCCAAGAGCGTGAGTGACTGTTGCGTTCTTGTGTTTGTGGAAACATGGCTGAATGACGGCGTACCAGACTGTGCTATCCAGCTAGCCCGGCTAACATGCTACCGGGCAGACAGAGCGCTCGTCGAGGGGGGGAAGACTCGCGGCGGGGGACTCTGTGTTTACATCAGTGATGCCTGGTGCCGTGACGCTGCTGTGGTCTGTAAACACTGCTCATCACTGGTGGAGCTTATGGTCATCAAATGCCGGCCATTCTACCTGCCGAGGGACTTCAGTGCCATATTGCTGGTAGCAATTTACATCCCACCTGGCTCCACCAACAACAGGAGTGAGGCACTGAATGAACTCCACCAGCACATCAGTGAGCAGCAGACAGCCCACCCAGATGCCTTCCTCATCCTGGCTGGGGATTTCAACCACGCCAACCCCAAAAGCGTGTTTCCATAACTCCATGGACACATCACTTTTCCGACAAGGGGAAACAATATCCTGGACAATGTTTATACTACACACAGAGGGGCCTACAAAGCCCTCCCCCTCCCCAACCTCGGAGCTCCAGACCACTCCACTGTCATGCTAATGCCAGCTCACAGGCCCCTGGTGAAGGTCATCAAACCAGTCAAGAAGCAGGTTCAGGTGTGGCCTGAGGGGTCGTCAGAGGCACTCCAGGACTGCTTTTCCACCACTGACTGGAGCATGTTCAGACAAGCAGCCACCTACGACAACACCACAGACCTCCAGGAGTACACAGGCACCGTCATGTCCTACATGAGGAAGTGCATGGAAGACGTCACGGTGACTAAAACCATCTCCATCCGGGCCAACCAGAAGCCATGGTTGACAGAGGAGGTCCACAGGCTCCTGAAGGCTCGTAACGTTGCCTTTAAAGCCGGCGACGAGATGGGCCTGAGATGGGCCAACGAGATGGGCCTGAGATGGGCCAACCTGTCACGTGGCATCAGGATAGCCAAGAGACAATACTCCAGGAGGATCCCCGACCACTTCAGAGACAGCAGAGACACCAGGAACCTGTGGCGGGGGATACAGACCATCACAGACTACAAGCCCTCTCCACAGACCTGTGACAACTCCTCAACTCTGCCAGACCAGCTGAACGACTTCTTCGCTCGCTTCGAGGCTGACAACAGCACCCCGGCACAGAAGACCTCACCACCTCTCGGCGACCAGGTGCTGACGCTATCCCCGGACAGCGTGAGGAAATCCCTCAGAGGGACCAACGCACGCAAAGCCCCGGGTCCCGACAACATTCCTGGTCGTGTCCTGAGAGACTGTGCTGAGGAGCTCACAGATGTCTTCACGGACATCTTCAACACCTCACTGAGCCAGGCTGTTGTCCCCACGTGCCTCAAAGCCACCACCATCATCCCGGTCCCGAAGAAGTCGTCCCCCACCTGCCACAATGACTACCGCCCGGTTGCACTCACTCCCATCGTCATGAAGTGCTTCGAGCGGCTAGTCATGCAACACATCAAGTCTGCCCTCCCCCCCACCCTGGACCCTTTCCAGTTTGCATATCGGTCCAACCGCTCGACCGACGATGCCATCTCCACCGCCCTCCACTCAGCCCTCACCCACCTAGAGACCAGAGACTCCTACGTCAGAATGCTGTTCATCGACTTCAGCTCAGCATTCAACACAATCATCCCTCAGCAGCTCACCCACAAGCTCAGTCAGCTTGGGCTCAACACCTCCCTGTGCAACTGGCTGCTGGACGTCCTGACGGGGAGACCGTAGGCAGTTCGAGTTGGAAGCAACACCTCCAGCACCATCACGCTCAACACAGGGGCCCCCCAGGGGTGTGTGCTGAGCCCCCTCCTCTTCACTCTGCTGACCCACGACTGCACACCATCATCCGGCTCCAACCTCTTCATCAAGTTTGCGGACGACACAACTGTGGTCGGTCTCATCAGCAACGATGAGGAGACCGCCTACAGGGACGAGGTGAGCCACCTGGCCACGTGGTGCAAGGACAACAATCTCTGCCTGAATGTGGAGAAGACGAAGGAGATTGTTGTGGACTTCAGACGACGGCACTCCCAGCATGTTCCACTCACCATCGACAGTGCTGCAGTGGAGCAGGTGAGCAGCACCAAGTTCCTGGGAGTACACATCTCTGAAGACCTGTCCTGGAGCAACAACTCAGCATCACTGGCCAAGAGAGCAAACCAGCGCCTGTACTTCCTCCGCAAGCTCAGGAGAGCAAGAGCCCCGACCCCCATCATGCACACCTTCTACAGAGGCACCATCGAGAGCATCCTCTCCAGCTGCATCACCGTGTGGTACGGCGCCTGCACCGTGTCCTGCCGCAAGACTCTGCAGCGCATCGTGAGGGCAGCTGAGAGGATTATTGGTGTCTCTCTCCCCCCCCTGTCGGACATTTACAACACCCGTCTCACCCGCAGAGCCATCAGGATCGCAGGTGACCCCACCCACCCCTCCAACAGCCTCTTCAGCCTGCTGCCGTCGGGGAGGAGACTGCGGAGTCTCCGAGCCAAAACCAGCAGGCTAAAAGTCAGTTTCTGCCACCAGGCAGTCAGGAGACTCAACTCCCTCCCTACTCTGCCCCCCCTCCCCCCTCTGACTCTGCCCCCTGCCACAGCCACCCTTACACCTCCCCTCCCCTCTGTCATCTTACATCATGCCCCCCCCCACACACACACACACACACATTACATCTGAACTCGGACTCAAACTGCTATTTGCACTTCACTGCACTACCTCACCTTAATGAACAATACCGCTCTACCTCAATTCAACAAATGTCATTGCATTGTTACTGTCTATTTATTATTATTATCTTATTCTGATTCATACCACTGTCATTTTCACTTGTCACTTTACAATCCACTGCCACTTTACATTTTTTACTCTTTGTATATTTTTATTATTTTTATTATGTTGTATATATAAAAAAAATGTTAATTATTTAGTCTATTTTTATTTTTAATTATTAATATGCCGATTGCACTGGGTCTGAGAGGACTGTAATTTCATTTTTTGCATTTTGTATGTCATGCATATTGCAATTTTTGACAATAAAACTGACTTGAGACTTGACTTGAGACTTAAGATACTAAGACAAATGCACATGTAACTTACCAGTCAGTGCAAGACGCATAAGTAGTTGCTTCAACTTGCTTGAGCGAAGGTTTGAGTGGCAGAGTAGACCATGGGTGTATCGATGCAGACGGCGGGGAAAAGTCCTTCTTCTTCTCTAGTAAGTGACTCTGAATTAGAATTTCAAAGGCCGTTGACAAAGCAGTTGCATTACTGGAGTGTGGAGCGTGGTTACACAAATCTTTTTGTAAACCTAATGGAAACCAATCTCATAAATTTTAAATAAATGAATCTTGGTTGAGCCACAGCTCGTCATATTTAAACTATATTCATAAGTTTTAACTGATTACATTTCATTGGTTTTGAAATTAAGAGATTTATGTTGATTTTAAGGGATTTGAATAACTAAATTCTCAAAATTGTATTATTTAAATAAAATCAAATGGATGCAAATACTTAAGAATAAACTATGCCATGATTCATTTTTCTGAGTGCAGGATGTGCTGACACATGTGTTGTGATAATTACTGAATGTAATTAAATGATTTTTCTCTATTGTGAGCATCAGGGAGGAAGCAGATAACTTGCTTATTATTTTGGCATATAGAATGGCATTTGAAAACAGACTCCAATCTTTTTATTTGCACGATCATCAAAAGCACATCAAAGCCTCAGCAAAGAACTAAAGCTAGACATAACTAAATTAAATGCCTGTTGTTTTGGGTGATAACTTTCTTTATTGAATCCCTCCTACAACAACCAAACAAGTAACCAATAGCTGGGATGTCATTAGCTCAGAAAGGTATTTTGTAGGGAATAATAGATACTGAAAAACTTGATATCAATTATTCGGAGTGATGAAGAACGGTTTCACTACACTGACTAGTATAAATTACTTATGGACATAGCCTGTTTGCAAGCATGACCAGACGACGATGGTGCTAATAAAAATAATGAGCTTTTGTGGATAGAGGCCAAGTGCCAACCAAAACATAAGCAGCGCTCAACACTATGTTACCGCTATACTCTTGACTTTAGCGTTGACCTTTTAACTTTTAATAGAGTGGAGTGGACTCCTTCAGTCAACCTTAGAGCTGTGTAATTGTACTTCTTGAAAGCTAATGAGCTTTGATTGAAGATACTATTTCTAGTTTGTCATTAAAGTCTCGAGACAAGTCACCCGCTTCAACGAATGCCTCCTTTATCATCGCTTCGTCTTGGAAGAATCTCTTGTGTTTAACAATGACCTGACTCCCCTGGAATGATGCTTTGGTTGCTGGCCTCCCTTTTGTGGTAAGCTCTGAGAAAAAGTTCTGCTGTCAGGACAACTGGGATTTTAGTTAATTCACTTATCTCCTTCTCAGTTTGCTTTTCGTGGGGGAGTCATAGTCGCAGCTTTTATGAGAGTCTAAAAATGCCCTTCTTCAGAATAGCAATGGTAGACTTGCAGATGAGGCACACGCACTTAGAATAGGACATTGACATACAGGACAACCAGTCTTAAGTCTGATCTTTCCTGACTTTTTTTGCACAATCAAATGATAAATGTCATAGGGAGGATGGATGATAGCCTTTGTGATTGACCAGTAGATCATGATTGAGGTAATGGGCACCACTGGGTTAGAGTGATTTTAATTTATTACTATTATATTTATTGTTTTTCAAGACGCCAAAACTATAACTTAGTTGCAGATCGCTAACAATAGCTCCATGGGCAGGCAGCTCGGGCTACTGGTCCATCCATCCACCTGAGGGGCTCTAGGAGTTACACCTTCATATTTGACTTTGTTTTTAAATATTTAAACATTTCATTTTGTTTAAATATTTTGTCTGGAGTAGGACTTTATACATTTTGTATTCATTATTATTGTATTACGATATTACATATTATTATTATTATTATTATTATTATTTATATACATTGTCAAATAGTCATTAAACAAGTTTCTAGAATTATCCTATGTGACTTTAAAAAAAATATTTCATCAGGGTTGAAATTAGTCAATGACAAATTGAGATCAATCCTTAAGAGAGGGGCCATGGTCGAATGGGACCCATTAAAATAGACATCAAGCACTTTCCAAAACAATTTTTCTTTTGTCTATAGCACTTCTGGTTGCAGATATTTAAGGCCCCAAAGTTAACTCAGGGCGTGATCACACTATCCTTTTGGCCGCGGCCAAAACCGGTTTTTCAGCTAAAGTCTAGTACCTTTAAGTAGTGTGAGCGCACCCGCTCCGCGCTCAACTGGGGCCAGCTGGCCCTCCACGGCCCGCTTGAAATAGGTGGGCTTTAGCGGAGCCGTTTGCACATGTACGAGCACGAGCGTGCGCACGTGTACGAGCATGAGCACGAGCCCTACGGCAGTAGCGTTATGTCCGCCTATTCGGACATGTAAATAGAAGGACGGACTATGCGCGGATATTTAACAACAACAACAATGGTGGTGAAAGGTTCACGTTGTGTTGGTCGGATGAAAATATTCAAAAACAGTCGACAAGACGCACAAAAACTCCGAGGTCTATGGAAAGATTTGTAAACAAAGCCACACACACGCGATCAATGCGTGTGACGTGTTACGGCTTGAAGGCGTATGGACAGCAAGAAGCATTGGCCGAGGCCCTGGTAGTGTGAGTACAAACGGGGCTGGGGCGCGGGGGGGAGAGGGAGGGGGGACAAGTACCCTAAAGTCCTGGTCTCGGTCCGGGAGGATAGTGTGAGCGCGCCCTGAGAATTAGGTTTAGGTTAGGGTTGGGCGAATGGTTGGGGCTGGGAATTTAGTTGTGATGGTTAGGGTAAGGGGCTACGGAATGGATTCTGTGAATGATTGTCCTCAAAAGGATAGATGTGCGAAAAATGTGTGTTGTATATATCAGTGCATAGAGGAGATATAAAAAAGTAAGACATAATGTTTTGTTGTATGTGCGTGTTTGAGTGTGTGTGTTTAGGCTATTAACAGGGCAGTCAGTGTGTGACAGAGATGGATGTGGTGGTCTTTCTGCGATCAAATCACAGTGGGGGTGGGGGGTATTGCAGAGTTGGAGGAGTATAGAATAAATACATTAGTTTGTGCGTCCTTGGTAGCTCTATCGATTTATAGCTTTTTCACAAGGGCATCCTCTGCAGATTGTTATAACAGGGAGAGGGGGCACTGTAACAATCCATAGACTACATAATTCAACAAGCTAAGCTTCAAACTACATTTTCCAGTAAATTCAATTACTGATCAGTTCATTACAGTCCTTTCTTGGGCTGGAGATTCAGCTATGACAGTAAAGTCAATGTACCTTATGATTGATTTTAATGTTTGTCATGCTGTTTGTATGATTGTACTATAGGGAAAGTTGCTACATGATCAGATCACTACAGGCGCTAAATAAGTGTCCACTTTTACCAAACTTTTATGGAACAAGACAAAAATATTTGCAGCTTAATAGAGCTACCTCATCCCAAAATTCGATAATATGATGATGATGTTTATGTTACTACATTTCATTTCCATGCCTCTGTTCCACTCGGCCACTCAAGTAACATGCAAGCCCCCACCACAGCGCACAGCGACTTCCTGGTTTCTGGTCAAATAAACTGCAGTTCTCCAGGTCTATTAACTAAAGTAATAAGCTTCACCCCTTCTGTGTATGGACTTTGACCTGATTGAAAGACTCAGAGTAGACAATGAAAGACTTGATGTGATGGGAGAGTGCTATAACCCCCAAATTATTGAAAGGCAGACTAGGAAAAACAGCCCAGGTGTGGGTAATACAGTCTATAAGGGGTATGGTAAGCAGAAGAATGAAGAGGATTCCTACGGCAACATCTATCTTCTACATATCATGAGATTGATTAATAACAAGGAGCAGGTGTTATTAAATTAATTAATTAATTGAAAATGTATTTGTGGGCAGGTGGCTGGCATGATGAGCTGAGAAGGGGAAACCCAACAGTGACAGTAGATTAATGATTAATTAAAGCTGAAGGTCCTCGAGGCAGCGGTTGCAGGTTTGACTCCAACATGCAGCCCTTTGCTGCATGTCTCCTCCTCTCTCTCACCCCATTTCATGTCTGTCCTATCTAATAAAAGAATTGGAATACTGCCAAAAAAATAACCTTAAAAAACAAGCAGTTTTAATGCTTTTACCGCACTGCCCAGAGCTATCAGTGTTAGCGACTCTCAAGAATATCTCCGCTAATAGTTGTTACATGAAAAGAAATTGTCTCGATGGCTTATTAGTAATGTAAATTAACGGAACATTAATCCTTCGTTTTACCAGCGATGTTCGTTGCCTTATGTAGGGAAAGAGTGTGTGTGTGTGTTTTCCAATATGCTGTACAATTTGTTTTCTTACTTGTCTGAATAAACTTTAATAAGTAGAGAGGCATGCAGGTTAGAAATTGTAATGGTAAAAAAACGATAAGCCTATTTGTTGTAGGTACTTTAGGTTTAATTGGATCAATAGTGTGACTATCAAATGAAATATTTGATAAAGAAAATTAATAAAGAAAAATTAATAAAAATTAATAACATTAATTTATTAAAACTTCACACGGAGAACCAATTAAATGTAGGGCCTTGACTCACGTTTAGATTATGAGATTGAGTATTCTCAATAAACTTATCGTTAATCAAGTAAATATTAGTTATCACCAATAATTATCAAAGATAATAATAAAATTTACTCTAGTTAAACCAGAGTTCCTCGGGGCAACACTGTCATAGACTGAGTGACAACTAATATAAAAGTCTCATTAAATATATTAAACTACTAATTAAGGGTTGAACACCGATAAATGTAATAGTTTGATAAGTTGAAGGATTTATAAGTTATTTTCTTAGTAGAGGCTGGCTCGTTCATCTTTGTGTAATATTAAATAAACAAACAATGGTAAACACAAACATTTATTAACAAATTAATAAATGCAACAAACAAAACACAATAAACTAACTAAAGCTGTGTGTGTGTGTGTGTGTGTGTGAGAATAAGACAGAGAGGAGAGGTGGGGGCTTGGACCCCTGCAGAGAAGGTGTGAACATTAAGTTCCACAAAAGCCAGCAGGTTGAGGATCTCAGGAGTTCTTATTCAAGTTACAACAAAGTTACAGTTCTATAACATGTAGTAATGCCCAGTTGGTGATTAGTTAACAGTCCGTGAGATGGGAAAGATACGTTGCGTTGCTTGATGCCAGTGGCTGGTCCTTGGAAGGAAACTGGTTGAAGAAAGGTTCTTGTCTTGGTTGTTGCTCTTAGGCAAAAGAGGACTCAGATTGCTCTTTGTTGTGCTCAGTTGAGTTGGTAACCGGTTGATGATCCTACTCCATACAGGCCATGTTCAAGGCCTAGGGACAGCGGCAGCTGGTCACTGGATCCCGCGGGAGAGCGTCAAGTTGAGTAGAGATTCGAAGATAGAGATCTAAGAGAGAGAAAGAGGAAGTGGGTGACCTACAGTTTTATAGACACCGAGGATGTCATCACCAGAGGTCAGGTTAGCCAATGAACTAACAGTTTGGGGTCCCTTGAATTCACACCTGGGTGTGACCTGTGGGGGAGAAGGTTGCATGGCAGGCCTTTGTTTGTGACCATGCCTCAGCGACAGAGGCTGCCAGGCTTTGGGCCTAGTTCTAATAATCAAACTGAAAGTTCCAGAAATGGACAATCATCTTTGGGGTGCCGTAACACATAAACTCAATGAATACATTTTTCATAAACACAAATTAAATTTTACAACTCCGGAAAGGAGCAGGAGGAAGTAAATCTCTGCTACTCATGAATCAAGTTATACACTTATCTTTATCACATACAGACCTATGTACATACACAAACATTTATACTTACAGTGTATCAAAATTAGAGAGCAAAGTGTTAATTCTTGAATTATTCTGAAATAGTGATTAGTAATTTGATGGAATATCTGCTGTGGCTGTACCACTGCTGTACTTTTTTAAATAACCAAGGCACAAAAACCTTAATTTTGTGGGAAAAAAAAGAAAAACTGAGCAATGATCAGATTCTGTGACAATTGTCTTCATTGTTAGACACACCATATTTATCTGCAGCTCTCCTGGTTACTTTGCAAGATGGCAAACTGTTCTAAGGAGACTGAGACAGCAGGTTGCCCAGATGAAAGCAAAAGGGATGACCCTCTTAGCCATCAGAGAGAGGTTGGGCGTTAACACTCTGTGATTTCAAGAATACTGAAACTTTACAAGGACACAGATTCATTTAAGTCCTTTAAAAAGGCTGGTCATCCAGGTAAAACAAGTGCACGAGAGGACAGGAATATGCAAAAACTCTCAATGGGTAATCAGTTCAACACTGCAGCTTGAACTGCTCGCCAGTTCAGTGCTGTGAGAGAGAGTACAAAACAGAAAATTAGTTTTTCATTTGCCCCGTGCTTGTCTCTGGCCTCTTCCTCCCACCTTTTTTCCTCTGCCTCCCGCTCCGCTCTCTGTTGCTCTTCCTCCATCTCCAGCTGCGATTCTTCTTCAATTTGCTGATCACTTGTTTCTTCTTCAAAATAAAGCCACGTCAGCAAAGTTTTTCGGCCACCTTTTCGTTAAGAATCTCACCTTTCACCGTTCCTGTGATCTCAGAATTTTCAACTTTTTCTGCTGCGACTGCCAGCATCTCACAGTTTTAACATGCTTTTAAATCGCTCATCTCGACAATTAATATTTTGCTGATGCTGTTGACGCTGTTGAGGTGATGACTTATTGTCTCTGGTTTCTGTGATCAGCTGTTTCCTGCTTTAAAACTCCCGGCTGTGGGTAGCACAACAGTTCACGTCATCAACACCTCTGCTCAAGTCATGCCGGTGCCGCATGACTTGGGCCGGTGCCGCATCAGCTCTATTTACATGGAAATCGAGCAGCCAATATGTGTGGGGTCTGAGCCGTCACATTAGGGGGCTAAATCAGACCGGCAATCTACTATGGTCTGTCTGAAATCGCGGACCAGGCCGCAAAAAAGGCTGCCAAATTAACGTCTTACTGTCCAGTGAAAAAACACCTCAAGCTAGCTAAGAATGTTCCTTCAGTGAATGGAGCTGATTCAGATGTGATCAAGTCAACTCTATGTAGCTCTTGGTCATGTGGGGGTTACAAAGCATAGACTGCAATAAAATATTGTATACTATTCTGTAATATGCGTTTGTACTTTATTTCATTATTGTCTTGACCCATGATGGCAGACGTTTATTTCACAGTTTTGTGAAATGTCCACTCTTACATTATCATGGTACTGACATCATGTCACAAGCATACAGAGAAGCGACAAATTAAAGGGATAACCTGAATAAATGAGTGTTGAAACAGTAGTATCAGTCGTAGTATTGTTTTTAATTTCCATTCAATTTCTAAGTGACAAACAAAAGAATAACCCAAAAAAAGGATTGTATAGATTTCTGATTATTATTTTTCCAAGTAAACATAACAACATGCAAAACCTGCATAAAATGCCATGAATGGCAACACAGTATCAGAATAATATGGTATGACATCAGCTAAGTCATCAAATGGATCCCTTTACCTCTTGTTATGTGCAGTGACGTGCAGTGATTGTTGGGGTTGGGGAGGCACTGACTCACAAGACAGATTTACAAACATACAGTAGGATGCCAATAGGATAGGATGAGAGAATAGGAGCGAATAGGATGCTGAAAACCATTTTAAAACACCACTGCCACTGTATATTGCAGTATATCTTACCTTTACTTTTAAATGACTTTTTACTTTGACTGAAAGTCCAGCTTTGAAAAAATTTCTTAGTTTAGAAATCAAATCCTCCATTCTCAGGGCGAGAAATGACAGCTTGTTGCCAAGCTCTACAGCATCGCACAGCACACTTCTTGGCCCTTATTTATCAATATTGCGTGAAAACGGGCGCTGATCTGTACAACAGGACACACGTGTGATTTATGAATCATTTGTATCTAACCAATCTCAGCGTACAAATGACCGGGCCTTGATAAATGCGGCGGCTGAATTCGATCGTCATTAACATGTTACGCCCTTAAATATTCCTGGTTGGGAGGCATCGCCCACTGAGGTCAAACATGGAGAGAAAAAACACTGGTACGAAAAGAAACTTTTCCGACACAGTGATCGGCATGCCGACATCCGAGATGGAGCAAAATAAAGATGTGCTTTTTGGCAGTCTTAAGAGTGGAATAAAAGGGGCCCATAAAAACGATGCATGGAAAAGAATAACGGAGGCAGTCAGCCCGAAGCAGCGCTCCACTGTGACCCGTGTGCGTGTGTGCGCACTGCTGAACCTGCGCTCCTGCTCTGTAGCGGGGTTTGCCAGCGGGGTTATTAGGTATTCCGTTAGAGGATAACCTTTGTCACCGAGAAGAACCATATCAAAATGTTAATCATCTGATATCTTGTTTGATTTAATGCAATTTATCGAGGGTAGCCACTTACCGAGGAGATGACTTTGGCTCTGCTGTGCGCCTTCCTGCAGTCGCGCGCCAACACATTCATTCATTCATCTTCAAACGTTACTCCCTGTCGGGGTCGCGGGGGGCTAGAGCCGAGCTGTTTTGAAATATAAAAGAATCGTGTGTCCCCCCTGGCCACCTGGACACCACGTTTAAAAGCGACAGCTTGGCATCACAAATCACCTGTACATTTATCGAGTGGTAGATTTTGCGATTGATGAATGCGTAATCATTCATGGATGGTGCCTTCAGACGCAATCAAGAGTACAATCAATTGCTCCAACCACAATTTTTTTTTTTATTCGTTTTAAGAATCCGTTTGATCTGTTCTTAATATTTGACTGCTTATGCTTAATGACAGCTGAGGTTTGTTAATTATTTTCAGCCAGATTTTGCTGTGCTGCACTGCAAATCCACAGGCTCAAATTTGCGTACACTCAGACCTGACGTGAGATTTGATCATAGCTCCCGCTCACGTCCAAATTGATAAATGTCGAAGTTTGCGTGGAAATGGTCGTATGCACGTTTTTCTGCCGTACGTTTGTTTGATCAATGAGGGCCATTGTGTTTCTGTTTCCTAATGACAGACAGTTGACATCATGCTCATGAACAAAAATGCTTAATTTTAGTGTTGAGTTTTGACATTCATGAGTGTAATGTAGCCTACTATAGGTCACACCCATAGTGACCATGCCCCCCCTCCACAGTATAAACTTTTGTGACACTAGCATTTTAGCTATCAAGCTAACTAGCAAGTTAGCACTACTTAGAAGGTTAAAGGAAAACATATTCTATTTTTGTTTTCACACTATGACAGTTTATATATTATTATATTTTTGACTCACCTGATTAACTCTCCATAAGTTCCATATCTGGGCTTCAAAGGTGGCTCTGAAAGGTTTGTAACTGGCTCCTCTGAATCCAAACTGACTAATGCTCTCATTCTACAAACAGTGACCCAGTTTCACTGAAAATAAAAGTATTAAAATGTCCATACAAACTTTTCGAACCACTCCAGCTGCCTGATCTACTTTTCCACTGCTCCTCTATACACACTACAGCATTTTCCAAACGCTCCAAACACACACAAACGTTTGCTAAACACAGATTTCATTTGTTGCTAACGTGATGAAACTGGGTCGTCATGAAATCTGCAAAAAAAAAAATAAATTAAAAGGTCTATTGTTGTTGGAATGCTTTAATTTCTTAAAAAAGCTGCAATAACTTATGGTCTCCACAATCGTGGAGACAATCGTTCCCGCTAACTGCCATTGACAACCATAACCACAGAGTGCTTAAGGTTAATTAATGTCTTCATGTGGAGGCTCACTGAAGTGTGTCCAGTGATAATTGACGTACTGCATGTGGTGCACTGAGGGGTGTTGTTACTAATTGATATCTCGGTATGGATTCAATCGAGTGTATTCTAGTGTGTTTGCACACACACATTCATTCATGTGTGGGTGACTGGTGTGATGTGTGTGATATATAAATTGATGACTTGCTATGGAAACTATAAGAAGGCTTGAGTGCTTCAGTACCGCACAAAGGGATATTAATGAGATTGGTGATGACAATGTACACACACACACACACTATCCATAGCTCAGTTGTGTCTAACAGCATTGCTGAGTCTACCATTTCAAGTTAAAATGGCTAAGTTAAAGTAAATAAAAACTTGAAAATTATATAACAATATTTTGTACAGTAAATCAACATTTTCATTACTAATATGGTGCAAAACAAAGTAAAAGAAATATGAGAAGAGGACTAATGAGATATTAATGGTACTTTAACCCTACAATTAATGTGACTCTTGATGATCCTGCAAGGAAAGTGTTGGTTATTTAGAAGCAAATTATCATATATGCATCAATTGAAAAGGGGTTGCAGCTGGGATGAACCACACCTGGGATGAAAGAATTGGGATGTAAGAAACATATCACAAAGATATGGTGATAAGGTGTCTGAACTTTTATATTTATTTTTTATTATTTGTACCTAGTAGGCAAGTTTTACTGACAGCCATCCAGCCAAGCAATCAGCCTATTCTGAAAATCAAATTGGGCATGAACCCCGACCAGGCACTGCTTTGAAATGTAACTGGATTGCATAGAGGCATTCATGCTCATCGGAATCTTGGGCTCCATTGAAATTTAATTTATATTGTAAATTAATTTCCTTTATGGTTATTGATGTCAGATGAGAGTCACAGAATTCATTTCAAGTGCAAGGACTGCAAGACTGTCGTTATCTGCTGCTCTGTGTGCCCACTGTCGTTATCTGCTGCTCTGTGTGCCCTGAATTGCCCCCCGGGGACAAATAAAGTTTTTTTAATTGAATTGAATTGAATTGAAGAAACACAACATTAACATGACTATTGTTCAAGGTTGCTCAAAGGAACAGGATTTATTGGAACCGTACAAATGTTCCTTGAAACTGCCACTAATTATGCAGAAGCATGCACAATATTAGCGTATAGTCCAATTGTAAATTTCCAACATCATGCAACATGCGATGATGGTCACAAATGGCAGTCCAATGCTGTCTCAAGAGGATTTTCTCTCTTTACTGCCATAAATTGACTTTTCTAAATAGCTACTGCAGTCCTGAATATTTCCCTCATCTCTTATTCATCTCTGTGCTGTTTGGTTTGTAGAGATTCCAACGAGTTTTTTGTGTCTCTCACAGTCAACTGAATAGAGTGTGTGAACAGCATATGTTACACAGTGGAGAAGCAAACAGGGATTCAAATACAAAGCTTCAAAATCCCTTCAACCATTGTCTCCTACCATTGCTACCATATGGATCTACAACCCTGAAGGCTTGTGCCATCTCTGGGTGAATTTCTCTTTGTGTGTGTGTGTGTGTGTGTGTGTGTTGTTTTAGTGAGCTACCAAAAGTCTGCGTGTGCACTGTAGACTGCACGATTGTCACATTTTACACTTGGCAAAGCTCGGGTTGACACCAGCTTGCAGATCTGCATTCACACACTCCTTGACGTGACCTTATTATCATGTTGGGTGATCTTCACCAGCAGCTAAACATCTGCTAGACCTGATGTTAGGAGTCACACACACACACACACAAACACACACACACACACACACACACACACACACACACACACACACACACACACAAAGAGCTCTCTTACAATCACACTCATATGACAGACACTGTGGACTTGTATTCCCGGCATGTTCATTTGAACAGGAAGACATGTTACAGAATCCCATAGCGTGACGCAACGCTGAAACAAGCAGCCACAAGCAGCCACAAGCCCAGAGACACCCAGTCACATAACCAGTGACGTGCAGTCAGGGGAGGCAGGTGAGGCTGTTCCTCCCCTGTCATCATGAGAGGAAAAAGAAACAAAATAATAAAATAACACAAGTATTAATATTTGTCCTCTGGACTATGATTTTGGTGTGGTTCTTAATGTATTTTGACCATTTTTATAGTAAAAATCACAGAAAATTCTGTATTTCCTGCTTAACTAAACGGAGTCTCCTTTGGAGAGGAGAGGTGAGGCATGGACAGCCGAGCCTCCCTCCAGATTGCGCAATCACTCATAAACTGGATTGAGCGCGTGCAAATGGCGCCCGCTTGTTCCTATGTCTGTGTGTGTTTCCAATACGATGGTTGAGGACACTTTTATGTAATAAAAGTATACGTCTTCTATTCCATGGTGTTCAGTAATGTATTTTACGTATGTGTGTAATATTTACATCTTATTGATATGACATAAATCCACAGGGAAATTGAGGCAGGCAGTACCTCTGCCTCAAGGAAGGCGGCGATAGTCAGCAGCAACACAAGGGCCCTCATTTATCAAACGAACGTAAGGCAGAACCATTTCCACGCCAACTTCGGCATTTATCAATTTGGACGTGAGCGGGAGCTACGATCAAATCTCACGTCAGGTCTGAGATCGTGTACGCAAATTTGATCCTGTGGATTTGCGGTGCAGCACAGCAAAATCTGGCTGAAAATAATTAACAAACCTCAGCTGTCATTAAGCATAAGCAGTCACATATTAAGAACAGATCAAAACAGATTCTTAAAACGAATAAAAAAAAATAAAAATTGTGGTTGGAGCAATTGATTGTACTCATTTGCGTCTGAAGGCACCATCCATGAATGATTACGCATTCATCATCGCAAAAATTACCACTCGATAAATGTACAGGTGATTTGTGATGCCAAGCTATCGCTTTTAAACGTGGTGGCCAGGGGGAACACACACGATTCTTTTATATTTCAAAACAGCTCGGCTCCCCGACAGGGACAAGTGTTTGCAGATGAATGAATGAATGTGTTGGCGCCGGCTGCAGGAAGGCGCACTGCAGAGCCAAAGTCATCTCCTCGGTAAGTGGCTACCCTTGATAATAGCATTAAATCAAACCAGGTATTAGATGATTAACATTTTGGTCTCGGTGACAAAGGTTATCCTCTAACGGAATACCTAATAACCTCGCTGGCAAACACAGCTACATAGCAGCAGTGCAGGTTCAACAGTGCGCACACACGCACACGGGTAACAGTGGACCGCTGCTTCGGGTTGAATGCCTCCGTTATTCTTCTCTGCTCCGTGTGAAATGCTTAATTGTTTCCTGCAGAAAGTGAAATTTCCCTCCCCCCCTTTCCGGTAGGCTACATGCGGTAACGATTTTGCTTTTTAGCTGGATGTTCACCAGGTCCTGGGACGGGGTTTATTACCTGGGGCCTGTTTCACAAAGCAGGTTAAAAAAACTCTGAGTTTAACCCTGAACTCTGAGTTGATCTACTCTGAGATAGGAAACTCTGAGTTTTCGGTTCCAGAACAGCAGATTTGCGTTAGGTTGATCAACTCTGAGTAGTTTGACCTGGAGTTAAGCGCGTGCACCACAAGTAAAAAAAGACAGCATCAATGGAGCCCTGATTCGACGAGTCACCATGGCAACGGGGAAGCGAAGGGCTACGCTACAACTGGAATTGGAAATATTTATGCGCTCATACGGAGAGCTTGAGCATGTTTTTCGCCGAAAGTGTAACACCGCTGCAGCAGCAAAAGAGAGGGAGACGGTGCGGGAGAACATTGCTGCTCGGGTCAGTGCATAAGTTTAAATGTAGTCCTGTAACAATCACAGTAATATCACAGGGGGAACTGCTTGAGTGGGAGACTATTAATTTATTTCATTTAGGTGCATTCCCGCGGGGGAGAAGCGCACTTGGCAGCAGCCTAAGATGAAACATAAAAACATTTTTCAAACAGGTAAAACCTCAGCACAATCTCATGGTGACGCCTCATTTTGAGCATGTTTTACATTGTAAAGTAAATATTACCGTAAGTGGCTGTTTTATATGTTGCAAAAAAACCTCCCATTTGCAAAAAAACGCAGCTCAACACACAATATCTGCTGTGATATACGAGCATGACTGGTTGTTGATGTTGGAAATGTAAGGAGGGATGAGATGGACTGTGACATGAAACGGTGTTTCCCTGCCGTGAAATTTATATATATATAATTTTTATTATATATGATATTCTGGATCAGAAGGCTGTTGTTTCCACCTATAGGAGTAGTTTATATACCGGTAACCACATTAAAAGCACATACTTTTGAACCTATGAATTGCAAGAAAAGCTGGGATTATATTTAGGAAACGCTGAGTCAAATACATTGAACTTGCTCAAAAGATCCATTTCATTCATTTTGTAATTATGGCTGCAGTATATTAAGGACGTCTATGCGCGGTCTGATAATCATCTCCCGACGAATATTTAATTCTCTGCGCAGTAATGCGTCACCTTCATCCACGGGGTCGTTATCTAAAGGACATTCCATGGTAGTGAAATAGTCACCACTTAATATAACTTCTATATAGGCCTACTGAATGATTTCCATACGTTGTATAAAAAAAAACTCCCATTTGCAAAAAAACGCAGCGCAACACAGAATATCTGCTGGGATATGAAACGGTACCGCTCAAAAAGAGAATTGCCTGGAAATGCAAGAACATCTATAATCAATAGTCTGATAATCATCTCCCGACGAATATTTAATTCTCTGCGCAGTAATTCTGCACCTTCATCCACGGGATCATTATCAAAAGGACACGCCATGGTAGTGAAAATATTCACCACCTAATATAACTTCTAATCTTTGATTTTTGCAGTTATTTTCTGAAAAAAAACAGACGGAACTATACTACGCCAAAACTCGCCCGCTGACTGAATGAATGAGGAAATCAAACACCGTGTGTGGCTGAAAGAGGGCTGAGACAGAGAGAAACTCATGGTTTTCGGAGAAAAACCTGGTCCCCACCAGGTTAGTTTCAGAGAGCATGTTACCATGGTAACTGACCGAGAGGTTAAGTTACCTCTCTTTGTGAAACAGGCTAGAATTTCCCCTCTGTCTCTGGTTTGAGTTACCTCCCTTTGTGAAACGGAAAACTCAGAGTTTCCCTCATTTCAGGGTTAACAGACTCAGAGTTTTCACTCAACCTGCTTTGTGAAACAGGCCCCTGTACTGCAGTTAGCCATCAACCATCTATATGGTCACAGCTTTGCATAGTTTGCATCTACCTGGTGTAGTTTAATGAACAAAGTTAGCTACAGCTAGGTGGCTAGCTACAAAAAACTGTTAAACTAGCTAACTAGGAAGTCCTCATAGATCTGGTATTATATTACACTCACATGAGCACACACACCCACTCACACACTCCCTCCCTGGACCAATTGTTGCCATGGTCATACATGAACACTCCAATCTCATTTTTTGTGCTCTAAGCATAAGGAAAAACAGTAAATGCGGTGAATAAAATGCTTGGGGAAAATATTTAAAAAATGTTTTAATGAAAATGTAATATAATATATAAATATTACATGAATAAACAAACCATTTGGTACCAACTGATTAAAGGTTAAATTAATTTTCGATTTTGATGGATTCAGTCCTATTTTTGACCTACTATGTTAACCTTTTGTGACCTTTTGCAGTTCCAAAGCCCCATAGCTACATACACATACCATTGGTTTAAAATGGGATTCAACGACACACTTTCTTCAGCACTTTTGCAACTCTGTTCACTTTAATGAAAGTTTTTTGCACTTGTGTTTCTGCTGGTGTCCTCATTTATCCTCTTTTTTTTAAAGAAGCAGTTTCTCAAAGCATTGAATATAGAGCATAACGACTGCGCTACATGCTGTTCAATGCCATAATCTAACACTCACTGTGTAAATGCTTCTGTAATATTTCCATTAATATGTCCGTCTAATGACTATACTTAGATATGTCCATGTGCACTTTCTATAGCCGCTATGATCTGCTCTCCATTTGCATTTTCCATTATTTCCCCTGTCTGATGCTTTTAAAGTGTTACTTACTATTCCACCATGTAAATTGCTTGAGCGCCCCCAGATTTAAGCCGAAAGCAGATCTGTTGCTACACTTGCCAGCAAAAAAAATGTAGTCAGACATTGCCTCTGATTGGAAAATGAAAAGCATGACTGTCTCTTTCAGTAGATTTCAAGGTATGTCTACTACGCCTCTGTGGATGTCTTTGGACTTAATTCTTTTTTAATATCACAAGAGAAGAATCAGAGCCAGCTGAATTGAAATGTCTCAGCTTTTGATATAATCCGCTGTCCCTGCTAAATTTAACTTCTTGGGTGAAAGATCTATGGAATATTTGGAGACTATTGGTTTTCAAGTACGGAACATACTCATTTTACAGGAATCTTCCTGCTGAGGATTTTATTAACAGCTGCCGGTGATCACATGCCAAGTGCAGCAAAAGTGAGAAGAAGACTGCAAGCTAACTAACATGGATGTAAACAATACAGGATTAAACATATATTTAAAATCACATTTGCAAATGTTTAAGCGGGAAATTTATTCAACACATTTATTAGCCCTCAAAGATTCCCACAAGGGTTCTTGGTGATAAACTGTAAAACTCCACAGGGTACATTTAAAGCCTGAGAAAACTTAAGTATGTCTTTAGAACATTAAATATTCATACAAAAATCAAAGTTAAAGTTTGGAATAAAATCATTCTCGAGTTATATTTACTAACTCCACCAATGAGGTTTTTTTTTAAATTTTGGTAGTGCAGGCCATGGAAGAAACCATTACATTTTGGAGCAGACCAAATGATTTTTCACCTCTGTTAACATTTTGAGATAGGGCATCTGTGCTGCATTCATGTAGTGCCCAAATAATCAGAAAAAAAGAATTCCCGGCTGTGAAAATTCATACTGCATTAACATTGTGAGATAAGACATGCCTTGGCTGAGGTCTGTGTTCTCCAATTGCCGTTCTAGTTAACAGTAAAACACTCCAAAACCTCAGCCAATCTTTTTCGCCTGGAATGTGTTGATATAGTTTGATAAAATTCAATTAAAAGTTCCCTGGCAACATAAAGCAATCATGACATATTGCTTCAAACGTAGCTAAATTCTTATTGGTGCTCATAGGTACGTGAAATCAACTAAAGCTGTTCTAACTTTGGCAGACAAGTGTGTGTTCATGAGGACCCCATAGATCAAAGTAAGGAGCAGTTTGAGAAAATAGGGTTGTCAGGGCCTTTAAATCCTGCTGCTGATTGTTTATTGTCAAGAAAGCAACCTCTATATCTGTATATGGGATGTATATATATATATATTTTTTTTTTTTATAAAAGATCCTCTAGAAGCCATGTCTGTATGTCAGCATGTGTGAAAAGGATTTAAAATGGAAAAGTTTTGTCCTTGTGTCCTTGTAAAATTAACTAAACTTGAAAGGAACCTAAGAAAGCACAGTGCTGTTAAAATGTTAACTAGACGTTTAAGAGTTATAGGCTGTATTGCCCTCGCTATAGACGTGTCAGGAAGCAAATGATTTGCTGCTTGTAGTTTGCAGAACCAGAAAGACAAACCATATTCTTAAACTTTGAGATACAATCCTACGTCTGTCATGTAAGTTTTGACGAATGAAAAGAAGCTTATTTTGCACTTTTTAGGGTCGACGCAAATATATAGTGTACTTACATGATTTTATTACTAAATCAATTCTGAAACAGCGGGATGACGTCCAACAGAGTCAGTGATTAAGTTCAGTGAGAGCATTGCTTTGAGCTCCTTTACAGCCATATTGACTTGGTCATAAAGTGACCATAAATCCGTAGGCATTTAATAATGAGCCTACGACATCAGCGGACAGAGGCATATGTCTTCTTCTACGGCTCAGAGAAACCAATAGGCCTGGTGATGGTACAATCACAAGTATTAGGACGTTGAGCTTAAGTCATTCTGCTGTGATGCTGACAGTGATCAATGTAACTTTAAGAAAACACCTGTCAGCATTTAATCACTGGTAAAAGCATTGTAAACCAGTGGCACCAGTACCTCAAAGTCCCCACACTTAACTTTGTGTAGAAGATTCAACAGATTTCTTACCATGTACAGCAACAACGTATGCTCATTGACAGGTCGTAGGACATCTTACGAAAAAGTTTTGCAGAAATTCTTAAACGCTGCACGATGCTGAGGGCCCGAAAAAAGAAGCTAATGCACAGCGAGTAAAACGCTAAAAGCCAAAAAAGTGGCCCCCGACAACAACGGACCAAAATTACGTTATGTGACTGATTTTCGCTAACAAAAGGTGACTGTTAGGGATAAGGTATGAAAACCACTTGGTTAGGATTAGAAAAAATGCTGTGGTTGACCGGAAATTGGCTGCTAAAAAACGGCCACCACCCAGGAACCCCCACTACCCCGGGTGAAAGTCTTATGTTTTAGGGTCTATCCACCAAACCAGCCTACCTCCCTCCATATGTGACGGCTCGATGTTTTGTACTACGGCACACAAATCACTGCACATTTCTTTTTGTTGTTATATGTGTTCTTATAGTGCATAAGACCACCCTGACAGCCAGCACAAGGTGCAATTATGAAAACAAATCCTTGTTTGCCTTCTTTCATCTCACTGTTTCATTCCATTCCCTGAAAATGTTTTTTAAATAAATGTGTAAAAGTTCAAAAAGTTAATGCACGTATTATGTGCCCCACTCAGAAACCAAGTGTTTTAATGGAAGCGCTAAATTGTAAAAGGAAATTTAAGCCCATAACCACTCAGAGGCAATTTCATAATACTGGGTCTTGGCATAGAGCATGGGCAGGCAGCACAGTGTGCTTTGTTGACTGAAAGTCAGCAATATGAAAAGTGTCATTGCATTTGCAGCAGAGCCAAAAGGAGGGAAAAAAGTCTCCTTTGTGCCTGCAGCATTTTTCCGTCTGGTCATAGCTTTTAGAAACACATAGAACAAAGCTAGACTTAGTCTTCTTCAAGGAAATACAGTCATGATGCTGTCAGAGTTGGCTTTATATTTACTCCAATATCCGGCTGATAATTACCATGCCATACAGCGACACAACATAGCAATAGAAGTTACTGGACAGACCAGGGGCCTGTTTCACAAAGCAGGTTTAGTGAAAACTCTGAGTCTGTTAACCCTGAAATGAGGGAAACTCAGAGTTTTCCGTTTCACAAAGGGAGGTAACTCAAACCAGAGACAGAGGGGTAACTCTAGCCTGTTTCACAAAGAGAGGTAACTTAACCTCTCGGTCAGTTACCATGGTAACATGCTCTCTGAAACTAACCTGGTCGGGACCAGGTTTTTCTCAGAGAACCTTGAGTTTCTCTCTGTCTCCGCCCTCTTTCAGCCACACACGGTGTTTGATTTCCTCATTCATTCAGTCAGCGGGCGAGTTTTGGCGTAGTATAGTTCTGCTATAGTTCCGTCTGTTTTTTCAGAAAATCACTGCAAACATCAGTCATTAGAAGTTATATTAGGTGGTGACTATTTCACTACCATGGCGTGTCCTTCTGATAACAATCCCGTGGATGAAGCTGCAGCATTACTGCGCAGAGAATTATATATTCGTCGGGAGATGATAATCAAACTATTGATTATAGATGTTCTTGCATTTCCAGGCAATTCTCTGTTTGAGTGGTACCGTTTCATGTCACAGCAGATATTCTGTGTTGCGCTGCGTTTTTTTGCAAATGGGAGTTTTTGTATACAACGTATAAAAATCATTCAGTAGGCCTACATTAGAAATTATATTAAGTGGTGAATATTTACACTACCATGGCATGTCATTTTGATAACGATCCCGTGAATGAAGGTGACGCATTTCGCAAAGAGAATTAAATATTGGTCGGGAGATGATTATCAGACCGCGCATAGACGTCCTTAATATACTGCAGCCATAATTACAAAATGAATGAAATTGATCTTTTGAGCAAGTTGAATGTATTTGACTTAGCGTTTCTAAATATAATCCCAGCTTTTCTTGCAATTCATAGGTTCAAAAGTGTGTGCTTTTAATTGGGTTACCGGTATATAAACTACTCCTATATAGCCTTCTGATCCAGAATATCACCTATAATGCGAGGGGGCTGAATACGGCACAACACCGTTTCATGTCACAGTCCATCTCACCCCTCCTTACATTTCCAACATTAACAACCAGTCATGCTCTCATATCACAGCAGATATTGTGTGTTGCGCTGCTTTTTTTTTGCAAATGGGAGTTTTTTATACAATATTGATATGTTGTATAAAAAACAGCCACTTACGGTAATATTTACTTTACGGTGTAAAACATGCTCAAAATGAGGCGTCACCATGAGACTGTGCTGAGGTTTTACCTGTTTGAAAAATGTTTTTATGTTTCATCTTAAGCTGCGCTTCTCCCCCGTGGGCCTGCACTTAAATGAAATAAACTAATAGGCTCCCACTCATGCAGTTCCCCCTGTGATATTACTGTGATTGCAACTGGACTACATTTAAACTTATGCACTGACCTGAGCCGCAATGTTTTCCGTACCGTCTCCCTCTCTTTTGCTGCTGCAGCGGTGTAAACCTGCTCAAACTCACCGTATGAGCGCATTAATATTTCCATTTCCAGTTGTAGCGTAGCCCTTCGCTTCCCCGTTGCCATGGTGACTCGTCGAATCAGGGCTCCATTGATGCTGTCTTTTTTACTTGTGGTGCACGCGCTTAACTCCAGGTCAAACTACTCTGAGTTGATCAACCTAACGCAAATCTGCTGTTCTGGAACCGAAAACTCAGAGTTTCCTATCTCAGAGTAGATCAACTCAGAGTTCCGGGTTGGACTCAGAGTTTTTTGAACCTGCTTTGTGAAACAGGCCCCAGGGCATCGGGAACAAATCAGCCAACCAGGACCTCTAGAGTTCACTAATTAAAATGTTGTACCTTGTTTGTTTAATCTGTACAAAAAGTGTTTTTTGTGGTGTTATAGTGCCCAACTTTTTTGGATTGGGAAAATTCCAAAGCATTGCTGCCAATACATACTTTGAGCGCTTAGTTTTTTTTTGTACAGGTTAAACATACAAAATAAAGGTTTTATTAATGACTGGTTGTGGAACTTGGAAGAGGCACTGTAGCTGTTTCCTCACTGGCTGATGGCTTTAGTCTTACATTGAACAAACAAATATGACAGTGTTATTATTCTCAACTAACTCTTCACCAGAATGCAAATAAACCCATTACCCCTTTGATTGAACATGTCAAGTTCCTCAGGGCTCTGTCTAAGACAATTCTCTTCTGACAAGACTATAGCACTACACATATGTATGAGGATTATGGGTCAAAAGTCCTTTTAACCACTTTAGAATGGAATGCATTTGAAATCTAAATCTATGGACGACTCAGAACTTATTATGTTGTGTTCACACCAGCATGGGTTTGATCGTGGCATATTTGGATCACTTATGTTCACTCAAGATTACTTGTGCTGGTGCAGAGCTGTAGGCGGTCCTTTCCATCATCAACTATGGCCACATCTTAAAAAATCTTTTTGACATTGCTTTCTGCTAAAAATAAAATTATTCAGTTGTATTTACCCTTGCTTTGTTGTAAATGTTATGGTTATTGGCTTATGTAAAGCATTTAGCATTTTGTGCAACGGATATAAATTGTTGTTGTCGTCAAGTGAATGCCACTGTGCTTTAACTGTAATAAGTATAATCAATGACTTAGTCATAGATGGGGAAAGGAGGTGTTTTTCTCTTGAACATTAAGTCCAAACTAGTTTAGTAAAAATAATATATCTATGCTTTTTGTGAGAATTAATAGTGCACAAGATGCCGAACCCATATCCGCAGCAGGTCTCCAAGGTGAACAGCATGTTAGATCACTTAGTGGTTTTGGCACTTTCATTTGAACCATTCATGGACAAAGACACTCCACTCTATTACACACAAATGCATGAAGGGCAGCAGCATGTCTTGGAAAATGTTAGAATATGAAAGTTAAAATGTAAGTTTAGGGTTCATGGTTACTTAAAACAGCAAAAACAACTCTTCCGAACAGTTTCTTGGCAGATTTAATGGTGCAGTACTAAAGTACTGAAAATAAGCCAGTTTAGACTGGGATTACTTTCAAAACGGCTCTCACCTAAGTTTGATTGACAATCGGAGTCCAGAAATAGAGGTTAGCACTGCTAGGCACAAGGTAAAGCTAATGACCAATTTGCAGAGCGGTGGGGAGTCACCAGCACAGCAAGCAAAGCATGAGCATAGAGGGAGGGGCCAACAATTTCAACAACCCATTTTTTCATCCCCGGTTTTCAAGTAATGACGGAAAAGGGAGAAACTCTCAAGCACTAACATGTACGTGTGGCCAGACCGACAACCAGGTCGCCATTATTCTATTATAGCTTTACAAAGCAAGTATTTGTTTGCTGCTAAACTAATGCTCTGAACGTCAAGCTCCTTGAAAGGTAGAATAAATGCATATACTCTTCTGCCACACCTCCACCTGCATACTCTGTTCTGTTTCACTATCAAACTGCTGCAGATCCCAGTCATCTATTATGTGACAACTGCTTCAAACAGAAGGCTGAGTAAATATCTTAGCAGGCTTGCGGTGAAATGCTGGGATGTGAAAGTTCCTCAGAGGGATTTTTGAGAAAGCTAATTATGGATCTGACAGCTGATGTGATTTTAAATGCTTTGGAGAAATCAAATCCTTCAAGGAATCAGCCTGAATAATGAAAAGCATCTTGCCGAATGACAACGCGCAGAACGCGAAATTAGGCTAAAAGTATTCACAGTTGCCTTTATCCTGATTTATACCAACATTCAAAAGCTTGTCTCTGTTACAGTTCATATAACCCACCATATAACTGCAATTCATCGGCCAGGCGTTTTATTTCTATTGACAATGAAGGTCATCTAATGCTTAACAAAAACAGGCATTTATTTCAGAAGACTTCTGGCTGCCTCGCATGGTGTATGACAAGCAGACAAAATAAAATTTGACTCGGTATTTTGTGGAGCTCAAACATTTGCGGAGCTGCCAAAACATGACATTTCCCTTGTGATTATAAGAGACAGGCTGCTATTTGATGCTCTGCATTTAATGGGAGTTTAATGGTACACAAATTTGCAACCCTATCATATTGCAACACACACAAATAAAAAAATTGGAGCAGGCAGACTGGTTGTCAAAATAAGCCAGTGGACTACTGATTCAAGTTAAGACGACCTGACAGGGAGACTAGTGCTCGACTGAACGTCATAGTCCACTTTATCTGCGAAACTAATGATGATGAACTAGTCCACTTCCTATTATGCTTCACTGCCAGGTATTTTGAAAAACTACAATTAAAACAGTAGTTCATCAAAAGTTGTGTTTCAAGGTTTTTTATCCAACAGTACTCTCCAAAAGCCTCATCTACATACAAAACTGGACTAAAAACAGAAACACCCATGACTCCTCTTTTGTGTTGCAAATACATAAAGGGGAAACACCTATGAAAGGGTGCTTGTCTATAATTTGGTGACCCTCAGTGGCAATGTGAATGGGTCTGAAGATAAATAAATTAGTTATTTTCATCACACCAACATTTTCCTACAACTGTGACAATGAATATAGCATAAATACTGGCCAAGGCTACAAGTCACAAGGTTAAATCTACAATATAAAAGCCACAAAATAATTCCTTGAAAATTAGTCAAAAGTTCATCAAAAGGGCTTGCAAGGTTTTGGTGGAGAAAATGATTTATGGTCTTCCTTAATCACCTCCTATTTGGTGTCTTGTCTCTGGTGAATGTGAGGTAGCTGCTACTAATGGAAAATAGGGACATGTTGCTTAGCAAAACCAAATTTAAGAGACCAAATTGTTTGGATTGACTAATCCCAGTAACACTGCATGACTAAACATTTTAGGGAATGTTTTCTGTCTTGGTCTGGAGGATCTGCTATTACTGTTGTGTGTGAAAGACTGACACGCACAGACGTTTTACTTCAGAACATAAACTGACTTTTTACTTCAGCCTCATGTCTAGATCAACACTTCCTTGTTTTTGTTTTCACATGCTCCATGCGTAACGTAGCATCCCATCATAATCACAGTCTCTTAAAGGTCCCTTAACCCCTATTTAGCAACACACAGCAAACCCCATGTATCAAAGTGTGACCATGTTATTAGAACATGATAATGACCTGTACGCTGAGGGTCATGTCACCGGCTGGGGCTGGCTAGCACTACTACTAGCAAGCTTCTCTGCTAGCATGCTTTAGTAGTAAATTATCAGCTCCAATCTTCTACGCATCATTTCTTATGAGTTTACTTGAGGAGTCTTTTGCTCGGTGAATTTGCACACATACACAGAACATGAGGAAAATGTTTTGAATTGAAATATTAAAAATGCAAAGTGACTTATGGGTTTAAAAATCTCAGTACCTAGAAATTGTTTTCATAAATATTCATGAAGGATATGAAGTCATAGTTGTTTAGAGGGAGGTTGGCTTTCTACAAGTCTTTTGTGTCATTGTGGTGTGTCAGACTGTAATGTGTCAGACTGTAATGTCCTCATCATTGGCCCCTTGATGCTGGAGGCCCAAGGATGAAAATACACCCACTGGTACTTGACCGTTCCAACAGTTAATTAACAACATCAACAATGAGCTTGTTCCTCACTTGAAAAACAAACTTTGACAAGTAACACAAAGCTGAGATTTATGCTTTTTAATAGAAAGAGAAGCCAATGTCATGGATTAAAGTTGTGGAAAACACCTCTGCCGGCATGGTTAATGCTTGTCAGGCATTTCAAGGCACATAACGTCGAAAAACATTGATGAAGCATGGCCCCCGGCTGATGACCCTGCAGCCTACACAACGGCACAATGTCGGAGGTGTGACAGGCAGAAGTGCCAAGAAGGCAAAACCACCACCTGTGCTTATATATATATATATATATATATATTTATATATATATATAAATAAGTGTTTTTCCTACATGTGGTTTTCCCTTTTTTTGGATGTTGGAGGAAGGATGCAGGCCCAATGGACCTTGGGGAGATCCGTGATAATCTGAGGGGAAGGTTTGAAAATTTTTTTTTTGTGTGTGGTACATTAACCTAAAGGTGTACTGAACTCATATCTATGCAACTTTGGTAAAGGCCTGTCAGTTTGCAGTCATGAAGAGATAAACAAAGCGTCAAGATATGGGCATAATTCGATTGGATTTTTTTCCAACCAAAATCTTTTTATTGAGATTTTCCCACACAGTGACATATAGTGGTATCTAACAAGCCCTGCGATAGACTGGCATCCTATCTAGGGTGTACCTCGCCTTGCGCCCATTGTCAGCTGAGACCGACAAGCGGTTGAAGAGGATGGATGGATGATGGTATCTGACAGTGTGGAGAAACAAAAAATGACATTTACCATTCAATTGGATTTATATCTGGGTTGAAAAGATGTATGACAGACGGAGGAGCGTCACCGTCCAGTTTGCATTTTGGTCCATCACAACTTACCAGGCTCATGAAACTCAGTCCATTGTTTGCCTGTTTCAAAACAGCCCTTGGAAATCAAAAACGAACTGAGAGTCCGAGAGTAATTTGCAATTAGTCCGATGATGCCAGACTAGCAGTGGATAGCCCGATCATTGCAGCTGCATTCAATTTTCCAATCAGATGTCTGGCCTACAGAGACTGACTGGTGGCCCTGACTGCCAGATTATGTTTAAAGTGGAGGAGCAGTAAATACTGAACATATCCATTGTCACAGGTCATGATGAAGAAAGATAAAGACACAGACGAATGTACGTGTGTGGTGTGGTAGGGGCATTCTAAGTTACCCTATACCATGCACACGTGTAATCGAAGTAAACAAACAAACAGTGTGTGACAGAGTCCTTGTATGAAAATTGGGGCTGGTGGCCAATTGCCTCAGCCCACAGAGTCAGGAGATTCGCCAAGTTTTCTCTAAAACAAAAGAACGAGGGAGAGACAAAGGAAAGGATGAAGCTTGAAAGAGAAGATTGATGGCTGGGAAGAGCAGAATGATGGAAGTTTTGAGGGGCAGATTTTCGGATTCCTTGCTTCATTTACCAGATTTATATTCTGAATTTTCATTTTGTTGGCTAACGTTGTGATTTTGTGACTTCAAAGGAATATCCTAGTTCTCTTTGAAAGAAAAAAAAAAGAGACGTTTGTAAAGAAAACAATGTACTTTGGAGATCTTTTTTTAATGCTGAGAATACAGTTACTGATTACTCATTTAAGTGAGTTTGAACATGACATGGTTGTCGGTTTGCATATTTCAGAAACTGCTGCTCTACTGAGATCTTCACGCACAACCATCCCCAGGGTCCGAAAAAGAGAAAATATCATGTGAGTGGCGCTACTCTGGGTGAAAATCCATCGTTGATGGTTGAGGTCAGAGGAGAATAGCCAGACTGGTTTGAGCTGATAGAAAGGCATCTCAAAAAAACACTTGTTACAACTGGGGTATGCAAAAGTGCATCTCTGAACACACAAAATGTGAAACCTTGAAGCAGATGGGCTATGGCAGGAGAAGACCACACTGGACGCCACTCCTGTCAGCTAGCAACAGGAAACTGAGGCTACAATTGGCACATGGACAATAGAAGATTGGAAAAATTTTGCATGGTCTCATGGGTCGCAATTTCTACACCGCCATTCAGATGGTAGGGCCAGAATTTGTATGAATTCTGTAACGAGAAATACTCGAAAAAATATATACAAAAATGGCCAAATTACAGTTACCTATCAGGTGGTTAAGTCTGACGTAACACCCTTTCAAGATTAGATTTTCAGGTCCAAACGCTCGTTGAAACAAAACAGCCAAACATGTGAACAATTACGATCACCTCTTTTGTCAGTTAGACATCTAACCTTGTTTTTTAAAAACTCAGATATGTTCAAACAAGGGGGAAGACGACACTGCGGTGTTGTAGAAATACAAGGCTCAGACCGGCTAGGACCCGGAAATCACATTTTGAAAGGGTGTTATATCATGTTTTAACAGCCGGATAGGTTACTTGCGTAGCCCCACCGAGTGGAAAATCACGCCACTAGATTAAGCTGAAGTTCAAGCACTAAAAGGCAGAGCAATTGGATCCATAAAAATAAGGCCTAAGACCCTACATGAACCCTCAAAGTTGTCAGAGAAAAAAACCCATCTTCAGCCCTTTTAACTCCCACAACTTAACTGTTGATACACAATTGACTTTCACCATCCTCTGTCAAAGCATGACCCCACCCCAAACCATGGCTTATCTAGAGGATGGCGGAAGTCAATTGTGTATCAACAGTTAAGTTGTGGGTGTTAAAAGGGCTGAAGATGTTTTTTTAAGATGTTCAAAGTTAAGAGCTAAGACCTGAAATGAATTATGGTGTCAGTCAGAGTGTAAAGCATTGAAATGAGTTGAAGAGAAAAAAAATGCAGTTTAAACATTGCTAAAGGGGCTGAGAGGAGCTGATGGGGGAGGTGACTTTCAGAATGAAACACTTGTTAAGGTTTGGACTTGCACTGAACCCTGCAGTTTATGAATATTAGTATTCAAACGTTGACATGCCTGATGATATCAGATTTATGCTTAAAGCTCAAACTCATCACAAAAACAGATGTTTACTAATATACCCCCTCCTCACCTCCTTATTTTATGACACACATACAAACAATGATTACTTGCTGCATAATCAATTTGATATAAAGTAAAAATCACCACCGAAAACAGATATTGTACAGCGCCAAGTAATGAGCCATAAAAATCTTATTGGCTGTAATAATAAAAAAGCTTATTACCCTTTATTATCATCAATTTACAGTATATATCCACTTAACAATATATTGCCGTTCCTACACAAGCCACCTTATGTTCATTATATACAGTATATATATATACAGACGCAAGAAGCGGGAGAGCAACATAGGGACACAGACATGGAGCCACAGAGCCTGTGGCAGCCATTGTCAGTTCCTTATTAAGTTCATGTGGTTTTGGATAATTGCTTTTTACGTCAGGAGGTATGCTTTCTAATTCACCTGAGGTGAAGAGCTCGGAGGGGTTTTAATACCCAAACAGATTAAAAGGCGAAAATCAAGCAGATTTACTTGCAGATTTCCATGTCATTTGCACAGGTGGAGGAGTTGTCATGGATTTGACTTCTAGATGTACTTGGATTGTGTTATGAATAATTGATTGCAGTTATGCTTTAGTTTAGGATATTTGAGAGGCAGTCAACAGGATTGCAATTTATGGTATTTTTATATGACCAATAATCACAATTTTAAAATCAGCATGGCTGATAGACATTGAATGTATAGAGAAGTATTTTTTTATAGGACAGTCTCTCTTAATTTAGGTATTTCTTAACGTGGACCCTATTTATAGGACCCTATTTCCCCATATATTTCTGTCTTAAGTGAATATACCCAAATTCTATGTGGAGCTACACTTCACGCAGCTTTCACAGAATTTCACTAAACGTTACCTTTGGATGCAAAGTGGAGACACTTGCTGCAAACAGAGCAGAGGTAAACTAATGCTATAAGCTAAAGCCAGTGTGTTGACCTGCATCAGTAGCTACACACCAAAGCATGGAGGGATAAATGCAGCTTTTCAATCTTTCTATAATGTAGTCAGACACTTATAATAACAATCTTAGCCTGTGAGTGGCAAAAACAAATACTTTTAGTTGATAGTCTGTTTTAGTCTGTTGTCAGTGTGCAGGTGTTCCATTTGATTACATTGTAGCTCGGTTCAAGTCAGCCAGGCAGCAGTGTTCACACTCAATGCTGGACCAATTTTTAAAAAGTAATTTACACAGAAATACATGGGGAAATAGGGAACAGGTTGAAAAAAAATACTGAAATTCCCCTTTAAGGATGAGACCAAGGTGTCTCAATCACGTATGCTATTTCTGCAGCAACTGCATTTGGCTTCTGATACAGAGTACCATACTGGCACATTAAGATTGAATCAACAATTACATCTAGTCATATAAAACTCAAGCTAGTTTCAGCCCTGTGAATGAAGGAATATTTCTCCTCCTCTCTGACACATTGACCTTGGCTATCCTAAAAAGGTGCCTGCGTCAGATTCACTTTGTTAGTTTAATCATTATAAATCTAAATTCATGTTGAGGGCTGTGGTACAGTAAGATAAGGTGGCAATCTATACATGTTCTACTTGGGGCCTCTGCTTTCATATTATCTGCCTCCTGCAGAAATAAAATATATCCTCAATGATCACATTTCTGGGATTTGGACTAGCTGACTGTCCCATGTGTGTAAAATCCTTCAGTACTATAAGACCATGTTTTGACATTACTACTAAACCATAATTGTTCCTGCTAAAACTAAGTTGAACTGTTTTACATTGATTTCTTGGCTTTGTGGATGCAGAGGTTTCTATTTCGTTCTATATTATGTACATTAGGAATGAGCGAAATGAAGCAATAGCATATGTATTATATATGTAACTGTAGAATATCATGATATGATAAGTTAATATACTTTATCACATACAAATTATACAGGTATTATCATGAATTATACTTAACATAACTCATCATTACCCAAAACTGAACATCTTGAACATTTGGAATGCATAAACAAATTTGTACACTATAGCCTCCTCCTGGCTGCATCATACTGCCTCCCTAATCTCTCTCCAACTCACTCAAAAAGTCACACTCAAAGTTCGCCTCCTTAGCATTTGTGGTTCTACATTCGAAGAATGACAACAGTTGTTGTGTGAAGAATGAAAAAGAGAGAAGTTGAGAGAGAGGTTCAAATCCTGCCTGCTTCCACACCTCCACACATCGATCACTGTAAAGGAGCTGTGACTGTTGTATGGTCTGCATCAGAAAGTTACAGAGTTGGAAAATCTAACTTTTATTGTATGATGTATAGGACCTTGTGATGTAAAATGTGAGATTCACTGATACTGTCATGAACGGTTCAGGTATAACTCAAAAGGTGGACCCAATGCAGACACAGACAAAAAGTAAAGTTACAAAACAAACGTTTAATATAAAGAGCGGACAAAACGCAAAAACACTACAGAGTATACCAACACAAAGATTTACTAACCGAACACGGGAATAACAGCAACAGGAAGACGACGGAAGATCAGGGAGACGGACGGGAACACGGGGAAACTACGGAGAAAAACAGAAAACAAACACGATTAATCAACTTACTACGGGGAGCGTGAAAACCACAACGAGAAAGGGGATGCCAGTCCGGGGGGAATAGTTTTACCAATACAGGGTCGACGACAGTCCGGCGCTGCATGCCTGTCAGCTTCAGGTATTTAAGGAGGTGGGGTAATCAGCATAACAGGCTGCAGCTATGGGGGAACGCCTACCGGACCTACACAGAGACGAGGGAGAGAAACATGCAGGGAAACACAGACAGGGGCTGACAAACTCACACATAACGGAAGAGAGGAGGGTACTGACAGAACCAGATCTTGACAGCAACATGTCGGCAAAGGTATTTGGTTTACCTTGTACGTGAAAATTATAGGAGCTGGACTGTGAATTTTTTACTGGATTCAAATCTAATTTTTTGAGTTTTTGTCCATGTTTTCTATTCAAAGAGAACAGGCAATTAGTGCTTTGACTTGATTTTTTTGGTCTTTTTAATAGGATGAGATGCAGTCATTGCCTGTAGCTTATTCTCTCCGACAATATTCATAAAAGCATTCATAGGGGGACAACAGATGTCTTCCCCTTGGCAAAGAATACGAAACAAATAATAATTTCAAGTCGTAGCCACATTAAACAAGTTTACCAGGACAGCTTTTGCCATGGTCCTACACAATGTTGAATAGCTGCTGATACAATGGCTAGAGCCAACAATGAATAGGCTTTTAGTCAACACAATTAATTAAATTGGAAGCCATTGTACATATCCCCCATGAAAGAAGTCAAGAGAAGGTTTTCTCATCAGTTTGAACATGAATTTGAAATATTATTTTTATTTTATGAATGCTTTGTGTTGGTGTGGGCCTGTAGCTTCCAGAAAGGACACTGAGATCAAGTCCTCTGGTTTCTTGGAATTCAGAGGATTTATTGACATGGGTAAGTTTACCTTCCATAGTTACATATAACTGAATGGTTAATTCAATTAAATTCAATTTTATTCATAGTGCCAAATCATAACAAAAGTCATCTCAGGACACTTTACAAACTAGGTAAAGACCACACTCTATGACTTATTTATGATAAACATAGACCCAACAATTCCACCATAGAGTACGGTGACAACGAAAACCTTCGCTATTACAGGCAGGAATGTCAGACACACCCAGCTCTGTGGAGGACAGCCATCTTTCTTGACCGGTTGGGGAGGAAGAAAAGGAGAGAGAAAGAGAGAAAAGACGGACAGATGGACAGAGAGAGACAAAGACAGACACAAAGACAGAGACAGACACACTTCCAGTAACTATAATGATATGTATAGTAATGTGAATATGACTTATATGTTATGGCAGTTAATACAGCAGAATAGTAGAAACAAGCACAGCTAAGGTTATAGATTATAATAGTAGCAGGAAGCGTCATGCAGGACCACGGCAGCAGGCACCACCACGATCAGCAGAAACCTGCGAGACGACAAAGCACAAACAACTCCGGGGAAGAAGTTGAATTGGTAACATGCATTGATGAGACATGAATGATACAGACAGAGAGGAGAGAAGCTCAGAGTATCTGGAAAAGTACTATCCCCCGGCAGACTAGGCCTATAGCAGCATAATTAAGCAGAACAAAATTAGCTTAAAAATAACAACATTGCTAAGGGCTCGTAAGCCCTAGCTGTAAGCTTTATCAAAAAGGAAAGTTTTAAGTTTACTCTTAAATATGGGGACAGTGTCTGTATTTCGAATAACACTTGGGAGTTGGTTCCACAGGAGAGGAGCTTGCTAGTGAAGAATTAATAATCATGTGTTAGCGTGTGTATTAGTAATGATTAATAAGAATGTGGTAAGTGTGATTATTAGGTATGATCATTTAAAAGTGTGATAGTGATTATTAGTCCAAGCTCAAACTTTTCTGCTTCCAGCAAAGCACGAATTACGCAATATATACTCTGTGAGGTCCTTCTGATTCGACTAAAGTATTTTGTGTAAAATTCCTACAGTAGCTGAAGGCTTTGCCCCCCCCATTCTACTTTTGGAGACTCTAGAGACGATGAGTAGCCCTGCATTCTCAGAGCACAGCGATCTAGTCGGGTAATACGGTACTATGAGCTCTTTAAGATACATTCCTATTTAATGTATTATGTATTACTGTATGTGAAAAAGGCTCAGGTTTTTGGCAGCTAGTTAAGAATTACATTTACATTGGATATATGGACTCTGTGTTCCTAAAATTCTTGCTCAAGTCCCGTGCCAGTTAACTTGTATTTAATCATTTAACTTCTCATTGAGGTGCTGATTACCAGGTTAGAGTTCCATTTGCAATTTTGGCCGGCTCACTCTACATGATCCCTTACTTTGCAAGAAGACTGGAGGCAAGGGGAAACACTGATCCTGGCTTTGTCTTAAAGTAGAATAACACTATAATACTTTATTATAACATTGTGTTTTCGTCTTAGTAATCTGTACTAAAACTCAAAAATGAAAATTTCTACTTGTGGTTTTACATGTGCCAGGATATCTCTTGCCTGGGCTAGTGTCTTCCTGGACTCTACCTGGCAACCTCATAGTGAGGACAATACTTTTAGGCCCTGTTAAGAAATCGGTGTAGCACGAAACTCTGAAGCATGGTTTCTCAGTGATACAGCATTGCAAAATCGTATTGGTCAGTTCAAATTACTATCAATTACTACTTAAAACAATGATGTTACATGCGCATTTCCTTCCCCTGGAACATTTTGCCGTTTAACTAGGGTGAAGTATGGCTGTTCCCTGCAGCTCATTGTGTTTGTCTTTGTCACTTTACGAGCACATTCGTTTAAGGGCTAAATAGATTTTTGCCGGGAATGTTTTTTTCTGTAGGTGATTATGTAAATGGTGGTGTTTCCTGCACATCTGCTCAACCAGTCTGTTCTCTTTGGGTCTTGACAAATTACTTTACTGGAAAGGCTGAAGTAATTGCAGAGAAGCGCACATGCATACGGAAATGTGAATACATGGTTTTGTGCACATACATCCATGTTGAAACACACAATATATACCATACAAATATCACTTTGGTGAGTGTTAGGAAGACTGCAATCATGGCTGGACAGTACAGCAATAGAATACCCAGGCAGGATTCTCAAGCGTCACAAACAAGTCTTTTATTGTTTCAACGTCAGCAATCTGGCAAACACTCTCCACATCATGAAGCAACCCCCCAATGATTACAAAATGGCGTCTTATATAGGGTGTCTAACTAATGAGGAAGAGCCCATTAACCATGCTGACATGCTCTCCTTTTGACAAACACTTCTTTACTTTTTTCATAATCCTCCTCCTATATACAGACATTTATTTACAACACAACCCTGTACAAGGGCTACACGGTGGTGGGGACACTTAGCACTGTCGCCTCAGAGCGAGAAGGTTCCAGGTTCGAATCCCGACTGGGGCCTTTCTGTGTGGAGTTTGCATGTTCTCCCCATGTCTGCGTGGGTTTCCTCCGGGTTCTCCGGTTTCCTCCCACAGTCCAAAGACATGCATGTGTTAGAGACAGACAACCATTCACACCTACGGGCAATTTTAGAGTCATCAATTAACCTATGTGCCCTGCGATAGACTGGCGTCCTGTCCAGGGTGTCACGCCCGATGTCAGCTGGGATCGGCTCCAGCCCCCTGCGACCCCGACAGGGACAAACGGTTGAAGATGAATGAATTAACAACCCCGTACAACACACAACCTCGTCCCCAATAATAAATACATGACAATAATAACATACCCCATCTACACCCCCGGAGTACATTTCACACACAAATATGCAATGTGCAAATCCAATAAAGTACAACTGCTGTACAAATATTAAAGTGCATTGTGCAATATAACCCTAAGCTCAAGCTGCAGGGAATGAAGTCCTCTTTGTTACAGTGAGTTTTCTCATTGTGTACTTCATATACTGTATACTGTTATAAATTACAACTTAAATCCACCATGACTCATACGAACAGCCACCCACATTCATAAATGCAAAATACACACCAACACATATATTTACCCTCTTGAGGTGAAAGACCTTTATGATTGTAGGCATAGGTGAAAATATAATGAAAAACATACACATACTCACAGGTTTATCAGTGTAATAAAGTCTACAGTGATCTCTCTCTCTCATACACACATAAATGGCAAATCCTCACATTTGTGATACTGGAATCTGCATAGCTTTATCAATGTCAGCTTAAAGTTCATTCATTAAAACTGAAATTGAATTGCAGGTTGTTAATCTTTTTTTTGTTTGTTTGTTTCAGGATAAGATCTATTTTGTTGATGCCTGATGATGCAGTTCCCCCTAGGGTATCCTTTGAGTGGAAAACACGTGATGCAGTACCCTTGAGGGAGCCCCTCCAGTTAATAAAATGCAATGCAGTACCATATACTGTACACTTACATGCTAGTAAACTTTCTGGATACTGATGCCCCACCTCATGCAGCTTCTGCCCTTTTCTCAGACAACCACCACTGACACTGAGTCATCCACTTAGAGTTCTAATGACTAAAGGAGCATTTCTTTATATTCTTCAGATTTTCACTTATACACTCAACAAAAATATAAACGCAACACTTTTGTTTTTTCTCCCATTTTTCATGAGATGGACTTAAAGCTCTAAAATTAATTCCAGATACACAATATTACCATTTCTCTCAAACATTGTTCACAAATCTGTCTAAATGTGTGATAGTGATCACTTCTGCTTTGCTGAGATAATCCATCTCACCTCACAGGTGTGCCACATCCAGATGCTGATCTGACATCATGATTAGATTCAAGATTCAAGATTCAAGAAGCTTTATTTATCCCAAGGGAAATTATTTTGCAACAGTTTCAATACAAAGGTGGAAAAGTATCAGAGTAACAATAAGCATAAACATAAATCAAATCAAAATAAAGCTAACATCGGATGAATCAAGCAATGAACTAAGTGTGACAGAGTGCAACAGACATCGTGGTTAAGCGTAGGTATATACAATATACAACAATAGGCACTGTTCAGTTTACCAGCAGATTGAAATGAAATAAGTACAAACTAATAAGTGAGAAGGAGCGATAAGTTATAAGTCTTAAAAGTGTTAAAAATGTTAAAAATGTAGCAGCATTTCCTACATAACTAAGTGACCGTATGGCACAGTGGAGTGTAGCAGCATTTCGTACAGAAGTAAGTTACAGTAAACCACAGTGAAATGTAGCAGCATGTCCTAAAGCACAGTAAGTGTAGCAGCAGATAGTTACAGTACCATTAATAAATAAATAAAGTGATGTAGTGGTGATATAAAGAGACAGTGTAAAGAGTAGCAGCAGTAAGTTACAGTACCACTAAATAAGTGATGTAGTGGTGGTATAAAGTGACAGTGTGGTATAGCAGCATTTCTTACTGAAATAAGTGACAGTACAACTGAATAAAGTGGTGCAGTAATGATATAAAGTGACAAAGTGACATTTTCAGGATACAGTGTCTCCACTGTTCCTTACCTGACCAGGGGGAGATGAATTATAAAGTTTGATGGCCGCCGGAAGAAAAGACTTCCTCCGGCGTTCAGTATTACACCGGGGGAGAATTAATCTGTGGCTGAAGGTGCTTCTACTGGAGGTCAGCAGCTGGTGGAGAGGGTGAGAGTTGTTGTCCAGAATGCTGTGCAGTTTAGACAGAATCCGCCTCTCAGACACCGCCACCAAAGAGTCCGGTGTGACCCCCAGGAAGGAGCCAGCCTTCCTGATGATCTTACTGATCCTCTTTGCGTCTGCTGCCCTCAGTCTGCTGCCCCAGCACACAACAGCAAAGAAGATGGCGCTGGCTACCACTGACTGGTAGAACATCCTCAGCATGGTGTTACATACATTGAATAACCGGAGCCTCCTCAGGAAATAGAGACAACTCTGGCCCTTCTTGTAGACAGCCTCAGTGTTCTTGGACCAGTCCAGTTTTTTGTCCAGGTATACACCAAGGTATTTGTAATCCTGGACAACATCCACAGTCACGCCGTTGATGGAGATGGGTGTGGGGGCAGATTTACTCCTGCGGAAATCCACCACTAGCTCCTTAGTCTTGGTGGCGTTTAGAATCAGGTGATTAGCTGCACACCAGTCGACGAAGGAGTCCACAACACCCCTGTATTCCTCCTCCTTTCCCTCACTGACGCAGCCAACAATTGCAGAATCGTCAGCAAACTTCTGCAGGTGGCAGAACTCAGAGAGGAACTGAAAGTCTGAGGTGTACAGGGTGAACAGAATTGGGGAAAGAACAGTTCCCTGTGGAGCTCCACTACTGCTGACCACAGTGTCAGACACTCCGTCCTGCAGTCTGACATACTGTGGTCGACCCGTCAAGTAATCCGTAATCCAGGAAACCAGGGGAAGGTCCACCTGCATCGCCGTCAGCTTACGTCCCAGCAGAGCAGGCTGGATGGTATTGAGCGCACTGGAGAAGTCCATGAACAAGATTCTCACTGTGGTTCCAGCTCTGTCAAGGTGGGTGCAGGCACGGTTGAGCAGGAAGATCATATTGCCTCCACACCTAGACTTGGCTGGTAGGCAAACTGTAGAGGGTCCAATGATGATCTGACCAAGGGCCGAAAAAAGTGAAAGAACCAGCCTTTCCAGGGACTTCATCAGGTGCGACGTCAGCGCCACCGGTCTGTAGTCTTTGGAGGCGCTGGGACGCACCTTCTTTGGTACTGGTACCAGGCAGGATGTCTTCCACAGAACAGGGACCTTCTCAAGACTCAGGCTGAAGTTGTAGATGTACTGCAGTACTCCACACAGCTGGGTCGCACATGCTTTTAGGACCCTCGGGCTGACACCGTCGGGACCTGCTGCTTTGCCTGGGCGGAGTCTGCACAACTCCTTCCTCACCTGCTCTGCGGTGAAGGTCTGTCTGCTCTGTGTGTTGGTGGGGGTTGAGAGAGGTGATGGCGGGGGGGAGGGGGCAGGTAGGGCAAAACCAGGAAGGAATTGAGAGGGAGGGGGGGGGTACGTCAGCAGGACTGGAGGTTTGGAGGTGGATGGTTGTGGAGGAGCCGCAGGGGGGTGGTCCAGAGCCCTTTCATCAAATTTGTTGAAGAACAGATTCGGCTCATAGGCACGTTCAGTACCACCTCCCACTGTCTGGCTACCAGATGGTTTGTAGCCAGTGATGCTCCTCATGCCGCTCCACACGTCCTTTAAATTGTTCTGCTGGAGTTTGTGCTCCAGCTTCCTCCTGTAGGTGTCTTTGCCCTGTTGAATCCTCTCCTTCAGCTCCCTCTGGACCTGCCTCATCCGCTCTCTGTCCCCTTCTCTGAAGGCCCTCTTCTTCTCATTCAGCAGGACCTTGATGTCTCTGGTGACCCACGGCTTGTTATTTGGGAAACAGCGTACAGTCACTGTAGGAACAACGCTGTCCACACAGAAATTGATATACTCTGTTATGCAGTCCGTGAGATCATCAAGGTCCTCCCCATGTGAATTACAGAGCAAATCCCAGTCTGTGAGTTCAAAGCAACCCTGTAAAGCTTCGTCAGTCTCCTGTGACCATCTCCTCACAGTCCTGGTGGTCACAGGAAGCCGCTGGACTTGGGGCTTATACAGGGGCTGCAGGTGGATGAGGTTGTGGTCTGATCTTCCAAGAGGAGGAAGGGCAGTGGAGCTGTAAGCCTCCTTAACATTAGCATACAGCAGGTCCAGTGTCTTGTTTTCCCTGGTGGGACAGTCCACAAACTGCTTGAAAGTGGGCAGTGTTGCAGCCAGAGTGATGTGGTTGAAGTCCCCAGATATTGCAATGAATGCGTCTGGGTGCCGTGTCTGAAGTCCCGCGACGACGGTGTGGATGACGTCACTCGCGCGTTTGCAGTCGGAGGAATGTAAACAACCAGAACGATCACGTGTGAAAACTCCCTCGGCAGATAATATGGCCTCAGACTCACGGCAAGCAGCTCAATGTCCGGGCTACACACATGCTCCTTTACAGTAACGTGTCCAGGATGACACCACTTGTTGTTAATAAGAATAGCAAGTCCCCCACCTTTCCTCTTGCCACTCTCACGGTGACTCCTGTCCGCCTGAACAGTCTGAAAGCCGTCCACAGTTACGTTAGAGTCTGGGATGTCCTCGTGGAGCCACGTCTCCGTGAAACACAGCACACTGCTCACACGATACATCCACTGAGTCTTCACCAGGCCCGCCAGCTCGTCCATCTTATTAGCCAGCGACCTCACGTTCCCCATGGTGATGGAAGGGAGAGATGGTTTGTATCTCCTCTTCTTTTCCTGTTGTTTACGTCCAGCCTTACATCCCCTGTACTTTCTCCTCAGTTCTGTGGTTCTGCACAGGTGTGCCTTAGACTGTCCACTATAAAAGGCCACCCTGAAATGTGCAGTTTTCTCACAGCAAAATGCCACAAGCATTGAGGGAGCGTGCAATTGGCATGCTGACAGCAGGAATGTCAACCAGATCTGTTGCTTGTGCATTGAATGTTCATTTCTCCACCATAAGCCGTCTCCAATGGCGTTTCAGAGAATATGGCAGTACATCCAACCGGCCTCACAACTGCAGACCATGTGTAACCACACCAGCCCAGAACCTACACATCAAGCAGGTTCACCTCCAAGATCGTCTGAGACCAGCCACTGAGACAGCTGCTGAAACAATTGATTTGCATAACCAAACAATTTCTGCACAAACTGTCAGAAACCGTCTCAGGGAAGCTCAACTGCATGCTCGTCGTCCTCATCGGGGTCTTGACCTGACTCCAGCTCGTCGCCGTAACAGACTTGAGTGGGCAAATGCTCACATTCGATGGCGTCTGGCACGTTGGAGAGGTGTTCTCTTCACGGATGAATCTCAGTTTACATTGTTCAGGGCAGATGGCAGACAGCGTGTGTGGCGTCGTGTGGGTGAGCGCTTTGCTGATGTCAATGTTGTGGATCGAGTGGCCCATGGTGGTGGTGGGGTTATGATATGGGCAGGCATCTGTTATGAACGAAGAACACAGGTGCATTTTATTTTAGATACCGTGATGAGATCCTGAGGCCCATTGTTGTGCCATACATCCATGAACATCACCTCATGTTTCAGCAAGATAATGCAAGGCCCCATGTTGCAAGGATGTGTACACAATTCTTGGAAGCTGAAAATGTCATACTCACCGGACATGTCACCCATTGAGCATGTTTGGGATGATCTTGATTGGCGTCTACGACAGCGTGTACCAGTTCCCACTTATATCCAGCAACTCGCACAGCCATTGAAGAGGAGTGGACCAATATATTATTATAATATTGGTCCACTCCTCCAATATACATCCAATGATGTCAGATCAGCATCTGGATGTGGCACACCTGTGAGGTGGGATGGATTATCTCAGCAAAGCAGAGGTGCTCACTATCACACATTTAGACAGATTTGTGAACAATGTTTGAGAGAAATGGTAATATTGTGTATCTGGTATGAATTTTAGATCTTTAAGTCCATCTCATGAAAAATGGGAGCAAAAACAAAAGCGTTGCGTTCATATTTTTGTTGAGTGTACAAACATTAACTGTCAATTTAACATTTGCCCTGGCCACCCCCCGTTCCAATTGTTGAAAAAAGCTTGCTAAGGTGTCCTCTAGGAGCCAAAACGAGTGCTAAAGTGCCTTCGTGGGAACCAAAACTCATGCAAAAGTGTCCTCTTGGGAGCCAAAACACATGTTAAAGTGCCCTCTAGGAGCCAAAACGTGTGCTAAAGTGGCCTCATGGGGGCCAAAACATGTGCTAAAGTGTCCTCTTGGGAGCCAAAACGCCAGCTAAGGTGTCCTCTAGGAGCCAAAAGTTGTACTAAAATGCCCTCATGGGGGCCAAACGTGTGCTAAAGTGCCCTCTTCAGTGGCGAGGATGCGCTATATGGTCCCTTTTTTTCACTTTTCGCCCCTGCCCTTCAAATCTGCTAGATTACTAACTATGATTTCAGTTACATTTTATTAACGAATTATCACATTTGCTAATTTGATCAACTAACGAATACATTTCTTTATCTTGTTTGGACTAATTTGCAATGAAATCCAGAAAATGCAGCTCAGAGAGAAAACTGTTTACGTGTCTCATCATACATAATTCGTCCATTAAAAAAATATGGTGCGAAATTACAGGAAATCAAAGATTCAAAAATGCTCATAGAAATAATTATTCAAAGGCATCATGCTGGGATGAACTGTTAACAAGAACATATACTGAAGTTAATGGATCTGTTTGCATAGACACATTCCACAGCCCACAAATGTGTCTGCACACACTCACAATGATCACTCGCATGCAGAGATGACAGGAAGGCCTGCACTTGCTGTGTTTGTCCTAGTCTTTCATGGGGACACACAGCTCTATACTATAGAAGACAGCAGCACAGATCATTTGCCCCCACAATCTGTCTACCTGGCTTAAGTGTTGATGATGTTGATGTTTTGAGACAAACTGTCAAGTACGAGGGAAAAGCAGGGCAATGATGTGCGTTGATAAGACCTGAAATAGACCTAATCAGTGAGTAAGTGCCACACAATCAGTTCTATCTATGGAAATGACAGCAGAGGTAGCATGCAGATAACGGCTGATGGGAGTAAAGCAATTCAACATCACAACATAAATAATATCTAACAGAGACATCAAGTCATTAACTGACTCATTCACACTAAATTAATAATTTCCAATCAGACATTCAGTGACTTATCTAGATGCCCTCCTTTCATATTCATTCAAGTTTGTTGATGGAAACGGGTTTTTCAAAACCATAATCATGGCTGAAACCTGAGGTAAGAATCCCTGACATTTTCATATTAATAAATGTCAGCAGTGTCACCACAGACTGATAGCACGGCAGTGATTCAACCTACGGCCACTTTATGACCATAGGTGTAGTGCTGCAAGAGCGCACCAGACTAAAATTCATAGACATTTTTTTAAAGCACTTGGAGATCCAATCATTTAATTCAAAGAGAGCCAAATAAAAGATGGAAGGGTCAAAGTTTGAATGATTGATTCCAAATCAGAAAGCAGCATAACTAAACTTAGCTGTGCTTGTTTCTACTATTCTGCTGTATTAACTGCCATAACATATATGTCATATTCACATTACTATAGATATTATCATAGTTACTGGAAGTGTGTCTGTCTCTGTCTTTGTGTCTGTCTTTTTCTCTCTGTGTCCATCTGTCTGTCTTGTCTCTCTTTCTCTCTCCTTTTCTTTCTCCCCAACCGGTCAAGACAGTTGTCCGTCCAATTATGCATCCTTTAATAAGGTTAAATAAAGAAATGAAAAGAATATTGCCACACAAATTACAACCTTCTACATCTATGGTATCCCCTAATACTGCTTAATTGTATGGCTGCCCGGCATGTAATATTCTCAATATTCATAAAGTCCATCTAATATTTGATTGTGTAGTCAGTTAAAGTTTTCTATTATAGAACAATGGTTAGATAACCGTAGATAACGAGCTGTCTGTGCTGAACAACCAGTGGATCATGTAAAACCACCTCGTACTGGATGCTAACGTGGACCTGCCGGGATTCACTGCCGTGAGAGCCGACAGAGACACAGAAGCGAGTGGAAACAGCAATGGTACTTGGACTTCTCCAGTGCCTTTAATATCATCCAGCCCCCTATACTTCAGGACAAACTGAACAGGATGGGAGTGGACCCCTATCTGGTGGACTGGGTCAGAGACTACCTAACTGACAGGCCACAGTACGTCAGGCTGAAGGACAACACGTCTGCCACTATGGTCAGCAGCACTGTAGCCCCTCAGGGCAGCTGGTCTGTGGTACATACAGAAGTACACCAATGACAAAGCCATCGTGGGACATTGTTGGTGCCTCGTTTTATGTGTAGACACTCTTATCATGCTACTGCAGAGTTTTGGTGTTATTTTGAGCAGTATTAGTGGTTAAAAAAGCTGTTTTAATGCCTTCACAGTACTCCCCCGAGCTAATCAGTGTTAGCCATGTGTTTAACTTCTCCCAAGGATTTCTCCGTTATATGTTGATAAATGAAAAAACTGTCTCGATGGCTTATTTGATGTAGGTGGCCAAAAAGACCATCGGATGATTTTGCGCTGGAATTACACTTTAAGGAAAGTTTTGGGAAAAAGGTATAATTAAGATTTATTTGACATTCATGTACCTCTCATTTAAGAAGACAGGAGCTCTGGTGGTACACTGCGGGTACAACATAACCTTCACTCTGTGACATCATAAAAGCGAACAAACAATTTCTGTATCAAAGTTTCTGTCTACATATCACCCTGGTTTTAAGCTGATTTATTATTCCGTACACTTAATAAAATAAAAATGTATACTAGCCTGGTGGGTAGAGTTAACTCTACTCCCTATTCTGCAAATAAAAAGGTAAACAAGGCCTTATCCTAACCACCCACCTGTTTACACCACTTGAATCTCCAAAGCCCTCCTGAATTCCACTTCAACTTCAGAGGCAGCCTTTGCATGTTGGTTGGAATGCGATTCATTCTGAAGAACAATAGAATAGATGACTCACTGCTAATTATGCCAGTTATTAAATACAATCGGCCACTCTTGTGTTAGTTAATGCCAAAGCTTAGGGGCCTTAAGTAAAGACAGCTGGCTTTCACTTTGTATGTACACACACCTCACAGAGACAGACACACACTCAGTGTAATATAGTCATTAACTTTCAGAAAGAAATGCATATCTATTTCTGTGTGTGTGGTGTGTTTGTGTGTGGTGTCATGTCATGTCATGTCATATCCTATCATAAGGCTTGTGGGGGTTGTGCCATATCCATGTTGTTCTTTCATTACCATTGGCTTATGCAGATTTACATGGATATTGAGGTTGGTTGGGGCCTTAAACCATAGGGGTTTAGGCAATCAGACACTTGACGGGGACTGTGTGTGTGTGGGTGGTTGGGGGTTCGGGGGGGAGATGATCGTTCACTTGATGAAAAAAGTATGTGACATAAAAGCCTGTCAGCTTGAATAATCTAATCTCCCTTCTTCATCTCCCTCAGTCTCTCGAGTGACATGCTACATTTGCATTGCCAACTTAAGTTTATCTCACCCATGTGACACACAGTCAGCTGATCATGTGTTTAGCACTTTATGTGAGCACAGAAATCCCAACTGTATCAGAGGCAATTCAAACATGATGAAAAGGCAGCTTTAATATTAAATCATGGGCTGTACAGGCACAGTGCAAAATATTCGGGGAATCCAGCTCTGATACAGCTTTTCTTGTGCGGCTGCATGAGGGTTGGACTCTGTCATTCCTTATCACAGTCTCTTAATCAGTGTTATTGCTGTAATCTAACTAAAATGGAGGGAGTCTCTGTCTGTCTGTCTGTCCTTCCATTTTCTCGACAACTGAGCATCTGATTGACTTAAGACTTGGTAGGTTTATTGCTGCAAGGAAGTGGAGTGTGGAGTGCAACTCTTGTGATCTACTGGATAAAGTTATTAGTAAAGGGGATCCCTATTAACTTTTACACCGCCGATGATGAGTACCCAGCAATCCGCCAACGGTATGCTGGGTACTCATCCTCCACTGGGTACTCATCCTCCACGGCTTTATTCAAGAACACATAAAGAAAAAGAGACCAGATAAGTTACGTTGCACTAAACGCAAACATTTCAAGCATCAGCGATGTGACTTTCGAACACTTTTGTTCCTGGATATAGTCCAAATAGCTAACTGTTACCAAATGATATGTATACTGTAGCATTGCTAGTGGATGCAACTATGTCATGACTGGTGTATTACTCAGAAGGACATGCAAGCTCTTGAGATCTCCAAGATATATTTATAAGTAGTGTCATGTGCACACGTTGTAGCCTATTTAGAGAGGACCACTGTTACACCACAGAACAGCATATTGAGTATAACTTGCTTTCCGATGCTCGATACAGTACATTTAAGAACAGATGACGAAAGAGAGACTGTAGATTTTACATGGTTGCAAACTCAAACATTACAATCATCAGCGATGCAACTCTCAGAATGAATGCTTTTGTTCCTAGATATAGCCTGGTCCAAAATAGCTAGCTGTTATCACATATGTATATTATTTTGCATACATTGCTCATTGCTAAAAGGACTCGAGCAACACTGGAGGCCAAGCACTTATCCATCTTAAAGCGTTGGATGTCTTTGTTCTACATTGCGGATCACTTTGACAAAGTTTATGCTTAAGTGAGTTTTTGAAATACTGACTAAAATGGAAAGGAGTCTTTTCTTGCGTCAAGCAGAGCTTTTTGTTGAAACTTGTATGTGATTCATATATTCATGTATCAAGACAGTGGCACTAACTTTAAGGAAGAGTATTTTTTTAATGAAAGATGAGAAAAACAATATCAGTCTCTGTTCTGTTTATCAACTGCAGAGCTAGAAAAAAAAAAGACTGGGATGCGAGTAAAAAAGCTAGCTCAGGATCAGACCTAAGTATAAAAACACCGCCAATTTGTGGTTTTAGGAGAAGTTATGATCTGGACATATCTCTTGGTAAACAACTGCTGGGTGCAGTGAATGTGCACAGCTTTCTAAAGCTAAAGCTTTCTAAAAGACTTTAGATGACGTTGTCACAGTGAGTCTGCCAGGTTTACCATTTTGCCAATACAGAAATGGATACCCAACCCTGTGCTCACTGACTGTGAAACCTATGGGTGAATGCAGAAACTGTTGTTTGTCAAGAAATTGTGATAGCAGCACCAATTGCTTAGCCTGCTGCCACCTTGACTCAGACCCTGATAAGCATTAGAGAATGGATGGATAATAATACACTGGTCAAAAATATTAAAGGGAATACACAAAAGGGAACACTTAAACATGGCTAAATCAAATATTCCGGTCGAAAATCTTTATTCAGTGCATCATGAGATTTGTTGAGAACAAAATGACATAAGAATGATGAATGAAAATCAAAATCCTTAACTCATGGAGGTCTAGATTGAGAATCATATTAAACCTAAAAGTTGAAAAAGCGTATGGCCTCCACAATCCTGTATAAACTCCCTACAACGTCTGGGCATGCTCCTGATGACGATGGATGTTCACCTGAGGGATCTCCTCCCAGATCTGGACCAGGGCATCACTCAACTCCTGCACAATATGTGGTGCGACGTGGCATCGCTGGATGAAACGACACATGATGATGTCCCAGAGGTGCTCAATTGCACTCCGGTCTGGGGAACAGACAGGCCAGTCCATAGCATCAATGCCTTCTTCATGCACAAACTGCTGACACACTTCACTGACATGAAGCCAAGCATCGTCATGCAACAGAAGGAACTCAGGGCCCACTGCGCCAGCATATGGTCTGACAATGGGTCTAAGGATCTCACCCTGGTACGTAATTGAAGTCAGTACCTCTGGCTAGCACATGGAGGTCTGTGCGTCCCTCCAATTATGCCGCCTTAGACCATCACTGACCCACCGCCAAACCGCTCATGCTGGATGATGTTACAGGCAGCAGAACGTTCTCCACGACGTCTCCAGACTCTGTCACGTCCGTAATATGTGATCAATGTGAACCTGCTTTCATCCATGAAGAGCCCAGGGCTCCAATGGTGAATCTTCCAATCCCGGTGTTATCTGGCAAATGCTAATGCGGGTTGTACGGTGTTGGGCTGTGAGCTTAGGCCCCACTGTGGATGTCGTGCCCTAATACGACCCTCATGAAGTCTGCATCTGACTGTTTGAGCAGAAACATGCACATCAGTGGCCTGCTGGAGGTCATATTGTAGGGCTCTGGCAGTGTTCCTCCTGTTCTTCCTTGCACAAAGGAGCATAGTGGTCCTTCTGCTAGGTTGTTGTCCTCCGACGTCCCCCTCCATATGTCCTGGTATACTGGCCTGTCTCCTGGTATCTTCTCCATGCTCTTGACACTGTCCTGGGAGACACAGCAAACCTTCTTGCCACAGCACGCATTGATGTATCATCCTGGATTGCTGCACTACCTGAGCAACTTCTGTGGGTTCCAGACACCGCATCATGCTACTTGTAGTGGTGAGAGCACTGACAAAATGCAAAAGTGACCAAAAATCAGCCAGAAATGATGATTTAAGGGAAATGGTCTGTGGCCACCACCTGAAGAACCAATCCTGTCATTTCCACCTGTTCCAATTGCACGACAGCAGATTAAATTGATTCACAATCAGTGTTGCTTCCTAACTGTACAGGTTGATATCCCAGAAGTGTGATTTACTTTGAGTTGTATTGTAGTAATTATGTGTTCCCTTTTTTTTTTTGAGAAGTGTAAAAACATTACAGCACTTATGAACACAGACTGAAAAAGTGCTTCATATCAAGAACAGTTTTTTAGGGAAATAGTAAAGTAGTCATACAAGGTGAAAGGAAGAGGGGAAAAAACTTCTGTGGTGCTTCAGTAATTTGCTGAAGTTGATCAAATTTATGAGATTAAATTACTTTTTTACTTTTGTACTGGAGGTACACATTTCAAACGTATTTGCATTGGGTCCCCGATTAATTCTGGTCCTGACAAAATAGCAGCTTAACTTTTGTACCTTGGAGTTGAAAATCCAATGAACCTTCCCTCATCTCTTAAGCCTGATCATCTCTTGTGCTTCATGCCATACGTTAGACAATTCATGTGACTGCAGCTGTGTATACTGACACTTAAAACTGCAACATTGCAGTAATTACCATTTGGCTCTTATGGGATAAATCAATGATGTGAATGGTATTATGGAGCTGTGCCATATGTTGCTGTGATGTTGATGCATAATGGAATTCCCTTTATTATCATGGAATTTCCGCCCCTGCATTGCTGGCGATTTACAGTGGTATACATTGCTATCAGCAAGTGGGTTTTGAAGCTGCTGTAATTGCATTACTGAGTGCCCTCCTGGGTCTCATATCATTATAAAGCTCATATACAACAATGCAAAGCACATGTGCTGTGTCAAAAGTTTTCACAGCCTGCTTTGGCTCGGCAGCTGAGAGGCCGCATTAAACTAGACAAGTAGATTCTTCATGTATAGAAAGTGCAAGGTTTTTTTTTTTCTTTTTTTAAATAAAAAACGAATTACTTTTTGAATATGTGTTTTAAAATGAACAATAACATGCAATCTTTAAATTATAAATCATCATGTTTGGGTGAAAATGAACTTTCTGTTCATTGCTTCAGGAGTGAAGCCAATTGCTGACCAGGCATTTGAACAAAAAAAAAGGAAGAAGAGCGACCAAAGGCAGGAGTTTATATCAAAGCTGCCAAAGCTATCAAGCTTTTTTACAGGAACCGCGGTGGCAGCGGAACAAGAGCAGCTTCCTAAACCGTTTACACTCACCGGTTAACAATATAGCTGAAGCTTGCACCAATGACCTCTCAGAGATGAAGACAAACTGAGAGAGAGGAGAAAAACAAGCTCAGAGACACGACAGAGGAACACAAAAGCATTCAGAAACAAGTGAGGAAGAGAACAACCCAGTTAGACGAGAGAGGCAAAGAAAAATTGAGACTGAAGAGGTAAATAATGACATATTAGGTTAACAGTGTAATATGTGTCACCATAACAAATCTTATTTCTTGTGTGCTATTCTCTTGCTATGTTGGACTTAATGAAAAGTTATAAAAAACAAAATGAGGCTCCTGGATTGACATGTTCTCTTTATATAAATTACATTGATGTTATGAGCAACAAATGCACATTAGACGATGCAATTTAAAGAAAATAACACCTTGAGGCAAATTTTCTGGTATTCTAATTTTACTGTATTAATTGGCAGAGGGCGTGGCTTGTTCCTTTTATTTTTGTTTTACCACAAACAAAGTTAGGGAATTACACTTGCAATTATTGCATAAAATATATCCTACAGACATACTTATCTTATACTTATTGGATGTACTTATAAGGGGGTAAATGATAAAATCTAACTGTATTTTGAACCCCATGCCTATGGACCCAGTGACGTGCAGTGAGGGTTGGGGTTGGGGAGGCACTGACTCACAAGCCAGATTTACAAACATACAGTAGGATGCCCATAGGATAGGATGAGAGATAAGAGAGAATAGGATGCTGAAAACCATTTTAAAACACCAGTGCCACTGTATATTGCAGTTTATCTTACCTTTACTTGTAAATGAAGTCCATTCGCCTTTCCTTCTGGACGAAGATCTCCGTGACTTGGTTGTAAAAGTCCTCTTGTTGTCCTCTGGCTCCTTTGAGTTTTAAAAGTCTCTCTGCCTCAATTGAGATAAGTGCCAGTGAAGAAAGCCGTCCTTGGTCAGTCCGATTCCGACTGTTTGTTTTGATCCTTTTCAATGCAGAAAATGACCTTTCCACAGATGCCGTCGTTGCAGGTATAGTGAGCACAAGCTGGAGTAACTTTGTTGCCTCAGGAACAGTCTGAATTAAATTATTCAGGGCTAAAAAGTTTAGAAGCTGTACAGGAGATTTGCACTCACTCCTCACTTGTTGTGAACTATACAGTCCAATAAGATCTGACTTTAGCCTGACAAAGTCAAAATACCTGGCATACTTTGACAAGCTCTGCAGTTTGTTGTCATCAAAGTGTTTTGACATTTCATAAAATTTTGCACAATCGACCAATCCAAGGAAAGCTAGCTCACCAAAATGATCAAACCTAGCTTTCATTTGAGTACTGACATTGTCCAGAATGTCAAAAAACTTCCGTTTCCTCTCATCTTTGGTTGGCGTTTTACTTTGGCTTCTCTCATTATCTGTCAGGCCAAGTGCAGAGCATCTTTGCTCAAACCGCCCGTAGAAATTGTCAAACTCTTGTCTCAAATGCTCAACAACTGCAATTGTGTCACGGATCCGTGCACAACAAAATCCAATGTCCATTGCCTTGGCCTGCAGCACTCTAAAGAGAGAGTCCGTATGACAAAAAATGTCTTCATATGCCATAATGTAAAAGCATGTTGATGCTTTTGATAACCACCTATCATATCCACTGGCCATCATCAGGGTGTCATTATCCCAGTTGTCAGGATTTTCGCTCATGATGCAGAATACATCACGCAGATCACTTTGGTGCATGCTTATTGATTGCACCAGCCTTGAATTTGAGCTCCATCTAGTGGGCGCTGCTCTAGGTAAACGCCGCTTCACAGCTTCATCCATTAAGTGAGTGCGTTTTGTTGACTTGCTGAAAAACGACCCTAGTCCTTCCACTGTTTTAAAAAACGTTTTACACTCAGGCATGCATTTTGCAGAATGTGAGAGCACAAGGTTTAATTTGTGTGCATAACAGTGGGTGAACATGGCCTCTGGGACCCTTTCTTTTATTTTGGCCTGCACTCCATTAAGCTCTGATGCCATCACAGACGCTCCGTCATATGTCTGGGCTACCAGCTTTCTGACGCAGTCGTACTTTTCCAAAACTCCAAAAACATACTCAGCTATAGCAGCAGCACGTCTATCATCACTCACATGATCAAATCCCAAAAATGCCTCCTTAACCTGACATGCTACTTCACCTGAATCACTTGTAGCCACGTAACGTAAAATGACAGATATCTGAGCTTTATTTGTGACATCAGTTGTCTCATCCACTTCTACTGCGACAAATGGGGCTGCATCAATCTCTTTTTTAATGTCATTTCTGATCACATCACCGACTGCTTCGATCAAATCGTTCTGTATTCTGTTTGATAAGCCAGAAAACATAGTGGCTGTCTCCAAGTGTCTCGCTAACCTTTCATCTTTCTCTGCAAACGCGTGCACTAATTCCACATAGTTTCCACGATTGGAAGAGGTTGCACTCTCATCGTTACCACGAAAGGCTAGCTCCTGTTTAGCTAAAAAGCAGGTTGCATTTATGAGATCTTTCAAAATCTCACGATTTTCCTTTACCTTGGCATTGTGGAGGCTGATATTAAGTCTTCGTTGTTCATTCAGAGCCAGATCAATGCGTGAAGTTCCAAAGGTTTTCAAATAAATCTGATTTTGAATGTGAGCAGTTGATCGTTCATGTTTGTCAAGGCTTCTTGGCAAGTTTTTCAAGTCACAAAATCCCACATTGGTCCACACAGTCTCACTCGTTGAGAATAAAAGGCAGGGAAAGCAGAAAAGACGTGTTTTAATAGCACAGCCGCAAAGCCAGTCTTTACGTGTATACCAATCCGATTGAAAAGAACGAGTAGTTCCTCGTCTATTCCCGACTCCCGTCGTTTGAAGCAAACCTCGTAGCTCTGGCGTCGGTCTCCCAGTATTTATGACTGCTTGCTTCGACAGAAAGTCTAGCTTTGAAAAATTTCGTAGTTGAGAAATCAAATCCTCCATTTTCCGGGCTTAACTCTACAGCGTCGCACAGCACCCTCCTTTTGTTTACTTTTTGCGCACAGGTTAGAGTTCACCATGACCTAGCTGTTTGCCGGCTATACGGCTGCTCACTATCGCCGCCTGCCTTGAGGCAGAGGTACTGCCTGCCTCAAGGCAGCATTTTCCCTTTGGATTTATGTCACATCAATAAGGTGTAAATATTACACACATACGTTAAATACATCACTGAACACCATGGAAAAGAAGACGTATGCTTTTATTACGTAAAAGTGTCCTCAACCATCATATTGGAAACATACACAGAAATGGGAACAAGCACGCGCAGAGGGCACGCGCTCAATCCAGTTTGTTAGTGATTGCGCAATCTGGAGGGAGGCACGGCTGTCCGTGCCTCACCTCTCGTCTCCGAAGAGACTCCGTTTATTTAAATAGGAAATACAGAATTTTCTGCCATTTTTACTATAAAAACGGTCAAAATACATTAAGAACCACACCAAAATCATAGTCCAGAGGACAAATTATTATTATTATTATTTCGTTTATTTTTCCTCATGACAGGGGAGGCACAGCCTCACCTGCCTCCCCTGACCGCACGTCACTGTATGGACCTTGCTGAAGCAGTCATGGCACTGCACAGAATCCTCTAATTTTGTTCTTGGGGTGATGTGTAGGATACATTTTATCTCATTGAAGGACTCGCTCCAGACCCCTGATCCTCACAGTGGCCCTCATTTATCAATCTTGCGTGAAAACGGGCGCAGATCTGAGCGCAGAATTGGTCGTACGACAGGACACACGTGTGATTTGTGAAACATTCTTATCGGACCGATCTCAGCGTACGAATGAGCGGCCCTGATAAATGCAGCGGCTGAATTCAATCGTCATTAACATGTTACGCCCTTAAATATTCCTGGTTCGGAGGCCTCGCCCACTGAGGTCAAACATGTAGAGGAGAAACGCTGGGAAGAAAAGACACTTTTCCGACACAGAGATCGGCATCCTGACATCCGAGATGGAGCAAAATAAAGATGTGCTTTTTGGCAATCTTAAGAGTGGAAAAAAAGGTGCCCATAAAAACGCTGTATGGAAAAGAATAACGGAGGCAGTCAACCCGAAGCAGCACTCCACTGTGACCCGTGTGCGTGTGTGCGCACTGCTGAACCTGCGCTCCTGCTCTGTAGCGGGGTTTGCCAGCGGGTTATTAGGTATTCCGTTAGAGGATAACCTTTGTCACCATCTGATACCTTGCTTGATTTAAGGCAATTTATCGAGGGTAGCCACTAACCGAGGAGATGACTTTGGCTCTGCAGTGTGCCTTGCTGCAGCCGTGCGCATACACATTCATTCATATATTCATCTTCAACCGCTTGTCCCTGTCAGGGTCGCGGGGGGCTGGAGCCGAGCTGTTTTGAAATATAAAAGAATCGTGTGTCCCCCCTGGCCACCACGTTTAAAAGCGATAGCTTGGCATCACAAATCACCTGTACATTAATCGAGTGGTGGTTTTGGCGATTGATGAATCCGTAATCATTCATGGATGGTGCCTTCAGACGCACATGAGCAATCAATTGCTCCAACCACAATTTTTTTTTTTTTTTATTGGTTTTCAGAATCCGTTTTGATCTGTTCCTAATATGTGACTGCTTATGCTTAATGACAGCTGAGGTTTGTTCATTATTTTCAGCCAGATTTTGCTGTGCTGCACCGCAAATACACAGGCTGAAATTTGCGTAAACGATCTCAGACCAGACGTGAGATTTGATCGTAGCTCCTGCTCACGTCCAAATTGATAAATGCCCAACTTTGCCAGGAAATGGTCGTACGCACGTTTTTCTGCCGTACGTTCGTTTGATAAATGAGGGCCAGTGACACTATTAAAACTCACACCTCGTCTGTAGGTCTTTTATTTCCATACTAATGTGGTCCACTGTCTCATACTGATTCATGCTATTCCTTTGGGTGATACTGACATTACTGAAGTGCTCTGATGACTCACACAACAGAGGAAAATAACTGCATATACAGTCTTGTAATTCATAATAGGCCTTTTCAAATGGAGTCACATGAAGATATCTATGCTACTTTGTGTTTTAGTTGAACTTAATTATTTTTTTTACTGATATTTCTCAGTGATTGGGCCATTGTGGAAATTGAGCTGTTCTCCTGATCTTTTAAAGTCTTGTAGATGGGGTGTACCCCATATAGTTTATACAATATTAAGATGTCTGACTGTAACCCTGTCTCATAAACAATTACATTCCCTTACAACTAAACTGTTTTCTAAATTACGTTCCAAGGGAAACATTTTCTTCACTGTTCAACACGTCCTTGTATGAGCGAGAGGCACATGTTGTAAAACGGTCATGAAGTGACTCATTCATTAACAAAAATACAACCAGCAAATACAAAACTTTTTCTTACCAACATTTGTTAAGATGGATGTGGTCTTTGGATTTCTAACCGTAAACGCAGCAGATTTGCATATTCACAGGATAGAGGTAACATTCATACTCATTTGCTCTCTTTATGATAATCAGCTGGTCTTTTAGGAAAACACTAATGCACTTCCACAATTTGTCAGTTCAGTCTATTCCAGTAATGTGAAAGCCAAATAATTAACCTTGATGGTAATAATCTATAGTTCACAAACAGAGTGTAACCTGTGCTGACACAGGCCATTACTTTGTTTACTTTAGCTTTGTTGCACTTTGCATAATGTTTTTACTAATGGAATTATGTAAGCCTCACTGCCTTTATGCAGGTTCAGCTGTATACTGATAATCACTGACTAATGTTTTGTAGATATTACCTGACTACACTGCTGCCTGCAACTATTCCCCCTACTAGCATTTTTTTGGTATTTGTTTTCTTTCACTATATAGCTTTCACAATGGACATACATCACATGCATTACAGTATACTTTTGATTTAGTTTCCCATATGTGACTCGGTCTGTCATTTTCATTTGGACCCTGAAAAAGTTTGAGTTTTGTACACTGTTGGGAAGAGGACATACTTAGCTTGCTAATGGTATCAGTATTGCTTGCTAGGTTCAAGCTTCAAGTAATGCGTTGTCTGAGCTACTGTGGCCCAGCCAATACGAGTCCTAAGAGGAGTTACTCTCAGTTACAGGCCAGAGGTCGGTTTCACAAAGCAGGTTTAGTGAAAACTCTCGGTCTGTTAACCCTGAAATGAGGGAAACTCTGAGTTTTATGTTTCACAAAGGGAGGTAACTCAAACCAGAGAAAGAGGGGTAACTCTAGCCTGTTTCACAAAGAGAGGTAACTTAAACTCTCGGTCAGTTACCATGGTAACATGCTCTCTGAACCTAACCTGGTCGGGACCAGGTTTTCTCAGCAAAACCTCGAGTTTCTCTCTGTCTCCGCCCTCTTTCAGCCACACACGGTGCCTGATTTCCTCATTCATTCAGTCAGCGGGCGAGTTTTGGCGTTGTATGGTTCTGTCGTCTGTTTTTTCAGAAAATCATTGCAAAAATCAGTCATTATAAGTTATATTAGGTGGTGACTATTTCCACTACCATGGCATGTCTTTTGATAATGATCCCGTGGATGAAGGTGCAGCAATCTTGCGCAGAACATTAAATATTCGTCCGGAGATGATTATCAAATTATTGATTATAGATGTTCTTGCATTTCCAGGCAATTATATTTTTGAGTGGTACAATTTCACGTAACAGTCCATCATTTACAAACACAACCTCATCCGTCCTTACATTTCCAACATTAACAACCAAAGTCATGCTCTCATATCACAGCAGATATTGTGTGTTGCACTGCGTTTTTTTGCAAAAAGAGTTTTTTTATACAACGTATAAAAATCAGTCAGTAGGCCTACATTTGAAGTTATATTAGGTGGTGACTATTTCCACTACCATGGCATGTCCTTTTGATAACGATCCCGTGGATGAAGGTGCAGCATTACTGCACAGAGAATTAAGTATTTGTCGGGAGATGATTATCAGACCTCGCATAGACGTCCTTGCATTTCCAGCGGTACTGTAGTTGTTGTGCCGTATTCAGCACCCCTGCAGCGAAATGCACCCCCTCGCATTATAGGTGATATTCTGGATCAGAAGGCTGTTGTTTATACATATATATATATATATCCTGGTAACCCACGGCCAGAACACTGGTTACTTACAGTCTTTAAACTATTTTTAAAGAGCTAAAGTCACAAACTTGGATAATAGCGAACACAAAACAACACCTTTTTGTATGTTCTGTGGAAATAAACTGCAGCCATAATTATAAAATGAATTCAATGGATCTTTTGAGCAAGTTGAATGTATTTGACTCAGCGTTTCCTAAATAGAATCCCAGCTTTTCTTGCAATTTATAGGTTCAAAAGTGTGTGCTTTTAATTTGGTTACCTGTATATAAACTACTCCTATAGGTCGAAACAACAGTCTTCTGATCCAGAATATCACCTATAATGCGAGGGGGTGCATTTCACGGCAGGGGTGCTGAATACGGCACAACACCGTTTCATGTCACAGTCCATCATTTACATACACAACCTCATACGTCCTTACATTTCCAACATGAACAACCAAAGTCATGCTCTCACATACCAGCAGATATTGTGTGTTGCGCTGCGTTTTTTGCAAATGGGAGTTTTTTTATACACCATATAAAACAGCCAGTTACGGTAATATTTACCTTACAATATAAAACATGCTCAAAATGAGGTATCACCATGAGATTGTGCTGAGGTTTTACCTGTTTAAACATTTTTTTCATGTTTCATCTTAAGCTGCTGCCAAGTGCACTTCTCCCCCGTGGGACTGCACCTAAATGAAATAAACTAATAGACTACCACTCAAGCAGTTCCCCCTGTGATATTATTGTGATTGCAACAGGACTACATTTAAACTTACGCACTGACCCGAGCAGCAATGTTCTCTCATGCCGTCTCCCTCTCTTTTGCTGCTGCAGCGGTGTTACACTTTCGGCGAAAAAACCTGCTCAAACTCACCGTATGAGCGCATTAATATTTCCAATTCCAGTGGTAGCGTAGCACGCCTCTTTCCCGTTGCCATGGTGACTCATCGAATCAGGGCTCCATTGATGCTGTCTTTTTATACTTGTGGTGCACGCGCTTAACTCCAGGTCAAACTACTCTGAGTTGATCAAACTAACGCAAATCAGCTGTTCTGGAACCGAAAACTCAGAGTTTCCTATCTCAGAGTAGATCAACTCAGAGTTCAGGGTTAGACTTAGAGTTTGTTGAACCTGCTTTTTGAAACGGACCCCTGGTTTATGTGTGTGTGCTGGGGGACTGTTCATTCAAAACAACAATGGTATCTCCTTAAGAAGTTAGCATAGATGCTAACATAGTATTGGTACTGTAGAAAACTGGGGAGTATTTCTTCATTGAAAGAAGATCAAAGAATGGCACTGAACTCAATGTTTCCACTCTTCTTCTAAAATAGAAGAGTTCACTGTGATAGACAGATGGTTATTCTAATCACCTGCCAGGTATTTTCTGAAAGAACCAAACCAGTGTGTCAAGTTAAGCATCTATGTCTGTCTGTCTGCCAGATTTTGTCACCCCATAGTGTCACAACTGTGCAAGATAAAGTCACAAGACTTTACAGATGTGTAGCTGAGATCAAAATGAAGGCCAGAGATTCTATGGAAATGAATGAGGTCATAAATGTCCATCTACCAATAAGAGTGATGAAGGTGAGACAAAGGAGACTAACAGGAGACTCAGGAAGATGTCAATCAATTACAGTATATACACACCCACACAGTCCTGAGAAGAGGTCTTATCAACCAGATTAACTGAAATCACCTATGTTGGTGTTAAAGAGGCTTTATTGTTAGCTGGGTAGCTAGCTTCATGCTATGTTTGGTTAACTACACAGCTAACAACAAGCTAACAGTACGCTAACATAAGCTTAAAACCTGTACGGTAATAAAGGCACAACAGTGACCAGCAACATTCAGTATCAGACGGATCTGCTCCAGCAAATGGGCTTTTCTGTCTGTTTTGTGATATGTGTCTGAGCAGGAGCGACGGCTGCGACACTAGCACAAAAGGCTTGCCCTAAAAAAAGATGCTGGTCCCAGCGTCTTTTCTCTAGGCAGCTGCATTCGGCAGCATACGCTTTCTCCTCATTCGGAAGAATTGAAAAAAGACGACGTGCCAAGAGAAAAAAGCTATTTTGACCCTAAAATATCCGTCACACCTTCTCAGTATGTTACTTTTCCTATAGGGTATGCAGTACCACTGCTACAGTCCATACTATTACTTTAACTGGGTCCATGTGGCAGTATGTAGGGGTGTGTTGAGGGGTAAGCATGTGTGTCTGAACATTACATGTATGTATACCATGTTTCAACTGAATACAAACAAATTTGTGCCTGTAATCACGCATAAGCAAATGCGTAATTGTGTTGTGTTTGTATTTCTTTTGAGTTTTATATCTTGAGGGTGCACAAGTGTCTGTGATGTAGCACCGCACAAGGTCTCATACGGGTTTTCTTGTGTGATAGATAACACTATATATATCCTACAGACTGGAGCGTAATGAAAGGAATGTAAGTTAAAGGAATGAGAAGAAACATTGGGCCTCATGAAATAAATGTTTGTACGCACAGATATGGGCTCCAATTAGAATTGAAGTCACTTAATATGATTTTTTCACTGGTGCAGTCTAAAGAATTAATGGAGGACATGATACATTAAGTAGTTTCAGCAGGAGAAGGTGGTTGTTTATAAATATTTCCAATGATTAGTCATTTATTTTTATGAAGAATCATTTCAAAGAAAAGGCCTTCAAAGTGCCAGGGATTCTCAATTGTAAGAACAAGTTCTGCAGTCAGATTTGAGAACACAAATGTTAAGAGGCCCCCACCTCTTGAGCCTCTACCGCTCCTAAATAGAATATGATTGTCAAGTTGGAATTCATCATCAGCAATATTACTGTTGACAAGGTTTCAAACAAATTGATTGCATGGGGTTTATTATAGGTAAGTGTGTCTCTCAGCAGGGCACTTTTAGGTGGCAAGCACCTAATGTTCAAATGAACAGCAACCCTTTAGCCCAATTAATTAATCCAAATTAACTGAATAAGTATGCAAATTACACAAACACACACACACACACACACACATTCCCCTTACAGTAAGTGTGGCCCAACATTCACTTAAAACAAAGTATATCAAGCAGTAACAAAGGAGAATCCCTAAAGAAAAAATTGAGAGGCAGGTACATAAAATAAATATATAAATTAAAAGGATGACTTCTTTGAATATGTGAGGTTTTTGAAATCCTTATGTATACTTCTCCATGCAACAGCATTGCATAGAACTTAAAGAAGTTATATAACACAAAAGTGTACAGATTAAACATTGTTTATTCAGTTAAGGGGAGTTAGCAATTAGCTAACCCTCCAGAGTAAACCACAAGACTAATAGGCTATCATACTCAAGGTAGCCATAGTTTAGCATTGCTCAGTCTGAGTCAGCGGTTGTTTACAGTTATCATGGTGGCTAACAGGGCATCTGGCCGCATACTATTACCATGAATCAGAGAGTCCATGCCAGGTGTCTCTAGCCGAGAGGTATGCTTTGGCCTCAGGAGGTGACATGAAGGTTAAGACATTACTGTCATTCTGTCTCACTCTGATGAATAAAACTCTTACCTGCAGAGAGGAGATGTAGGATTAACTTTACATGAGCACACCAAGTCTTCATATTGTGTCGAAAATATTTTTGTTGTGTCCATGTCTGTTTTTCAGAATAAAGTTATATCAATCGATCAATTGCATAATATTCACAGAACTTTTCAGTGTGGAATTTCAGGATAATAGGTCTTTCACAATATACTGTACACTAAAATATTATATTGTATAAAAAAATACTGATTTTTTTACTGATATTTCTCAGTGA